>NC_092156.1:73629450-73646950 GCF_045791955.1 Oncorhynchus clarkii lewisi | reverse complement strand
TGAACTGGAGAAAGATGAGGGAGGCATGAACTGGAGAAAGAGACACAGCGAGGGAGGCGGGAACTGGAGAAAGACGAGGGAGTCATGAACTGGAGAAAGATGAGGGAGGCATGAACTGGAGAAAGAGACAAAGCGAGGGAGGCAAGAACTGGAGAAAGACGAGGGAGGCATGAACTGGAGAAAGACGAGGGAGTCATGAACTGGAGAAAGATGAGGGAGGCATGAACTGGAGAAAGAGACAAAGCGAGGGAGGCAAGAACTGGAGAAAGACGAGGGAGGCATGAACTGGAGAAAGACGAGGGAGTCATGAACTGGAGAAAGAGACAAAGTGAGGGAGGCATGAACTGGAGAAAGAGACAAAGCGAGGGAGGCATGAACTGGAGAAAGACGAGGGAGTCATGAACTGGAGAAAGAGACAAAGCGAGGGATGCATGAACTGGAGAAAGAGACACAGCGAGGGAAGCATGAACTGGAGAAAGACGAGGGAGGCATGAACTGGAGAAAGAGACAAAGCGAGGGAGGCATGAAATGGAGAAAGAGACAAAGCGAGGGAGGCATGAACTGGAGAAAGAGACAAAAATGAGGGAGACATGAACTGGAGAAAGACGAGGGAGGCATGAACTGGAGAAAGACGAGGGAGGCATGAACTCGAGAAAGACGAGGGAGGCATGAACTGGAGAAAGACGAGGGAGGCATGAACTGGAGAAAGAGACACAGATGAGGGAGGCATGAACTGGAGAAAGAGATAAAGCGAGGGAGGCATGAACTGGAGAAAGAGATAAAGTGAGGGAGGCATGAACTGGAGAAAGAGAGAAAGCGAGGGAGGCATGAACTGGAGAAAGAGATAAAGCGAGGGAGGCATGAACTGGAGAAAGAGATAAAGCGAGGGAGGCATGAACTGGAGAAAGAGAGAAAGCGAGGGAGGCATGAACTGGAGAAAGAGATAAAGCGAGGGAGGCATGAACTGGAGAAAGAGACAAAGCGAGGGAGGCATGAACTGGAGAAAGACGAAGGATGTGCAGAAGAGAGAGAAGAGAAAAAAAAGTGGATGTTTCTTCTTCCTGCTCTGTCTCCTCCTGCTGCGTCTCCTCCTTCTGTGGCTCCTCCTGCTGCGTCTCCTCCTTCTGCGTCTCCTCCTGCTGTGTCTCCTCCTGCTGCGTCTCGTCCTGCTGCGTCTCCTCCTGCTCTGTTTCCTCCTGCTGCATCTCCTCCTGCTGCGTCTCCTCCTGCTGCGACTCCTCCTGCTGTATCTCCTCCTGCTGTGTGTCCTCCTTCTGCTTCTCCTCCTTCTGCTCTCATCCTGCTGCGTCTCCACTTGCCGTGTCTCCTCCTGCCGCTTCTCTTCATATTGCCTCTCCTCCTGCTCTGTCTCCTCCTTCTGCGTCTCCTCCTGCTGCGTCTCCTCCTGCTGCGTCTACTCCTGCTGCGTCTCCTCCTGTTGTGTCTCCTCCTGCTGCATCTCCTCATGCTGGGTCTCCTCATTCTACACCTCCTCCTGCTTTTTTTCTTCCTGCTGTGTCTCCTACCGCTGTTTCTCATCCTGCTGTTGCTCCTCCTGCTGCGTCTCCTCCTGCTCTGTCTCCTCCTGATGTGACTCCTCCTGCTGTCATCTCTTCCTGCTGCTTCTCCTCCTGCTGCGGCTCCTCCTGCTGTGTCTCCTCCTGCTGTGTCTCCTCCTGCTGCGTCTCGTCCTGCTGCGTATCCTCCTGCTGGCTCCTCTTGCTGGCTCCTCCTGCTCTGTCTCCTCCTGCTGTGTGTCCTCCTGCTGTGTCTCCTCCTGCTGTGTGTCCTCCTGCTGTGTCTCCTCCTGCTGCCGCTCCTCCTGCTGCTTCTCCTCCTGTTGCTCTCATCCTGCTGCGTCTCCACTTGCTGCATCTCCTCTTGCTGTGTCTCCTCCTGCTCTGACTCCTCCTGCTGCGTCTCCTCCTTCTGCATCTCCTCCTTCTGCGTGTCCTCCTGCTGCGTCTCCTCCTGCTGGCTCCTCCTGCTGTCTCCTCCTGCTGTCTCTTCCTGCTGTGTCTCCTCCTGCTGTGTGTCCTACTGCTGCGGGCCCCTCCTGCTGCGCCTCCTCCTGCTGCTTCTCCTCCTGTTGTGTCTCCTCCTGCTGTGTCTCCTCCTGCTGCGTCTCCTCTTGCTGTGTCTCCTCCTGCTGTACTCCTCCTGCTGAATCCTCCTGCTGTGTTTCCTCCTGCTGTCTCCTCCTGCTGTGTCTCTTCCTGCTGTGTCTCCTCCTGCTGCGTCTCCTCCTTCTGTGGCTCCTCCTGCTGCGTCTCCTCCTTCTGCGTCTCCTCCTGCTGTGTCTCCTCCTGCTGCGTCTCGTCCTGCTGCGTCTCCTCCTGCTCTGTTTCCTCCTGCTGCATCTCCTCCTGCTGCGTCTCCTCCTGCTGCGACTCCTCCTGCTGTATCTCCTCCTGCTGTGTGTCCTCCTTCTGCTTCTCCTCCTTCTGCTCTCATCCTGCTGCGTCTCCACTTGCCGTGTCTCCTCCTGCCGCTTCTCTTCATATTGCCTCTCCTCCTGCTCTGTCTCCTCCTTCTGCGTCTCCTCCTGCTGCGTCTCCTCCTGCTGCGTCTACTCCTGCTGCGTCTCCTCCTGTTGTGTCTCCTCCTGCTGCATCTCCTCATGCTGGGTCTCCTCATTCTACACCTCCTCCTGCTTTTTTTCTTCCTGCTGTGTCTCCTACCGCTGTTTCTCATCCTGCTGTTGCTCCTCCTGCTGCGTCTCCTCCTGCTCTGTCTCCTCCTGATGTGACTCCTCCTGCTGTCATCTCTTCCTGCTGCTTCTCCTCCTGCTGCGGCTCCTCCTGCTGTGTCTCCTCCTGCTGTGTCTCCTCCTGCTGCGTCTCGTCCTGCTGCGTATCCTCCTGCTGGCTCCTCTTGCTGGCTCCTCCTGCTCTGTCTCCTCCTGCTGTGTGTCCTCCTGCTGTGTCTCCTCCTGCTGTGTGTCCTCCTGCTGTGTCTCCTCCTGCTGCCGCTCCTCCTGCTGCTTCTCCTCCTGTTGCTCTCATCCTGCTGCGTCTCCACTTGCTGCATCTCCTCTTGCTGTGTCTCCTCCTGCTCTGACTCCTCCTGCTGCGTCTCCTCCTTCTGCATCTCCTCCTTCTGCGGGCCCCTCCTGCTGCGTCTCCTCCTGCTGCTTCTCCTCCTGCTGTGTCTCCTCATTCTGTGTCTCCTCCTTCTGCGCCTCCTCCTGCTGCTTCTCCTCCTGTTGTGTCTCCTCCTGCTGTGTCTCCTCCTGCTGCGTCTCCTCTTGCTGTGTCTCCTCCTGCTGTACTCCTCCTGCTGAATCCTCCTGCTGTGTTTCCTCCTGCTGTCTCCTCCTGCTGTGTCTCTTCCTGCTGTGTCTCCTCCTGCTTTGTCTCCTCCTGCTGTGTGCCCTCCTGCTGCATTTCCTCCTGCTGCGTCTCCTCCTGCTGCCTCTCCTCCTGCTGTGTCTCCTCCTTCTGCGTCTCCTCCTTCTGCGTCTCCTCCTGCTGCGTCTCCTCCTGTTGCATCTCCTCCTGTTGTGTCTCCTCCTGCTGCGTCTCCTCCTGCTGTGGCTGTGTCTCCTCCTGCTGAATCCTCCTGCTGTGTCTCCTCCTGCTGACTCCTCCTGATGTGGCTCCTCCTGCTGCGGCTCCTCCTGCTGTGACTCCTCCTGCTGCGATTCCTCCTGCTGCGTGTCCTCCTGCTGTGTTTCCTCCTGCTGCGTCTCCTCCTGCTGCCCTCCTCCTGCTGTGTGTCCTCCTGCTGTGGCTCCTCCTGCTGCGTCTCCTCCTGCTGTGTGTCCTCCTGCTGCGTCTTCTCCTGCTGCGTCTCCTCCTGCTGTGTGTCCTCCTTCTGCTCTCATCCTGCTGCGTCTCCACTTGCCGTGTCTCCTCCTGCCGCTTCTCTTCATATTGCCTCTCCTCCTGCTCTGTCTCCTCCTTCTGCGTCTCCTCCTGCTGCGTCTCCTCCTGCTGCGTCTACTCCTGCTGCGTCTCCTCCTGTTGTGTCTCCTCCTGCTGCATCTCCTCATGCTGGGTCTCCTCATTCTACACCTCCTCCTGCTTTTTTTCTTCCTGCTGTGTCTCCTACCGCTGTTTCTCATCCTGCTGTTGCTCCTCCTGCTGCGTCTCCTCCTGCTCTGTCTCCTCCTGATGTGACTCCTCCTGCTGTCATCTATTCCTGCTGCTTCTCCTCCTGCTGCGGCTCCTCCTGCTGTGTCTCCTCCTGCTGTGTCTCCTCCTGCTGCGTCTCGTCCTGCTGCGTATCCTCCTGCTGGCTCCTCTTGCTGGCTCCTCCTGCTCTGTCTCCTCCTGCTGTGTGTCCTCCTGCTGTGTCTCCTCCTGCTGTGTGTCCTCCTGCTGTGTCTCCTCCTGCTGCCGCTCCTCCTGCTGCTTCTCCTCCTGTTGCTCTCATCCTGCTGCGTCTCCACTTGCTGCATCTCCTCTTGCTGTGTCTCCTCCTGCTCTGACTCCTCCTGCTGCGTCTCCTCCTTCTGCATCTCCTCCTTCTGCGGGCCCCTCCTGCTGCGTCTCCTCCTGCTGCTTCTCCTCCTGCTGTGTCTCCTCATTCTGTGTCTCCTCCTTCTGCGCCTCCTCCTGCTGCTTCTCCTCCTGTTGTGTCTCCTCCTGCTGTGTCTCCTCCTGCTGCGTCTCCTCTTGCTGTGTCTCCTCCTGCTGTACTCCTCCTGCTGAATCCTCCTGCTGTGTTTCCTCCTGCTGTCTCCTCCTGCTGTGTCTCTTCCTGCTGTGTCTCCTCCTGCTTTGTCTCCTCCTGCTGTGTGCCCTCCTGCTGCATTTCCTCCTGCTGCGTCTCCTCCTGCTGCCTCTCCTCCTGCTGTGTCTCCTCCTTCTGCGTCTCCTCCTTCTGCGTCTCCTCCTGCTGCGTCTCCTCCTGTTGCATCTCCTCCTGTTGTGTCTCCTCCTGCTGCGTCTCCTCCTGCTGTGGCTGTGTCTCCTCCTGCTGAATCCTCCTGCTGTGTCTCCTCCTGCTGACTCCTCCTGATGTGGCTCCTCCTGCTGCGGCTCCTCCTGCTGTGACTCCTCCTGCTGCGATTCCTCCTGCTGCGTGTCCTCCTGCTGTGTTTCCTCCTGCTGCGTCTCCTCCTGCTGCCCTCCTCCTGCTGTGTGTCCTCCTGCTGTGGCTCCTCCTGCTGCGTCTCCTCCTGCTGTGTGTCCTCCTGCTGCGTCTTCTCCTGCTGCGTCTCCTCCTGCTGTGTGTCCTCCTGCTGTGTCTCCTCCTGCTGCGTCTTCTCCTGCGTTTCATTCCAAAGAGTTAAATTCAGGCTTCATGTTTGGGGTTGAAACCAGTGCCTAGCACCGGGATGGAACAGATGACCCTTCAGAGCCAGGGCTTCCTCCTTCCCCATCCACAACGCCCAAGTTTACTTGACGGTAAGAGCTCTCGACGTTGCCCTTAGTGAAGGACGTCAACTTTGGAAGTGAATCTTGACCGACCTGCCTGAGCCGACTGTAGCCTACTTACGTGTTGGAGAGGAGAACAGTGACATGTTTCGTCAGAAAAGAACATCAATACTTTTGAATGAACTCAATCAATTAATTCAATTCCATTTCAAATACTTGACTTTATCTTTCCCATCTGTGTGTGTTTTGTTTAAATTCTATCAAGGCACAGCTGTTCCAAAGCACCTCTTAAATTCAAAAGCTTTCACACAAACACACTCCACTGTTGAGAAGGCTTGTTCTCCATGTTTCTATAGTGATTAAACTAGTCTGAGGACGACTGGGCGTCTGAATCAGCACGCTAAATCATGTGTTGACCTATTTAAAGGTGTGTTGTTTGTGTGTGAGTCCCTCCGTGTGGGTGTGTGTTCATCAGGGTGTGACCTTCCGTGCGTGTGTGTGTCCATCCATGTGTGTCTGTCCGTGTGTGTGTGTGCGTGTGCGTGTGTGTGTGTGGGTGTGTCTCCGTGTGTGTCTGCGTGTGTGTCTGCGTGTGTGTCTGCGTGTGTCCGTCAGTGTGTATGTGTGTGTTTTGTGTGTGTGTGTGTGTGTGTGTGTGTGTCTCCGTGTGTGTCTGCGTGTGTGTCTGCGTGTGCGTGTGTCTGCATGTGTCTGCGTGTGTGTGTGTCTCCGTGTGTGTTTGCGTGTGCGTGAGCGTGTGTGTGTGTGTGTGTGTGTGTGTCATGCTGTGCAGTGTGAGTGTGCATCTGAGTATGTGTGTGTGTGTGTGTGTGTGTGTGTGTGTGTGTGTGTGTGTGTGTGTGTGTGTGTGTGTGTGTGTGTGTGTGTGTGTGTGTGTGTGTGTCTAATGTGCTCTAAGTATCAGTAGATTCATTGAGCCAAATGGAACACGGGACTATTTAGTGTCTTCCACTGACCAATCAGGAGGCCCCCCATGGACACACACATTCTACCAGACAGACAGAGAGCACTTTAGTTTCACAGTGAGGAACTACAGGAAAACAACTAGGCCCTTCTAAACAGGTTTCAGTGGAGGACACACACACACACACACTCACTCAAACACACACACACACACACACACACTCACTCCAACTCTATCCCCTACTGTTAGCTGACAACACACTTCAGACAGGAAACAGGAAAAGAGGCCTCGTCTGTCTGATATGCTGCTGTGCTGTGAGAGGTGTGTGTGTCATTTTGTGCAGTCTCTGTGTGTGTGTGTGTGTGTGTGTGTGTGTGTGTGTGTGTGTGTGTGTGTGTGTGTGTGTGTGTGTGTGTGTGTGTGTGTGTGTGTGTGTGTGTGTGTGTGTGTGTGTCTCAAGCTATGCAGTGTGTGAGTCCTCCACTAACTCCCCCTCCCCAAAAAAAACCTCTCCTCTCCTCTCCTCAACCTCTCCTCTCTCCTCAACCACTCCTCTCCTCAACCTCTCCTCTCTCCTCAACTTCTCCTCAACCTCTCCTCAACCTCTCCTCTCCTCTCTCCTCAACCTCTCCTCTCGTCTCTCCTCAACCTCTCCTCAACCCCTCCCTCAACCTCTCCTCAACCTCTCCTCTCTCCTTTATTATACCAGAGCAGTACTAAATTATACCAGAGCAGTATGATTTTTTAAATTGAAATTTTATTGATTTCACCTTTATTTAACCAGGTAGGCTAGTAATAATAATAATAATACAGTAGAACAAAAGAAAACAAAAAGTATATATACAGTGAGTGCAAATGAGGTAAGTTAAGGAAATAAATAGGCCATGGTGGCGAAGTAATTACAATATAGCAATTAAACACTGGAATGGTAGATCGGCAGAAGATGAATGTGCAGGTAGAGATACTGGGGTGCAAAGGAGCAAAATAAATAAATACCAGTATGGGGATGAGGTAGATAGATGGACTGTTTACAGATGGGCTATGTACAGGTGCAGTGATCTGTAAGCTGCTCTGACAGCTGGTGCTTAAAGCTAGTGAGGGAGATGTGAGTCTCCAGCTCAGAGATTTTTGCAATTCGTTCCAGTCATGGGCAGCAGAGAACTGGAAGGAAAGACGACCAAAGGAGGAATTGGCTTTGGGGGTGACCAGTGAGACATACTTGCTGGAGCACGTGCTATGAGTGGGTGCTGCTATGGGGACCAGTGAGCTGAGATAAGGCGAGGCTTTATACCTTGCAGAGACTTGTAGATAACCTGTAGCCAGTGGGTTTGGCGACGAGTATGAAGCGAGGGCCAACCAACGAGAGTGTACAGGTCACAATGGTGGGTAGTGTATGGGGCTTTGGTGACAAAACGGATGGCACTGTGATAGACTGCATCCAATTTGTTGAGTAGAGTGTTGGAGGCTATTTTATAGATGACATCACCGAAGTTGAGGATCGGTAGGATGGCCAGTTTTACGAGGGTATGTTTGGCAGCATGAGTGAAGGATGCTTTGTTGCGATGTAGGAAGACGATTCTAGATTTCATTTTGGATTGGAGATGCTTAATGTGGGTCTGGAAGGAGAGTTTACAGTCTAAACAGACACCTAGGTATTTGTAGTTGTCCACGTATTCTAAGTCAGAGCCGTCCAGAGTAGTGATGCTAGTCAGGCGTGAGGGTGCGGGCAGTGATCGATTGAAAAGCATGCATTTAGTTGTACTTGTGTTTAAGAGCAGTTGGAGGCCACGGAAGGAGAGTTGTATGGCATTGAAGCTCGTCTGGATGTTAGTTAACACAGTGTCCAAGGAGGGGGCAGAAGTATACAGAATGGTGTCGTCTGCATAGGGGTGGTTCAGAGACTCACCAGCAGTGCAGATTATACCTACGGTATATAGTGCACTATCATCGACCAGGATCCTATTTCCTTTTTAGTGTACTACTGTTGACCAGGGCCCCTATTCCCTATATAGTGCACTACTTTAGACCAGGACCCTATTCCCTATATAGTACACTACTTTAGACCAGGACCCTATTCCCTATATAGTGCACTACTTTAGACCAGGGCCCTATTCCCTATATAGTACACTACTTTAGTGGAGGGCCCTATTCCCTATATAGGACACTACTTTAGACCAGGGCCCTATTCCCTATATAGTACACTACTTTAGACCAGGGCCCTATTCCCTATATAATGCACTACTTTAGAGGAGGGCCCTATTCCCTATATAGTACACTACTTTAGACCAGGGCCCTATTCCCTATATAGTACACTACTTTAGAGGAGGGCCCTATTCCCTATATAGTACACTACTGTTGATCAGGCCCTATTCCCTATATAATGCACTACTTTAGACCAGAGCCCTATTCCCTATATAGTACACTACTGTTGATCAGGCCCTATTCCCTATATAGTGCACTACTGTGGATCAGAGCCCTATTCCCTATGTAGTGCACTACCATCAACCATGGCCCTATTCCCGATATAGTGCACTACCATTAACCATGGCCCCATTCCCTATATAGTGCACTACTTTAGACCAGGGCCCTATTCCCTATATAGTACACTACTTTAGAGGAGGGCCCTATTCCCTATATAGTACACTACTTTAGACCAGGGCCCTATTCCCTATATAGTACACTACTTTAGAGGAGGGCCCTATTCCCTATATAGTACACTACTTTAGAGGAGGGCCCTATTCCCTATACAGTACACTACTTTAGAGGAGGGCCCTATTCCCTATATAGTACACTACTTTAGACCAGGGCCCTATTCCCTATATAGTGCACTGCCATCGACCAGGGCCCAATTCCCTATATAGTGCACTGCCATCGACCAGGGCCCTATTCCCTATATAGTGCACTGCCATCGACCAGGGCCAGTAAGGAATATGGTGCCATTTGAGATATATATGTTCTAGTCTCAAAGTACAGCTTCGATTCTATGGCTTTCAAGAAAACAGTCTGAGTCTGAGACCTGATTGGTCCATTTTGCCAGTAGCTTTTAACTCACTCAGGAAGTGTTGTGGGCCATTTCCATCTGCTGCCAAATGTGTTGAAAGATGTTCGATAGTAAATACTATGCTACCGCACGCATCCATCCTCCTCTCCTGCTCTATCCCTTTCTCCTCCTCTCTCTCTCTCTCTCTCTCTCCCTCTGTTTCTCTCTGTTTCTCTCTCTCTCCTTCTCTCTCTCCATCTTTCTCTCTCTCCCCCTCTCTTCCTTCCTCTCTCTCTCTCTCTCTCTCTCTCCCTCTCTCTACTTCTCTCTCTCTCTCCCTCTCTCTCCCCAACTATTCCTCCCCTCTCTCTCTCTCTCTCTCTCTCTATCCCTATATCTCTCTCTCTCTCTCTCTCTCTCTCTCTATCCCTATCTCTCTCTCTCTCTCTCGCTCTCTCCCCCTCCCCTCTTCAATCTTTGCTATCCATATTCATGTCATTTTTATATGGATATGCCTGTAATGTACTGGCTGCTGTTTGTAACCATTACATCCTGGCTATACAAGGGCTGGAGAGCTGATATACACAATAATAACTTGGGATTCGGCCAGAAATACCATTATCACTACACACACACACACACACACACACACACACACACACACACACAAACACACACACACACACACACACACACACACAACACACACACACACACACACACACACACACACATACACACACACACACACACACACACACACAAACACACACATACACACACACACACACACACACACAACACACACACACACACACACACCCTTTCCATCCTCCTATAGTTCATACCTCCCACTACTTCACTACAAATCACATCTCAAGTAGTATGACAGTGTGTGTGTGTGTGTGTGTGTGTTGTGTGTGTGTGTGTGTGTGTAGTGATAATGGTATTTCTGGCCGAGGGGTGGGGGGGGGGGGGGGGGGGGTTATTCATCCTCTAATCTCTACATTAGAGGAACTGGAAATTCAGATGTATAAGAAATGGCATAAAGACAGAACAATGAAATTAACAGTGAATTTTACTTATTAACTTTCTGTCTCATCCCAGCACCAGCCCCTTCAACCAGCTGCCACACCCACTCTGACTGAAATGTGTTCATTGGCTGCCTCATCCCAGCACCAGCCCCTTCAACCAGCTGCCACACCCACTCTGACTGAAATGTGTTCATTGGCTGTCTCATCCCAGCACCAGCCCCTTCAACCAGCTGCCACACCCACTCTGACTGAAATGTGTTCATTGGCTGCCTCATCCCAGCACCAGCCCCTTCAACCAGCTGCCACACCCACTCTGACTGAAATGTGTTCATTGGCTGCCTCATCCCAGCACCAGCCCCTTCAACCAGCTGCCACACCCACTCTGACTGAAATGTGTTCATTGGCTGTCTCATCCCAGCACCAGCCCCTTCAACCAGCTGCCACACCCACTCTGACTGAAATGTGTTCATTGGCTGCCTCATCCCAGCACCAGCCCCTTCAACCAGCTGCCACACCCACTCTGACTGAAATGTGTTCATTGGCTGCCTCTTCCCAGCACCAGCCCCTTCAACCAGCTGCCACACCCACTCTGACTGAAATGTGTTCATTGGCTGCCTCATCCCAGCACCAGCCCCTTCAACCAGCTGCCACACCCACTCTGACTGAAATGTGTTCATTGGCTGCCTCTTCCCAGCACCAGCCCCTTCAACCAGCTGCCACACCCACTCTGACTGAAATGTGTTCATTGGCTGCCTCATCCCAGCACCAGCCCCTTCAACCAGCTGCCACACCCACTCTGACTGAAATGTGCTCATTGGCTGCCTCATCCCAGCACCAGCCCCTTCAACCAGCTGCCACACCCACTCTGACTGAAATGTGTTCATTGGCTGCTGTGAAACAAGATCAAAGGCATTAGAGGAAGGAGCAAGGAGCAAGAGGAAACAGAAATAAGCCAATCACTGTCAGAGTGGCAGATGTTCCACTGGCCTATAGCAGGTGCCAAGCAGGTGCCAATCACTGTCAGAGTGACAGATGTTCAACTGGCCTATAGTGGGTGCCAAGCAGGTGCCAATCACTGTCAGAGTGACAGATGTTCCACTGGCCTATAGCAGGTGCCAATCACTGTCAGAGTGACAGATGTTCAACTGGCCTATAGTGGGTGCCAATCACTGTCAGAGTGACAGATGTTCAACTGGACTATAGTGGGTGCCAATCACTGTCAGAGTGGCCGATGTACAACTGGCCTATAGTGGGTGCCAATCACTGTCAGAGTGACAGATGTACAACTGGCCTATAGTGGGTGCCAATCACTGTCAGAGTGACAGATGTTCAACTGGCCTATAGTGGGTGCCAATCACTGTCAGAGTGACAGATGTACAACTGGCCTATAGTGGGTGCCAATCACTGTCAGAGTGACAGATGTACAACTGGCCTATAGTGGGTGCCAATCACTGTCAGAGTGACAGATGTTCAACTGGCCTATAGTGGGTGCCAATCACTGTCAGAGTGACAGATGTACAACTGGCCTATAGTGGGTGCCAATCACTGTCAGAGTGACAGATGTTCAACTGGACTATAGTGGGTGCCAATCACTGTCAGAGTGGCCGATGTACAACTGGCCTATAGTGGGTGCCAATCACTGTCAGAGTGACAGATGTTCCACTGGCCTATAGTGGGTGCCAATCACTGTCAGAGTGACAGATGTACAACTGGCCTATAGTGGGTGCCAATCACTGTCAGAGTGACAGATGTTCAACTGGCCTATAGAGGGTGCCAATCACTGTCAGAGTGACAGATGTTCAACTGGCCTATAGAGGGTGCCAATCACTGTCAGAGTGACAGATGTTCAACTGGCCTATAGAGGGTGCCAATCACTGTCAGAGTGACAGATGTTCAACTGGCCTATAGAGGGTGCCAATCACTGTCAGAGTGACAGATGTTCAACTGGCCTATAGTGGGTGCCAATCACTGTCAGAGTGACAGATGTTCAACTGGACTATAGTGGGTGCCAATCACTGTCAGAGTGGCCGATGTACAACTGGCCTATAGTGGGTGGCCTATAGTGGGTGCCAATCACTGTCAGAGTGACAGATGTACAACTGGCCTATAGTGGGTGCCAATCGGGTGCCAAACACTAGACCACGCACTCTGCAAGATTCATGGTCCTTTCCAGCAAGTTAAAGTAAATGCTGCCTACAGCCCCACACATCGATGCAAAAGACAAACTGTTGTTCAATATTTAGTCTGTCAATAGATGATTTTGTTTCTGTCTCCTGCCGTGGTATAGGCTCTGAGATGAAATAGGCTGTGATGTCTCTCTCCTGCCAAACACTAATACCGTAGCCTACCCATACCGTCAAATATTTTGAACCCCCCTAGAGTCAATGTCCGCACCCCAGCGCAAATGTCATTAGCATGATTCTAAAAAAAAACTATGGAAATCAGTCCATTTAAGCTAGAGATGTCTGGGTTTCATTGTTGTTTTGGATGTGACTCAATCCACGGCATCCGCTGATGTCGCACCTCTGCATCTACAGGTGAAAGGTCAAATCTAATCAAATCTAGTGTTATTGGTCACATACACGTGTTCAGCAGGTATGTTATTGGTCACATACACGTGTTCAGCAGGTATGTTATTGGTCACATACACGTGTTCAGCAGGTATGTTATTGGTCACATACACGTGTTCAGCAGGTATGTTATTGGTCACATACACGTGTTCAGCAGGTATGTTATTGGTCACATACACGTGTTCAGCAGGTATGTTATTGGTCACATACACGTGTTCAGCAGGTATGTTATTGGTCACATACACGTGTTCAGCAGGTATGTTATTGGTCACATACACGTGTTCAGCAGGTATGTTATTGGTCACATACACGTGTTCAGCAGGTATGTTATTGGTCACATACACGTGTTCAGCAGGTATGTTATTGGTCACATACACGTGTTCAGCAGGTATGTTATTGTGGATATAGCGAAGTGTTTCTAGCTCCAACAGTGTAGTAACATCTAACAAGTAACATCTAACCATTTCACAACAATACACACAATGCACACAAATCTAAAGTAAAGGTATTTCATTAAAAATGTATAATTATTTGGACGAGTAATGTCAGAGCTGTATAGACTAAGATACAGTAGAATAGAATAGAATACAGTGTATACATATAATACAACATATGTACACATTATTAGAGTGACAAGTAACAAGTGTTCCGTTATTGAAGGGGCCAGTGTTCCGTTATTGAAGGGGCCAGTGTTCCGTTATTGAAGGGGCCAGTGTTCCGTTATTAAAGGGGCCAGTGATTTCTAGTCTGTCTACAGAATCTTCTGCAGCCTCTGAACGGTTTGGCCTACTGACTATTAGGACCCCTCTATGGGAAGGACACCTCTATGGGATAGACACCTCTATGGGAAGGACACCTCTATGGGATGGACACCTCTATGGGATGGACACCTCTATGGGAAGGACCCCTCTATGGGATAGACACCTCTATGGGAAGGACACCTCTATGGGATAGACACCTCTATGGGGAGGACACCTCTATGGGAAGGACACCTCTATGGGGAGGACACCTCTATGGGATGGACACCTCTATGGGAAGGACACCTCTATGGGGAGGACACCTCTATGGGATGGACACCTCTATGGGATGGACACCTCTATGGGAAGGACACCTCTATGGGATGGACACCTCTATGGGAAGGACACCTCTATGGGGAGGACAACTCTATGGGATAGACACCTCTATGGGATGGACCCCTCTATGGGATAGACACCTCTATGGGGAGGACACCTCTATGGGAAGGACACCTCTATGGGGAGGACACTTCTATAGGGAGTACACCTCTATGGGATGGACACCTCTATGGGAAGGACACCTCTATGGGATAGACACCTCTATGGGATGGACACCTCTATGGGATGGACACCTCTATGGGATAGACACCTCTATGGGATAGACACCTCTATGGGAAGGACACCTCTATGGGAAGGACACCTCTATGGGGAGGACACTTCTATAGGGAGGACACCTCTATGGGATGGACACCTCTATGGGAAGGACACCTCTATGGGAAGGACACCTCTATGGGATGGACACCTCTATGGGAAGGACACCTCTATGGGAAGGACACCTCTATGGGAAGGACACCTCTATAGGAAGTGGAGACTCTCACGAACACGATCGTGTTCTCCGTTCTTCTACGACTCCCACAAGCGTTCTGGGACTCTGGTCTGAAGACAATACAGACGAACTTCCAACTTCTGCCTGTAGCGTCTGAACAGTTTGGACGACACACTAATATGACCCTCTGTGGAAAGGTGAGACTCTCAGAAACACGTACGTGTTGGTTGTTTTGATCAAGGACGCCCACAACCCTCACAAGACTCTTCTGAATGTCCCCCGGTACCCGTTGAAAGAATGAATGGAAGTAAATATGGAGACCATGTGACAACCAAAACGAGGTTAAATGCATGTAAAAAAACAAACAACACATGTTTCCTGATTTGTCTTATAACTCTCAGATAGAGGACAGACACTTCACTTTTCTGGGACTATCTGTTGTGTAGTGAATACGTTATTCAATGTGTTTCTATGGGCTAATAGCAGTAAGGACAATCTGTTATTCCATGTGTTTCTATTGGCTAATAGCACTAAGGACTATCTGTTATTCCATGTGTTTCTATTGGCTAATAGCAGTAAGGACAATCTGTTATTCCATGTGTTTCTATGGGCTAATAGCAGTAAGGACTATCTGTTATTCAATGTGTTTCTATGGGCTAATAGCAGTAAGGACTGTCTGTTATTAATTGTGTTTCTATGGGCTAATAGCAGTAAGGACTGTCTGTTATTCAATGTGTTTCTATGGGCTAATAGCAGTAAGGACTATCTGTTATTCAGTGTGTTTCTATGGGCTAATAGCAGTAAGGACTGTCTGTTATTCACTGTGTTTCTATGGGCTAATAGCAGTAAGGACTGTCTGTTATTCACTGTGTCTCTATGGGCTAATAGCAGTAAGGACTATCTGTTATTCAGTGTGTTTCTATGGGCTAATAGCAGTAAGGACTATCTGTTATTCAGTGTGTTTCTATGGGCTAATAGCAGTAAGGACTATCTGTTATTCAATGTGTTTCTATGGGCTAATAGCAGTAAGGACTGTCTGTTATTCACTGTGTTTCTATGGGCTAATAGCAGTAAGGACAATCTGTTATTCACTGTGTTTCTATTGGCTAATAGCAGTAAGGACTATCTGTTATTCAGTGTGTTTCTATGGGCTAATAGCAGTAAGGACTATCTGTTCTTCACTGTGTTTCTATGGGCTAATAGCAGTAAGGACTATCTGTTATTCAGTGTGTTTCTATGGGCTAATAGCAGTAAGGACTATCTGTTATTCAGTGTGTTTCTATGGGCTAATAGCAGTAAGGACTGTCTGTTATTCAGTGTGTTTCTATGGGCTAATAGCAGTAAGGACTATCTGTTATTCACTGTGTTTCTATTGGCTAATAGCAGTAAGGACTATCTGTTATTCAGTGTGTTTCTATGGGCTAATAGCAGTAAGGACAATCTGTTATTCACTGTGTTTCTATGGGCTAATAGCAGTAAGGACAATCTGTTATTCACTGTGTTTCTATGGGCTAATAGCAGTAAGGACTATCTGTTATTCACTGTGTTTCTATGGGCTAATAGCAGTAAGGACTATCTGTTATTCAGTGTGTTTCTATGGGCTAATAGCAGTAAGGACTGTCTGTTATTCAATGTGTTTCTATGGGCTAATAGCAGTAAGGACTATCTGTTATTCACTGTGTTTCTATGGGCTAATAGCAGTAAGGACTATCTGTTATTCACTGTGTTTCTATGGGCTAATAGCAGTAAGGACTATCTGTTATTCAGTGTGTTTCTATGGGCTAATAGCAGTAAGGACAATCTGTTATTCAGTGTGTTTCTATGGGCTAATAGCAGTAAGGACTATCTGTTATTCACTGTGTTTCTATTGGCTAATAGCAGTAAGGACTGTCTGTTATTCAGTGTGTTTCTATGGGCTAATAGCAGTAAGGACTGTCTGTTATTCAGTGTGTTTCTATGGGCTAATAGCAGTAAGGACTATCTGTTATTCAATGTGTTTCTATGGGCTAATAGCAGTAAGGACTATCTGTTATTCAATGTGTTTCTATGGGCTAATAGCAGTAAGGACTATCTGTTATTCAGTGTGTTTCTATGGGCTAATAGCAGTAAGGACTGTCTGTTATTCAGTGTGTTTCTATGGGCTAATAGCAGTAAGGACTATCTGTTATTCAGTGTGTTTCTATGGGCTAATAGCAGTAAGGACTATCTGTTATTCACTGTGTTTCTATGGGCTAATAGCAGTAAGGACTATCTGTTATTCAATGTGTTTCTATGGGCTAATAGCAGTAAGGACTATCTGTTATTCACTGTGTTTCTATGGGCTAATAGCAGTAAGGACTATCTGTTATTCACTGTGTTTCTATGGGCTAATAGCAGTAATGACTATCTGTTATTCAGTGTGTTTCTATGGGCTAATAGCAGTAATGACTATCTGTTATTCAGTGTGTTTCTATGGGCTAATAGCAGTAAGGACTATCTGTTATTCACTGTGTTTCTATGGGCTAATAGCAGTAAGGACTGTCTGTTATTCAGTGTGTTTCTATTGGCTAATAGCAGTAAGGACTATCTGTTATTCACTGTGTTTCTATGGGCTAATAGCAGTAAGGACTATCTGTTATTCAATGTGTTTCTATGGGCTAATAGCAGTAAGGACTGTCTGTTATTCAGTGTGTTTCTATGGGCTAATAGCAGTAAGGACTATCTGTTATTCATTGTGTTTCTATGGGCTAATAGCAGTAAGGACTATCTGTTATTCAGTGTGTTTCTATGGGCTAATAGCAGTAAGGACTATCTGTGTATTTACTTTGAGCTGGCTTGGGTATTGAATGAGCGACTTGATAAATGGCAGCCTAATATTCGTTGTTTAGAAGGAATAAACAAGTTAAGTCAGAAAAGGAGACGTCCTGCAAACATCATCAGGCTTCAGACCTGCAGTTTATAATAACATGAGAGACATGTCCTGCAATAAGACCAGGATTCAGACCTATAGTTTATAATAACATGAGAGACACGTCCTGCAATAAGACCAGGATTCAGACCTGCAGTTTAATAAAAGGAGAAGAAACATATTAGACGACATGCTGGTATGTGATCGTCTTAATAACGGT
>NC_092156.1:73616950-73624450 GCF_045791955.1 Oncorhynchus clarkii lewisi | reverse complement strand
TCTGTCTCCTGTGTGTTGGGGATCTCTCAGAGAGAAGGTTATTCATTATGTCTCCTGTGTGTTGGGGATCTCTCAGAGAGAAGGTTATTCATTATGTCTCCTGTGTGTTGGGGATCTCTCTCAGAGAGGAGGTTATTCATTCTGTCTCCTGTGTGTTGGGGATCTCTCAGAGAGAAGTTTATTCATTCTGTCTCCTGTGTGTTGGGGATCTCTCAGAGAGGAGGTTATTCATTATGTCTCCTGTGTGTTGGGGATCTCTCAGAGAGGAGGTTATTCATTCTGTCTCCTGTGTGTTGGGGATCTCTCAGAGAGAAGTTTATTCATTCTGTCTCCTGTGTGTTGGGGATCTCTCAGAGAGGAGGTTATTCATTATGTCTCATGTGTGTTGGGGATCTCTCTGAGAGAAGGTTATTCATTCTGTCTCCTGTGTGTTGGGGATCTCTCTCAGAGAGAAGGTTATTCATTCTGTCTCCTGTGTGTTGGGGATCTCTCTGAGAGAGAAGGTTATTCATTCTGTCTCCTGTGTGTTGGGGATCTCTCTCAGAGAGAAGGTTATTCATTCTGTCTCCTGTGTGTTGGGGATCTCTCTGAGAGAGAAGGTTATTCATTCTGTCTCCTGTGTGTTGGGGATCTCTCTGAGAGAGAAGGTTATTCATTCTGTCTCCTGTGTGTTGGGGATCTCTCTGAGAGAAGGTTATTCATTCTGTCTCCTGTGTGTTGGGGATCTCTCTGAGAGAAGGTTATTCATTCTGTCTCCTGTGTGTTGGGGATCTCTCTGAGAGAGAAGGTTATTCATTCTGTCTCCTGTGTGTTGGGGATCTCTCTGAGAGAGAAGGTTATTCATTCTGTCTCCTGTGTGTTGGGGATCTCTCTGAGAGAGAAGGTTATTCATTCTGTCTCCTGTGTATTGGGGATCTCTCTGAGAGAGAAGGTTATTCATTCTGTCTCCTGTGTGTTGGGGATCTCTCTCAGAGAGGAGGTTATTCATTATGTCTCCTGTGTATTGGGGATCTCTCTCAGAGAGGAGGTTATTCATTCTGTCTCCTGTGTGTTGGGGATCTCTCTCAGAGAGGAGGTTATTCATTATGTCTCCTGTGTATTGGGGATCTCTCTCAGAGAGAAGGTTATTCATTATGTCTCCTGTGTATTGGGGATCTCTCTCAGAGAGGAGGTTATTCATTCTGTCTCCTGTGTATTGGGGATCTCTCTCAGAGAGGAGGTTATTCATTCTGTCTCCTGTGTGTTGGGGATCTCTCTCAGAGAGGAGGTTATTCATTCTGTCTCCTGTGTATTGGGGATCTCTCTCAGAGAGGAGGTTATTCATTCTGTCTCCTGTGTATTGGGGATCTCTCTCAGAGAGGAGGTTATTCATTATGTCTCCTGTGTGTTAGGGATCTCTCTCAGAGAGGAGGTTATTCATTCTGTCTCCTGTGTATTGGGGATCTCTCTCTGAGAGAAGGTTATTCATTCTGTCTCCTGTGTGTTGGGGATCTCTCTGAGAGAAGGTTATTCATTATGTATCCCGTGTGTTAGGGATCTCTCTGAGAGAAGGTTATTCATTCTGTCTCCTGTGTGTTGGGGATCTCTCTCAGAGAGGAGGTTATTCATTATGTCTCCTGTGTGTTGGGGATCTCTCTCAGAGAGGAGGTTATTCATTATGTCTCCTGTGTGTTAGGGATCTCTCTCAGAGAGGAGGTTATTCATTCTGTCTCCTGTGTATTGGGGATCTCTCTCTGAGAGAAGGTTATTCATTCTGTCTCCTGTGTGTTAGGGATCTCTCTCAGAGAGGAGGTTATTCATTCTGTCTCCTGTGTATTGGGGATCTCTCTCTGAGAGAAGGTTATTCATTCTGTCTCCTGTGTGTTGGGGATCTCTCTGAGAGAAGGTTATTCATTATGTATCCCGTGTGTTAGGGATCTCTCTGAGAGAAGGTTATTCATTCTGTCTCCTGTGTGTTGGGGATCTCTCTCAGAGAGGAGGTTATTCATTATGTCTCCTGTGTGTTGGGGATCTCTCTCAGAGAGGAGGTTATTCATTATGTCTCCTGTGTGTTAGGGATCTCTCTCAGAGAGGAGGTTATTCATTCTGTCTCCTGTGTATTGGGGATCTCTCTCTGAGAGAAGGTTATTCATTCTGTCTCCTGTGTGTTGGGGATCTCTCTGAGAGAAGGTTATTCATTCTGTCTCCTGTGTGTTGGGGATCTCTCAGAGAGGAGGTTATTCATTCTGTCTCCTGTGTGTTGGGGATCTCTCTGAGAGAAGGTTATTCATTCTGTCTCCTGTGTGTTGGGGATCTCTCAGAGAGGAGGTTATTCATTCTGTCTCCTGTGTGTTGGGGATCTCTCAGAGAGAAGGTTATTCATTCTGTCTCCTGTGTGTTGGGGATCTCTCAGAGAGAAGGTTATTCATTCTGTCTCCTGTGTGTTGGGGATCTCTCAGAGAGGAGGTTATTCATTCTGTCTCCTGTGTGTTGGGGATCTCTCAGAGAGAAGGTTATTCATTCTGTCTCCTGTGTGTTGGGGATCTCTCAGAGAGAAGGTTATTCATTCTGTCTCCTGTGTGTTGGGGATCTCTCAGAGAGAAGGTTATTCATTCTGTCTCCTGTGTGTTGGGGATCTCTCAGAGAGAAGGTTATTCATTCTGTCTCCTGTGTGTTGGGGATCTCTCAGAGAGAAGGTTATTCATTATGTCTCCTGTGTGTTGGGGATCTCTCAGAGAGAAGGTTATTCATTATGTCTCCTGTGTGTTGGGGATCTCTCTCAGAGAGGAGGTTATTCATTCTGTCTCCTGTGTGTTGGGGATCTCTCAGAGAGAAGTTTATTCATTCTGTCTCCTGTGTGTTGGGGATCTCTCAGAGAGGAGGTTATTCATTATGTCTCCTGTGTGTTGGGGATCTCTCAGAGAGGAGGTTATTCATTCTGTCTCCTGTGTGTTGGGGATCTCTCAGAGAGAAGTTTATTCATTCTGTCTCCTGTGTGTTGGGGATCTCTCAGAGAGGAGGTTATTCATTATGTCTCCTGTGTGTTGGGGATCTCTCTGAGAGAAGGTTATTCATTCTGTCTCCTGTGTGTTGGGGATCTCTCTGAGAGAAGGTTATTCATTCTGTCTCCTGTGTGTTGGGGATCTCTCTGAGAGAAGGTTATTCATTCTGTCTCCTGTGTGTTGGGGATCTCTCTGAGAGAAGGTTATTCATTCTGTCTCCTGTGTGTTGGGGATCTCTCTGAGAGAAGGTTATTCATTCTGTCTCCTGTGTGTTGGGGATCTCTCTGAGAGAGAAGGTTATTCATTCTGTCTCCTGTGTATTGGGGATCTCTCTGAGAGAAGGTTATTCATTCTGTCTCCTGTGTGTTGGGGATCTCTCTCAGAGAGAAGGTTATTCATTCTGTCTCCTGTGTGTTGGGGATCTCTCTGAGAGAGAAGGTTATTCATTCTGTCTCCTGTGTGTTGGGGATCTCTCTCAGAGAGAAGGTTATTCATTCTGTCTCCTGTGTGTTGGGGATCTCTCTCAGAGAGAAGGTTATTCATTCTGTCTCCTGTGTGTTGGGGATCTCTCTCAGAGAGGAGGTTATTCATTCTGTCTCCTGTGTGTTGGGGATCTCTCTCAGAGAGGAGGTTATTCATTCTGTCTCCTGTGTGTTGGGGTTCTCTCTCTGAGAGAAGGTTATTCATCATGTCTCCTGTGTGTTGGGGATCTCTCAGAGAGGAGGTTATTCATTCTGTCTCCTGTGTGTTGGGGATCTCTCAGAGAGAAGGTTATTCATTTTGTCTCCAGTGTGTTGGGGTTCTCTCTCAGAGAGAAGTTTATTCATTATGTCTCCTGTGTATTGGGGATCTCTCTCAGAGAGGAGGTTATTCATTCTGTCTCCTGTGTATTGGGGATCTCTCTCAGAGAGGAGGTTATTCATTATGTCTCCTGTGTGTTAGGGATCTCTCTCAGAGAGGAGGTTATTCATTCTGTCTCCTGTGTATTGGGGATCTCTCTCTGAGAGAAGGTTATTCATTCTGTCTCCTGTGTGTTGGGGATCTCTCTGAGAGAAGGTTATTCATTATGTATCCCGTGTGTTAGGGATCTCTCTGAGAGAAGGTTATTCATTCTGTCTCCTGTGTGTTGGGGATCTCTCTCAGAGAGGAGGTTATTCATTATGTCTCCTGTGTGTTGGGGATCTCTCTCAGAGAGGAGGTTATTCATTATGTCTCCTGTGTGTTAGGGATCTCTCTCAGAGAGGAGGTTATTCATTCTGTCTCCTGTGTATTGGGGATCTCTCTCTGAGAGAAGGTTATTCATTCTGTCTCCTGTGTGTTAGGGATCTCTCTCAGAGAGGAGGTTATTCATTCTGTCTCCTGTGTATTGGGGATCTCTCTCTGAGAGAAGGTTATTCATTCTGTCTCCTGTGTGTTGGGGATCTCTCTGAGAGAAGGTTATTCATTATGTATCCCGTGTGTTAGGGATCTCTCTGAGAGAAGGTTATTCATTCTGTCTCCTGTGTGTTGGGGATCTCTCTCAGAGAGGAGGTTATTCATTATGTCTCCTGTGTGTTGGGGATCTCTCTCAGAGAGGAGGTTATTCATTATGTCTCCTGTGTGTTAGGGATCTCTCTCAGAGAGGAGGTTATTCATTCTGTCTCCTGTGTATTGGGGATCTCTCTCTGAGAGAAGGTTATTCATTCTGTCTCCTGTGTGTTGGGGATCTCTCTGAGAGAAGGTTATTCATTCTGTCTCCTGTGTGTTGGGGATCTCTCAGAGAGGAGGTTATTCATTCTGTCTCCTGTGTGTTGGGGATCTCTCTGAGAGAAGGTTATTCATTCTGTCTCCTGTGTGTTGGGGATCTCTCAGAGAGGAGGTTATTCATTCTGTCTCCTGTGTGTTGGGGATCTCTCAGAGAGAAGGTTATTCATTCTGTCTCCTGTGTGTTGGGGATCTCTCAGAGAGAAGGTTATTCATTCTGTCTCCTGTGTGTTGGGGATCTCTCAGAGAGGAGGTTATTCATTCTGTCTCCTGTGTGTTGGGGATCTCTCAGAGAGAAGGTTATTCATTCTGTCTCCTGTGTGTTGGGGATCTCTCAGAGAGAAGGTTATTCATTCTGTCTCCTGTGTGTTGGGGATCTCTCAGAGAGAAGGTTATTCATTCTGTCTCCTGTGTGTTGGGGATCTCTCAGAGAGAAGGTTATTCATTCTGTCTCCTGTGTGTTGGGGATCTCTCAGAGAGAAGGTTATTCATTATGTCTCCTGTGTGTTGGGGATCTCTCAGAGAGAAGGTTATTCATTATGTCTCCTGTGTGTTGGGGATCTCTCTCAGAGAGGAGGTTATTCATTCTGTCTCCTGTGTGTTGGGGATCTCTCAGAGAGAAGTTTATTCATTCTGTCTCCTGTGTGTTGGGGATCTCTCAGAGAGGAGGTTATTCATTATGTCTCCTGTGTGTTGGGGATCTCTCAGAGAGGAGGTTATTCATTCTGTCTCCTGTGTGTTGGGGATCTCTCAGAGAGAAGTTTATTCATTCTGTCTCCTGTGTGTTGGGGATCTCTCAGAGAGGAGGTTATTCATTATGTCTCCTGTGTGTTGGGGATCTCTCTGAGAGAAGGTTATTCATTCTGTCTCCTGTGTGTTGGGGATCTCTCTGAGAGAAGGTTATTCATTCTGTCTCCTGTGTGTTGGGGATCTCTCTGAGAGAAGGTTATTCATTCTGTCTCCTGTGTGTTGGGGATCTCTCTGAGAGAAGGTTATTCATTCTGTCTCCTGTGTGTTGGGGATCTCTCTGAGAGAAGGTTATTCATTCTGTCTCCTGTGTGTTGGGGATCTCTCTGAGAGAGAAGGTTATTCATTCTGTCTCCTGTGTATTGGGGATCTCTCTGAGAGAAGGTTATTCATTCTGTCTCCTGTGTGTTGGGGATCTCTCTCAGAGAGAAGGTTATTCATTCTGTCTCCTGTGTGTTGGGGATCTCTCTGAGAGAGAAGGTTATTCATTCTGTCTCCTGTGTGTTGGGGATCTCTCTCAGAGAGAAGGTTATTCATTCTGTCTCCTGTGTGTTGGGGATCTCTCTCAGAGAGAAGGTTATTCATTCTGTCTCCTGTGTGTTGGGGATCTCTCTCAGAGAGGAGGTTATTCATTCTGTCTCCTGTGTGTTGGGGATCTCTCTCAGAGAGGAGGTTATTCATTCTGTCTCCTGTGTGTTGGGGTTCTCTCTCTGAGAGAAGGTTATTCATCATGTCTCCTGTGTGTTGGGGATCTCTCAGAGAGGAGGTTATTCATTCTGTCTCCTGTGTGTTGGGGATCTCTCAGAGAGAAGGTTATTCATTTTGTCTCCAGTGTGTTGGGGTTCTCTCTCAGAGAGAAGTTTATTCATTATGTCTCCTGTGTATTGGGGATCTCTCTCTCAGAGAGAAGATTGTTCATTCTGTCTCCTGTGTATTGGGGATCTCTCTCAGAGAGAAGTTTATTGATTCTGTCTCCTGTGTGTTGGGGATCTCTCAGAGAGAAGTTTATTAATTCTGTCTCCTGTGTGTTGGGGATCTCTCAGAGAGAAGTTATTCATTATGTCTCCTGTGTGTTGGGGATCTCTCTGAGAGAAGGTTATTCATTTTGTCTCCTGTGTGTTGGGGATCTCTCTGAGAGAGAAGGTTATTCATTATGTCTCCTGTGTGTTGGGGATCTCTCTGAGAGAAGGTTATTCATTATGTATCCCGTGTGTTAGGGATCTCTCTGAGAGAGAAGGTTATTCATTATGTCTCCTGTGTGTTGGGGATCTCTCTGAGAGAGAAGGTTATTCATTATGTCTCCTGTGTGTTGGGGATCTCTCTGAGAGAAGGTTATTCATTCTGTCTCCTGTGTGTTGGGGATCTCTCTCAGAGAAGAGGTTATTCATTATGTCTCCTGTGTGTCAGGGATCTCTCTGAGAGAGGGAGACTAATAGTAAGAATGAAAAATCTCAATGATTGTTTCCCCTTGTACTTCGCCCCATTGTAGTCTCTCAGGGTGGGAGTGCTGATCTAGGATCAGGTCCCAACCTGTCTGTATCATCTCATTCATTACCATCAGGCCCCAACCTGTCCATAGCATCTCATTCATTATGATCAGGCCCCAACCTGTCCATAGCATCTCATTCGTTATGATCAGGCCCCAACCTGTCCGTAGCATCTCATTCATTATGATCTGGGATCAGGCCCCAACCTGTCCGTAGCATCTCATTCATTATGATCTGGGATCAGGCCCCAACCTGTCCGTAGCATCTCATTCATTATGATCTGGGATCAGGCCCCAACCTGTCCGTAGCATCTCATTCACTATGATCTGGGATCAGGCCCCAACCTGTCCGTAGCATCTCATTCATTATGATCTGGGATCAGGCCCCAACCTGTCCATAGCATCTCATTCATTATGATCAGGCCCCAACCTGTCCATAGCATCTCATTCATTATGATCTGGGATCAGGCCCAAACCTGTCCATAGCATCTCATGCAGTATGATCTGGGATCAGGCCCCAACCTGTCCGTAGCATCTCATTCA
>NC_092156.1:73609450-73611950 GCF_045791955.1 Oncorhynchus clarkii lewisi | reverse complement strand
TCCCTCTTCTCTCCTTCCCTCTTTCTTTCTTTCAGTTAATCGTATTTCTCATCTCTCCCCTCCTTCACAACCTGTTCTTTCTCTGACATTCCAATTTTTCTTTTTCTCGCCTTCTGTCTCCAAAAATATTTGTTTCTCTGCTTCCTCTCTCTCTCTCTCTCTCTCTCTCTCTCTCTCTCTCTCTCTCTCTTTCTTTGTCTCTCTCTTTGTCTCTCCTCTCCTTCTTCCCTCCCCTTATTCGCTCTCCTCATCCTCTGCTCATTTATGCCTGCTAGGACTTGATGGTGTACTCCTCATCTCTCTTTATCTATCCTTCTCTCTCTCCTCTTCCTCTCCTCCTCAATGGCTGTTAGCAATCTCTATATTCTCTCCTCATCTTTTCATCCTTCATGGCTGAGAGGGCTCTCTCTCTCTCTCTCTCTCTCTCTCTCTCTCTCTGCCTGTTAACACTCTTTATATTCTCTCCTCTCCTCCTCCTCTATGGCTGAGAGGCTACAGGCTTCTCCTCTATCTTACTTTCTTTCTTTTCTCTTTCTCTTTCCCCCTCTATCTCTATTCTCTCACTCTTTATATTTCATCCTCTTTTCCTCCTTGATGGCTGAGAGGGTGAGGTACTGAGAGGGTGAGGTACTGAGAGGGTGAGGTACTGAGAGTCTGAGGTACTGAGAGGGTGAGGTACTGAGAGGGTGAGGTACTGAGAGGGTGAGGTACTGAGAGTCTGAGGTACTGAGAGGGTGAGGAACTGAGAGGGTGAGGTACTGAGAGGGTGAGGAACTGAGAGGGTGAGGTACTGAGAGGGTGAGGTACTGAGAGTCTGAGGTACTGAGAGGGTGAGGAACTGAGAGGGTGAGGTACTGAGAGGGTGAGGTACTGAGAGGGTGAGGTACTGAGAGGGTGTGGTACTGAGAGGGTGAGGTACTGAGAGGGTGAGGTACTGAGAGGGAGAGGTACTTAGAGGGTGAGGTACTGAGAGGGTGCGGTACTGAGAGGGTGAGGTACTGAGAGGGTGAGGTACTGAGTGGGTGAGGTACTGAGAGGGTGTGGCACTGAGAGTCTGAGGTACTGAGAGGGTGAGGTACTTAGAGGGTGAGGTACTGAGAGGGTGCGGTACTTAGAGGGTGCAGTACTGAGCGGGAGAGGTACTGAGAGGTTGAGGTACTGAGAGGGTGAGGTACTGAGAGGGTGAGGTACTGAGAGGGTGAAGTACTGCTAACACATACACATATTGCAGCTGTGCTAAGAACAAATAACAGGGTTTGAGAGGTGAGGAGAAACCCAATAGGCTCACAGAGAGAGAGAGAAACCCAATAGGCTCACAGAGAGAGAGAGAAATATGGGAAGCTTTAGCCTTGCAGTAGACGTGGGGGTGGAAAGGGAGAGAGAAGAAAACTAGTAGCCTTTGAAGAAAGAGAGAGAAAGAGAGGGAGAGAGAGAAAGAGAGGGAGAGAGAGCTAAGAGGAAACCTGTAGCTTTACGGAAATCTCTCTCCTGTGTGAGATTGGACTATTGACACTTTAACAAGAAACCCTCAACAACAAAAAAATGGAGGCTGTTCAGCGAATGGAGAGGAGAAACCTTGCCTGAAGACCTGCCACTTTCTGTAACTCCCCAAGCCAATACCTAGGCTTTAGCTCAGTGGGCTAATAAAGTCTCGTAGAGCTCAGGTGACCCGAGTTCAAACCCAAATGGGGTCATAAACGTGTGGTTTTGATATCAGCTATGTACGCACACGTCAGACAGAGAGAATAAGACATTTAAAAAGTTGAGATTCTTTGGAGCGACGACCTGAAGGGTGTTTCTGAAATGGTGGAAATACCAGGGTGCATTGTGGGGGGGGGGGGGGTGATGTCAGTCACTGCAAGTCCCTCCAAACAGACTCATAAACAGATACATTCGCTGATTGGTAGAAATACCAGGGTGCATTGTGGTGGGGGGTGATGTCAGTCACTGCAAGTCCCTCCAAACAGACTCATAAACAGATACATTTGCTGATTGGGCAGCACCCGAAGACAAAACCTCCTTTCAATCATCATGGAGCACAGAAAGCAACAGCACTGCAGAGAGAAAAGAAGAAAGGCAGATGAAGAAGAAGTGAAAAGGGGAAAGTAAGAAAAGTGCCTGAAAAGAGAAAAGGGAGAAAAGGAGGAGGGAGAGAGAGAAGGAGGAGGGAGGGAGAGAAGGAGGAGGGAGAGAGAGGAGGAGGAGGGAGAGAGAGAAGGAGGAGGGAGAGAGAGGAGGAGGAGGGAGAGAGAGAAGGAGGAGGGAGAGAGAGGAGGAGGAGGGAGGGAGCGAGAGAAGGAGGAGGGAGAGAGAGAAGGAGGAGGGAGAAAGAGAAGGAGGAGGGAGGGAGAGAGAGAAGGAGGAGGGAGAGAGAGAAGGAGGAGGGAGAGAGAGAAGGAGGAGGGAGAGAGAGGAGGAGGAGGGAGAGAGAGAAGGAGGAGGGAGAGAGAGGAGGAGGAGGGAGAGAGAGAAGGAGGAGGGAGAGAGAGAAGGAGGAGGG
>NC_092156.1:73596950-73601950 GCF_045791955.1 Oncorhynchus clarkii lewisi | reverse complement strand
TTGTCCTCAGAGCAGCCTCAATTCGCCAGGGTATTTGGTCTACAAGGTGTTGAAAGCGTTCCACAGGGATGCTGGCCCATGTTGACTTCCACAGTCGTGTCAAGGTGGCTGGATGTCCTTTGGGGTGGTGGACCATTCTTGATACATACAGGAAACGGTTGAGTGTGTCTGGGCCATTCACCCTCTGAATGACACACAGACACAATCCATGTCTCAATTGTCTCAAGGCTTAAACATCCTTCTTTAACCCGTCTCCTCCCCTTCATCTACACTGATTGAAGTGGATTTAACAAGTGACATCATCACCTGGTCAGTCTATGTCATGGAAAGAGCAGGTGTTCCTAATGTTTTGTACACTCAGTTTTATTTGTATTTTAATATTTTACATTTATATGACAAGGTGAAGTTAAAGTACAAAATAAAAGTTAAGATAGCACTTTATTTGTCTCACCAAACTAGCCAAAAGAAAGGTTAATGGAAGATTCAAGTAAAATGGCAGCCGAGTGGAGGAGGTAGCCGTTGCTTCAGGAGCAGAGAGGAGGGGATTGGATTCATCCTGACCTGCGGATCCTTCTAGTACGGTCACCGTGCCAACCGCAGAAGCTTCGGAACCATGCCAACTGTCACCGGTGGCCTAAAGACAGATCAGAGGTGGCACACTGGCAGAGATTCAGCAAGCACTTACTTTTCTTTTAACTCTCCCATTGGTCTTTCTCTATAAGTTCTTACTCTCTCTCTGTCTGTCTCTCTCTCTCTCTCTCTCTCTCTCTC
Organism: Oncorhynchus clarkii lewisi; assembly: GCF_045791955.1. Classification (NCBI taxonomy): domain Eukaryota; kingdom Metazoa; phylum Chordata; class Actinopteri; order Salmoniformes; family Salmonidae; genus Oncorhynchus; species Oncorhynchus clarkii. The sequence continues at coordinate 73,601,179 of NC_092156.1, read as the reverse complement.
TCTCTGTCTCTGTCTCTGTCTCTGTCTCTCTCTCTCTCTCTCTCTCTCTCTCTCTCTCTCTCTCTCTCTCTCTCTCTCTCTCTCTCTCTCTCTCTCCCTCCCTGTCTTGTTCTCTACCTTTCCCTGGTCGTTGGCAGGTCTGGCACATTGCTGTGGTGTCACAGACCCATCGATACCTCTCCACTTGGCCAGGGAGAGAGAGAGAGCAAGAGAGAGAGGGGGACCAACCCCCTGTGCTATAAAATAATGTTAGAGAGAAAGAGGGGAGCGAGAGGGGAGAAAGAGAGAGGAGAGAGAGGGGGGGGGGAAAGAGAGAGAGAGAGAGAGAGAGAGAGACAGAGAGCGAGGTAAACCGTGGGACTTGGCCTCCCGGGCGCAGTGGTCTAGGGCTAGCTGTGCCACCAGACTCTGGGTTCGAGCCCAGACTCTGTCGCAGTGCGTCTTGGTTGGGTTGTGTTTCGGAGGATGCATGGCTTTCGTCTCTCCCGAGGCCGTACTGGAGTTGTAGCGATGAGACAAGATAGTAACTGTGGTGGATACCACGAAATTGGGGAGAAAAGGGGGTAGAATTTTTTTTTTTTTAAATTGAAAAAACAGTGGGACTTGCTTGGTGTGTGTGTGATGCTGGTCTGGACATGGTTACCCCTGACTCTGCCTGTCTGTAATAGTCTGGCCCTTCACCTAGCTGTAAAGCTGTCCATTTAAACAGGATTATCCAGGAGTTATTATAGGGGGCGGTGAGTGTGTGTATTCAAGCCTGCATGTGTGGGTGTGTAGTTGCAGGTGCTAATAAGGTGTGTGCAGTATGTGTGAGTGTGTAGTTGCAGGTCCTAATAAGGTGTGTGCAGTATGTGTGAGTGTGTAGTTGCAGGTCCTAATAAGGTGTGTGCAGTATGTGTGAGTGTGTAGTTGCAGGTCCTAATAAGGTGTGTGCAGTATGTGTGAGTGTGTAGTTACAGGTGCTAATAAGGTGTGTGCAGTATGTGTGGGTGTGTAGTTACAGGTGCTAATAAGGTGTGTGCAGTATGTGTGGGTGTGTAGTTACAAGTGCTAATAAGGTGTGTGCAGTATGTGTGAGTGTGTAGTTGCAGGTGCTAATAAGGTGTGTACAGTATGTGTGGGTGTACTCTAGACGTAGCATGTTATAGTGTAGCTAATAGTTACCTTAGTGGTTAAATACCACAGGGTGGGCTTTCAACAAGAAGGACACATCACGGTAGAACACGTGGTGGACTTCACAGGCCTCTTTCTTGTTATTATGTTCAGACAGGTGGAACTAGGAGCGGAGGAAACACACACACAGCCTCAGGGGTTTTCAACACACCTGTCTGTGTGAAAAATACAAAGCTGTTTACCGTAAATAGAAGATGTTTGTTTTGAGATTTGTTCAATTGTTCTCTTCTTGTTTTGTTTTTTTATCTTTCTGTTTCTGGAAAAACCTGGACATTTTGGGAAGGTTAATTTTAATTAAGTTAAGGTTAACTCTAATCACGTTACAACGGCTGTTACTGTATGTGTGCTTACCCATCATGCACTCTACCTGGACAGAGAAAGACTATCTTCTGTCTTCATATTTAGAAAATAAAAAAATGTACCTCTCCTCATGTCTGCTAACAAACTATCGCCGTCGGTTACGCTGCATCATTCTCCCTTATTCACCAGATCATTATGGTCTGTTCAGTAATAACAGCCTTCTGAAATCACATAAACATGAGGTATGGTGTCACCCTTGTCCATATATTAATTATCCAGGTGGCTAGTCTCTTGATAAACGTTATCATCACGCAGAGAGAAAGTGGGGCAGTCGAAGCAGAGAGACAGATACAGAATGACTTATTGAAATGCTTCTTCGCCCTTGTTTGGTTTAGCAGATTCTAACTCTAACTGTGATGATTTGGATGGGAAAGAAAGAGGAGGAGAGAAAGAGAGAAAGGGAAATAGAGAGGGTGTTTCCCCTCCTAATGGTCATCACCCTGTTTCCCCTACTAATAATGAGCTTGACTGTTTTAAAGGCTGAGAGAAAGAAAATTAGATATATGTTGGTGATAATACTGTTTTCATTCATACCACATGTTTCCTGCTGTACCCTACACCTGGTATCCAACCCCTGGTACCCAACACCTGCTGTACCCTACACCTGGTATCCAACCCCTGGTACCCAACACCTGCTGTACCCTACACCTGGTATCCAACCCCTGGTACCCAACACCTGCTGTACCCTACACCTGGTATCCAACCCCTGGTACCCAACACCTGCTGTACCCTACACCTGGTATCCAACCCCTGGTACCCAACACCTGCTGTACCCTACACCTGGTATCCAACCCCTGGTACCCAACACCTGCTGTACCCTACACCTGGTATCCAACCCCTGGTACCCAACACCTGCTGTACCCTACACCTGGTATCCAACCCCTGGTACCCAACCCCTGCTGTACCCTACACCTGGTATCCAACCCCTGGTATCCAATACCTGCTGTACCCTACACCTGGTATCCAACACCTGGTATCCAACACCTGGTACCCAACCCCTGCTGTACCTAAACCCTGCTGTACCTAAACCCTTCTGTACCTAAACCATGCTGTACCTAAACCCTGCTGTACCTAAACCCTGCTGTACCTAAACCCTGCTGTATCTAAACCCTTCTGTACCTAAACCCTTCTGTACCTAAACCCTGCTGTACGTAAACCCTGCTGTACCTAAACCCTGCTGTACCTAAACCCTGCTGTACCTAAACCCTGCTGTACCAACCCCTGCTGTTCCTAAACCCTGCTGTACCCAACCATGCTGTACCCAACCCTGCTTTACCTGAACCCTGCTGTACCTAAACCCTGCTGTGCCTAAACCATGCTGTACCTAAACCCTTCTGTACCTAAACCCTGCTTTACCAACCCCTGCTGTACCTAAACCCTGCTGTACCTAAACCCTGCTGTACCTAAACCCTTCTGTACCTAAACCCTGCTGTACCTAAACCCTGCTGTATCTAAACCCTGCTGTACCTAAACCCTGCTGTACCTAAACCCTGCTGTACCCAAGCCCTGCTGTACCTAAACCCTGCTGTACCTAAACCCTTCTGTACCTAAACCCTGCTTTACCAAACCCTGCTGTACCTAAACCCTGCTGTACCTAAACCCTGCTGTTCCAACCCCTGCTGTACACAAGCCCTGATGTACCTAAACCCTGCTGTACCTAAACCCTGCTGTACCTAAACCCTTCTGTACCTAAACCCTTCTGTACCTAAACCCTGCTGTACCTAAACCCTGCTGTACCTAAACCCTGCTGTATCTAAACCCTGCTGTACCTAAACCCTTGCTGTACCTAAACCCTGCTGTACCTAAACCCTGCTGTATCTAAACTCTGCTGTATCTAAACCCTGCTGTACCTAAACCCTGCTGTACCTAAACCCTGCTGTACCTAAACCCTGCTGTACCTAAACCCTACTGTATCTAAACCCTGCTGTACCTAAACCCTGCTGTATCTAAACCCTGCTGTATCTAAACCCTGTTGTACCTAAACCCTGCTGTACCTAAACCCTACTGTATCTAAACCCTGCTGTACCTAAACCCTGCTTTATCTAAACCCTGCTGTATCTAAACCCTGCTGAACCTAAACCCTGCTGAACCTAAACCCTGCTGTACCTAAACCCTGCTGTACCTAAACCCTGCTGAACCTAAACCCTGCTGTATCTAAACCCTGCTGTACCTAAACCCTGCTGTACCTAAACCCTGCTGTATCTAAACCCTGCTGTATCTAAACCCTGCTGAACCTAAACCCTGCTGAACCTAAACCCTGCTGTACCTAAACCCTGCTGTACCTAAACCCTGCTGAACCTAAACCCTGCTGTACCTAAACCCTGCTGTACCTAAACCCTGCTGAACCTAAACCCTGCTGAACCTAAACCCTGCTGTATCTAAACCCTGCTGTACCTAAACCCTGCTGAACCTAAACCCTGCTGTACCTAAACCCTGCTGTACCTAAACCCTGCTGTACCTAAACCCTGCTGTACCTAAACCCTGCTGAACCTAAACCCTGCTGTACCTAAACCCTGCTGTACCTAAACCCTGCTGTACCTAAACCCTGCTGTACCTAAACCCTGCTGAACCTAAACCCTGCTGTATCTAAACCCTGCTGTCTCTAAAACCTGCTGTATCTAAACCCTGCTGTACCTAAACCATGCTGAACCAACCCTGCTGTATCTAAACCCTGCTGTATCTAAACCCTGCTGTAC
>NC_092156.1:73574450-73589450 GCF_045791955.1 Oncorhynchus clarkii lewisi | reverse complement strand
TAAGTCTACTAACCTGCCACGTTGTGTCTACTAACCTGCCACGTTATGTCTCCTAACCTGCCACGTTGTGTCTCCTAACCTGGCACGTTAAGTCTCCTAACCTGCCACGTTGTGTCTCCTAACCTGCCACGTTGTGTCTACTAACCTGCCACGTTATGTATCCTAACCTGGCACGTTAAGTCTACTAACCTGCCACGTTGTGTCTACTAACCTGCCACGTTATTTCTCCTAACCTGCCTCGTTATGTCTCCTAACCTGGCACGTTAAGTCTCCTAACCTGCCACGTTAAGTCTCCTAACCTGCCACGTTATGTCTCCTAACCTGCCACGTTATGTCTCCTAACCTGCTAACCTGCCACGTTGTGTCTACTAACCTGCAACCTGCCACGTTAAGTCTCCTAACCTGCTAACCTGCCACGTTGTGTCTACTAACCTCCTAACCTGCCACATTATGTCTAACCTGCCACGTTAAGTCTCCTAACCTGCCACGTTAAGTCTCCTAACCTGCTAACCTGCCACGTTGTGTCTACTAACCTGCTAACCTGCCACGTTAAGTCTCCTAACCTGCTAACCTGCCACGTTGTGTCTACTAACCTCCTAACCTGCCACGTTATGTCTAACCTGCCACGTTAAGTCTCCTAACCTGCCACGTTAAGTCTCCTAACCTGCCACGTTGTGTCTACTAACCTGCTAACCTGCCACGTTATGTCTACTAACCTGCCACGTTATGTCTACTATCCTGCCACGTTATGTCTAACCTGCCACGTTAAGTCTCCTAACCTGCCACGTTAAGTCTCCTAACCTGCCACGTTAAGTCTCCTAACCTGCCACGTTATGTCTCCTAACCTGCCACGTTAAGTCTCCTAACCTGCCACGTTATGTCTCCTAACCTGCCATGTTAAGTCTCCTAACCTGCCACGTTAAGTCTCCTAACCTGCCACGTTAAGTCTCCTAACCTGCCACGTTATGTCTAACCTGCCACGTTGTGTCTCCTAACCTGCCATGTTATGTCTAACCTGCCACGTTGTGTCTACTAACCTGCCACGTTGTGTCTACTATCCTGCCACGTTATGTCTAACCTGCCACGTTTTGTCTACTAACCTGCCACGTTGTGTCTACTAACCTGCCACGTTATGTCTAACCTGCCACGTTGTGTCTCTAACCTGCCACGTTGTGTCTACTAACCTGCCACGTTGTGTCTACTAACCTGCCACGTTATGACTCCTAACCTGCCACGTTGTGTCTCCTAACCTGGCACGTTAAGTCTCCTAACCTGCCACGTTGTGTCTCCTAACCTGCCACGTTGTTTCTACTAACCTGCCACGTTATGTATCCTAACCTGGCACGTTAAGTCTACTAAGCTGCCACGTTGTGTCTACTAACCTGCCACGTTATGTCTCCTAACCTGCCACGTTATGTCTCCTAACCTGCCACGTTATGTCTCCTAACCAGTCGTAGCTGTACTCCCTCTAGTCAGAACCGTAGAGCAGACCATGACCTGATTGTTTTCTACTGAGGTTGCCTCTGTTGCTTTGTCTCACCACATCTAAGAGGCTGCATGGCATCGTTAAAGCTGTTGGTGAGAGAGAGATGTAATCTAGGTGCATCAAGACCCCATTGAAAATTTCTCACCATTGCATTATGTCTCATATGTTTCCAACTTAGATATATTCTAAACAGATTAGTTATTCCATATGGGAGATGATCAATCAGATATATTCTAAACAGATTAGTTATTCCATATGGGAGATGATCAATCAGATATATTCTAAACAGATTAGTTATTCCATATGGGGGATGATCAATCAAAGTAGGGCAGAGTGTTGTGTGGGTTGCATGACGTGAGGCTTGCATATACACACACACAAACACAGATACACACACTGACACACAAACACAGATACACACACTGACACACAAACACAGATACACACACTGACACACAACCACAGATACACACACTGACACACAAACACAGATACACACACTGACACACAAACACAGATACACACACTGACACACAAACACATGCATAGTCTCCCTCTCTCTCTCTCTCTCTCTCTCTCTCTCTGTCTTTCTCTCTGTGTCTCTCTCTCTCTCTGTGTCTTTCCCCCTCTCTCTCTCTCTCTCTCTCTCTCTCTCTCTGTCTTTCTCTCTCTCTCTCTCTCTCTCTCTCTCTGTGTGTGTGTGTGTGTCTCTCTCTCTCTCTATGTGTGTGTGTGTGTGTCTCTCTCTCTCTCTCTCTCTCTCTCTCTCTCTGTGTCTCTCTCTCTCTCTCTGTGTGTGTGTCTCTCTCTCCTTGTGTGTGTGTGTGTGTGTGTCTCTCTCTCTCTGTCTCTTTCTCACACACTCACACATTTAGAGAGACTCTGGATGGCACCCTGCTCCCTACATAGTGCCCTACTTTTGACAAAAGCTCCATGGGCCCCATGGGTCCTGGTTTAAAGTAGTGCACTACATAGGGTATAGGGTTCCAGTCTGATTCCGCTTCCATCCACATTGTTAGTGAAACATGTGTTAGGGAAGTGTTTGATTTGGGAATAAGGGAATTGGGAATCGTGGAAGTCAAATGCTAAGAAGATAATCAGTACATCATTTATGAGGACCTTTTCCGGTTTGTCCCCTCCGAGGAATTTGTGAATTTTATATAAGATACTTGTGAGACTGTCACAACAGATACACAACCTATTCTATGCAAATGTGTTGTTATGGAAACATGTTGCTGCTGTACCAACTTGTTGTGCCAGTGACTGGTGCATATTCTAAGGATCAGTATTTAACATCTCTATGAATGATTCATCCATTATAAATGCTGTATGATGAGGAGATACTCTAAAGTGCTAGAGCCTAACTTGTTGTGCCAGTGACTGGTGCATATTCTAAGGATCAGTATTTAACATCTCTATGAATGACTCATCCATTATAAATGCTGTATGATGAGGAGAGACTATAAAGTGCTAGAGCCTAACTTGTTGTGCCAGTGACTGGTGCATATTCTAAGGATCAGTATTTAACATCTCTATGAATGATTCATCCATTATAAATGCTGTATGATGAGGAGATACTCTAAAGTGCTAGAGCCTAACTTGTTGTGCCAGTGACTGGTGCATATTCTAAGGATCAGTATTTAACATCTCTATGAATGATTCATCCATTATAAATGCTGTATGATGAGGAGAGACGATAAAGTGCTAGAGCCTAACTTGTTGTGCCAGTGACTGGTGCATATTCTAAGGATCAGTATTTAACATCTCTATGAATGACTCATCCATTATAAATGCTGTATGATGAGGAGAGACTATAAAGTGCTAGAGCCTAACTTGTTGTGCCAGTGACTGGTGCATATTCTAAGGATCAGTATTTAACATCTCTATGAATGACTCATCCATTATAAATGCTGTATGATGAGGAGAGACTCTAAAGTGCTAGAGCCTAACTTGTTGTGCCAGTGACTGGTGCATATTCTAAGGATCAGTATTTAACATCTCTATGAATGACTCATCCATTATAAATGCTGTATGATGAGGAGAGACTCTAAAGTGCTAGAGCCTAACTTGTTGTGCCAGTGACTGGTGCATATTCTAAGGATCAGTATTTAACATCTCTATGAATGACTCATCCATTATAAATGCTGTATGATGAGGAGATACTCTAAAGTGCTAGAGCCTAACTTGTTGTGCCAGTGACTGGTGCATATTCTAAGGATCAGTATTTAACATCTCTATGAATGACTCATCCATTATAAATGCTGTATGATGAGGAGAGACTATAAAGTGCTAGAGCCTAACTTGTTGTGCCAGTGACTGGTGCATATTCTAAGGATCAGTATTTAACATCTCTATGAATGATTCATCCATTATAAATGCTGTATGATGAGGAGATACTCTAAAGTGCTAGAGCCTAACTTGTTGTGCCAGTGACTGGTGCATATTCTAAGGATCAGTATTTAACATCTCTATGAATGATTCATCCATTATAAATGCTGTATGATGAGGAGAGACGATAAAGTGCTAGAGCCTAACTTGTTGTGCCAGTGACTGGTGCATATTCTAAGGATCAGTATTTAACATCTCTATGAATGACTCATCCATTATAAATGCTGTATGATGAGGAGAGACTATAAAGTGCTAGAGCCTAACTTGTTGTGCCAGTGACTGGTGCATATTCTAAGGATCAGTATTTAACATCTCTATGAATGACTCATCCATTATAAATGCTGTATGATGAGGAGATACTCTAAAGTGCTAGAGCCTAACTTGTTGTGCCAGTGACTGGTGCATATTCTAAGGATCAGTATTTAACATCTCTATGAATGATTCATCCATTATAAATGCTGTATGATGAGGAGAGACGATAAAGTGCTAGAGCCTAACTTGTTGTGCCAGTGACTGGTGCATATTCTAAGGATCAGTATTTAACATCTCTATGAATGACTCATCCATTATAAATGCTGTATGATGAGGAGATACTCTAAAGTGCTAGAGCCTAACTTGTTGTGCCAGTGACTGGTGCATATTCTAAGGATCAGTATTTAACATCTCTATGAATGACTCATCCATTATAAATGCTGTATGATGAGGAGATACTCTAAAGTGCTAGAGCCTAACTTGTTGTGCCAGTGACTGGTGCATATTCTAAGGATCAGTATTTAACATCTCTATGAATGATTCATCCATTATAAATGCTCTATGATGAGGAGAGACTATAAAGTGCTAGAGCCTAACTTGTTGTGCCTGTGACTGGTGCATATTCTAAGGATCAGTATTTAACATCTCTATGAATGACTCATCCATTATAAATGCTGTATGATGAGGAGAGACGATAAAGTGCTAGAGCCTAACTTGTTGTGCCAGTGACTGGTGCATATTCTAAGGATCAGTATTTAACATCTCTATGAATGACTCATCCATTATAAATGCTCTATGATGAGGAGAGACGATAAAGTGCTAGAGCCTAACTTGTTGTGCCAGTGACTGGTGCATTTTCTAAGGATCAGTATTTAACATCTCTATGAATGACTCATCCATTATAAATGCTCTATGATGAGGAGAGACGATAAAGTGCTAGAGCCTAACTTGTTGTGCCAGTGACTGGTGCATATTCTAAGGATCAGTATTTAACATCTCTATGAATGATTCATCCATTATAAATGCTGTATGATGAGGAGATACTCTAAAGTGCTAGAGCCTAACTTGTTGTGCCTGTGACTGGTGCATATTCTAAGGATCAGTATTTAACATCTCTATGAATGATTCATCCATTATAAATGCTGTATGATGAGGAGAGACGATAAAGTGCTAGAGCCTAACTTGTTGTGCCAGTGACTGGTGCATATTCTAAGGATCAGTATTTAACATCTCTATGAATGATTCATCCATTATAAATGCTCTATGATGAGGAGATACTCTAAAGTGCTAGAGCCTAACTTGTTGTGCCAGTGACTGGTGCATATTCTAAGGATCAGTATTTAACATCTCTATGAATGACTCATCCATTATAAATGCTGTATGATGAGGAGATACTCTAAAGTGCTAGAGCCTAACTTGTTGTGCCTGTGACTGGTGCATATTCTAAGGATCAGTATTTAACATCTCTATGAATGACTCATCCATTATAAATGCTGTATGATGAGGAGAGACTCTAAAGTGCTAGAGCCTAACTTGTTGTGCCAGTGACTGGTGCATATTCTAAGGATCAGTATTTAACATCTCTATGAATGACTCATCCATTATAAATGCTGTATGATGAGGAGAGACGATAAAGTGCTAGAGCCTAACTTGTTGTGCCAGTGACTGGTGCATATTCTAAGGATCAGTATTTAACATCTCTATGAATGACTCATCCATTATAAATGCTGTATGATGAGGAGAGACGATAAAGTGCTAGAGCCTAACTTGTTGTGCCAGTGACTGGTGCATATTCTAAGGATCAGTATTTAACATCTCTATGAATGATTCATCCATTATAAATGCTGTATGATGAGGAGAGACGATAAAGTGCTAGGGCCTAACTTGTTGTGCCAGTGACTGGTGCATATTCTAAGGATCAGTATTTAACATCTCTATGAATGACTCATCCATTATAAATGCTGTATGATGAGGAGAGACTATAAAGTGCTAGAGCCTAACTTGTTGTGCCAGTGACTGGTGCATATTCTAAGGATCAGTATTTAACATCTCTATGAATGATTCATCCATTATAAATGCTGTATGATGAGGAGATACTATAAAGTGCTAGAGCCTAACTTGTTGTGCCAGTGACTGGTGCATATTCTAAGGATCAGTATTTAACATCTCTATGAATGATTCATCCATTATAAATGCTGTATGATGAGGAGAGACTATAAAGTGCTAGAGCCTAACTTGTTGTGCCAGTGACTGGTGCATATTCTAAGGATCAGTATTTAACATCTCTATGAATGACTCATCCATTATAAATGCTGTATGATGAGGAGATACTCTAAAGTGCTAGAGCCTAACTTGTTGTGCCAGTGACTGGTGCATATTCTAAGGATCAGTATTTAACATCTCTATGAATGATTCATCCATTATAAATGCTCTATGATGAGGAGAGACGATAAAGTGCTAGAGCCTAACTTGTTGTGCCAGTGACTGGTGCATATTCTAAGGATCAGTATTTAACATCTCTATGAATGACTCATCCATTATAAATGCTGTATGATGAGGAGAGACTCTAAAGTGCTAGAGCCTAACTTGTTGTGCCAGTGACTGGTGCATATTCTAAGGATCAGTATTTAACATCTCTATGAATGACTCATCCATTATAAATGCTGTATGATGAGGAGAGACGATAAAGTGCTAGAGCCTAACTTGTTGTGCCAGTGACTGGTGCATATTCTAAGGATCAGTATTTAACATCTCTATGAATGACTCATCCATTATAAATGCTGTATGATGAGGAGAGACGATAAAGTGCTAGAGCCTAACTTGTTGTGCCAGTGACTGGTGCATATTCTAAGGATCAGTATTTAACATCTCTATGAATGATTCATCCATTATAAATGCTGTATGATGAGGAGAGACGATAAAGTGCTAGGGCCTAACTTGTTGTGCCAGTGACTGGTGCATATTCTAAGGATCAGTATTTAACATCTCTATGAATGACTCATCCATTATAAATGCTGTATGATGAGGAGAGACTATAAAGTGCTAGAGCCTAACTTGTTGTGCCAGTGACTGGTGCATATTCTAAGGATCAGTATTTAACATCTCTATGAATGATTCATCCATTATAAATGCTGTATGATGAGGAGATACTATAAAGTGCTAGAGCCTAACTTGTTGTGCCAGTGACTGGTGCATATTCTAAGGATCAGTATTTAACATCTCTATGAATGATTCATCCATTATAAATGCTGTATGATGAGGAGAGACTATAAAGTGCTAGAGCCTAACTTGTTGTGCCAGTGACTGGTGCATATTCTAAGGATCAGTATTTAACATCTCTATGAATGACTCATCCATTATAAATGCTGTATGATGAGGAGATACTCTAAAGTGCTAGAGCCTAACTTGTTGTGCCAGTGACTGGTGCATATTCTAAGGATCAGTATTTAACATCTCTATGAATGATTCATCCATTATAAATGCTCTATGATGAGGAGAGACGATAAAGTGCTAGAGCCTAACTTGTTGTGCCAGTGACTGGTGCATATTCTAAGGATCAGTATTTAACATCTCTATGAATGACTCATCCATTATAAATGCTGTATGATGAGGAGAGACTATAAAGTGCTAGAGCCTAACTTGTTGTGCCAGTGACTGGTGCATATTCTAAGGATCAGTATTTAACATCTCTATGAATGACTCATCCATTATAAATGCTGTATGATGAGGAGAGACTATAAAGTGCTAGAGCCTAACTTGTTGTGCCAGTGACTGGTGCATATTCTAAGGATCAGTATTTAACATCTCTATGAATGACTCATCCATTATAAATGCTGTATGATGAGGAGAGACTATAAAGTGCTAGAGCCTAACTTGTTGTGCCAGTGACTGGTGCATATTCTAAGGATCAGTATTTAACATCTCTATGAATGACTCATCCATTATAAATGCTGTATGATGAGGAGAGACTATAAAGTGCTAGAGCCTAACTTGTTGTGCCAGTGACTGGTGCATATTCTAAGGATCAGTATTTAACATCTCTATGAATGACTCATCCATTATAAATGCTGTATGATGAGGAGAGACGATAAAGTGCTAGAGCCTAACTTGTTGTGCCTGTGACTGGTGCATATTCTAAGGATCAGTATTTAACATCTCTATGAATGACTCATCCATTATAAATGCTGTATGATGAGGAGAGACTATAAAGTGCTAGAGCCTAACTTGTTGTGCCAGTGACTGGTGCATATTCTAAGGATCAGTATTTAACATCTCTATGAATGACTCATCCATTATAAATGCTGTATGATGAGGAGAGACTATAAAGTGCTAGAGCCTAACTTGTTGTGCCAGTGACTGGTGCATATTCTAAGGATCAGTATTTAACATCTCTATGAATGACTCATCCATTATAAATGCTGTATGATGAGGAGAGACTATAAAGTGCTAGAGCCTAACTTGTTGTGCCAGTGACTGGTGCATATTCTAAGGATCAGTATTTAACATCTCTATGAATGACTCATCCATTATAAATGCTGTATGATGAGGAGAGACTCTAAAGTGCTAGAGCCTAACTTGTTGTGCCAGTGACTGGTGCATTTTTCATGGTTTCTGTTATGTTCCCTTTTCTGCCATGGAGCTGATCCATGATCATCGCAAAAATAAGTTGTACAGTGAGTCTGATCTCTGTGGGATTTGAACCCACCACCTAAAGTAGTGTCGTGTTAGCCTACAAACACATTGATTAGTCCCACAAGAGCGTAGGTTTAATGGTTTGGAGGATAACATGGCTAAACAAACTTCCGGCGCCGACAGAGATGGCCGCCTCGCTTCGCGTTCCTAGGAAACTATGCAGTTTTTTGTTTTTTTACGTGTTATTTCTTACATTAGTCCCCTAGCTCATCTTAGGTTTCATTACATACAGTCGAGAAGAACTACTGAATATAAGATCAGCATCAACTCACCATCAGTACTACCAAGAATATGTTTTTCGCGACGCGGATCCTGTGTTCTGCCCTACAAACAGGACAACTGAGTGGATTCCATGCAGCGACTCAAAAAAAAAACAACTCCGAAAAAGAGGGAAACGAGGCGGTCTTCTGGTCAGACTCCGGAGACGGGCACATCGTGCACCACTCCCTAGCATTCTTCTTGCCAATGTCCAGTCTCTTGACAACAAGGTTGATGAAATCCGAGCAAGGGTAGCATTCCAGAGGGACATCAGAGACTGTAACGTTCTTTGCTTCACGGAAACGTGGCTCACTGGAGAGACTCTATCCGAAGCGGTGCAGCCAACGGGTTTCTCCACACATCGCGCAGACAGAAACAAACAACTTTCTGGTAAGAAGAGGGGTGGCGGCGTATGCCTTATGACTAACGTGACATGGTGTGATGAAAGAAACATACAGGAACTCAAATCCTTCTGTTCACCTGATTTAGAATTCCTCACAATCAAATGTAGACCGCATTATCTACCAAGAGAATTCTCTTCGATTATAATCACAGCCGTATACATCCCCCCCCAAGCAGACACATCGATGGCTCTGAACGAACTTTATTTAACTCTTTGCAAACTGGAAAACATTCATCCGGAGGCTGCATTCATTGTAGCTGGGGATTTTAACAAGGCTAATCTGAAAACAAGACTCCCTAAATTTTATCAGCATATCGATTGCGCAACCAGGGGTGGAAAGACCTTGGATCATTGTTACTCTAACTTCCGCAACGCATATAAGGCCCTGCCCCGCCCCCCTTTCGGAAAAGCTGACCACGACTCCATTTTGTTGATCCCTGCCTACAGACAGAAACTAAAACAAGAGGCTCCCACGCTGAGGTCTGTCCAACGCTGGTCCGACCAAGCTGACTCCACACTCCAAGACTGCTTCCACCACGTGGACTGGGACATGTTTCGTATTGCGTCAGACAACAACATTGACGAATACGCTGATTCGGTGTGTGAGTTCATTAGAACGTGCGTTGAAGATGTCGTTCCCATAGCAACGATTAAAACATTCCCTAACCAGAAACCGTGGATTGATGGCAGCATTCGCGTGAAACTGAAAGCGCGAAACACTGCTTTTAATCAGGGGAAGGTGTCTGGTAACATGACCGAATACAAACAGGGCAGCTATTCCCTCCGCAAGGCTATCAAACAAGCTAAGCGTCAGTACAGAGACAAAGTAGAATCTCAATTCAACGGCTCAGACACAAGAGGCATGTGGCAGGGTCTACAGTCAATCACGGACTACAGGAAGAAATCCAGCCCAGTCACGGACCAGGATGTCCTGCTCCCAGGCAGACTAAACAACTTTTTTGCCCGCTTTGAGGACAATACAGTGCCACTGACACGGCCGGCAACGAAAACATGCGGTCTCTCCTTCACTGCAGCCGAGGTGAGTAAGACATTTAAACGTGTTAACCCTCGCAAGGCTGCAGGCCCAGACGGCATCCCCAGCCGCGCCCTCAGAGCATGCGCAGACCAGCTGGCCGGTGTGTTTACGGACATATTCAATCAATCCCTATACCAGTCTGCTGTTCCCACATGCTTCAAGAGGGCCACCATTGTTCCTGTTCCCAAGAAAGCTAAGGTAACTGAGCTAAACGACTACCGCCCCGTAGCACTCACTTCCGTCATCATGAAGTGCTTTGAGAGACTAGTCAAGGACCATATCACCTCCACCCTACCTGACACCCTAGACCCACTCCAATTTGCTTACCGCCCAAATAGGTCCACAGACGATGCAATCTCAACCACACTGCACACTGCCCTAACCCATCTGGACAAGAGGAATACCTATGTGAGAATGCTGTTCATTGACTACAGCTCGGCATTCAACACCATAGTACCCTCCAAGCTCGTCATCAAGCTCGAGACCCTGGGTCTCGACCCCGCCCTGTGCAACTGGGTACTGGACTTCCTGACGGGCCGCCCCCAGGTGGTGAGGGTAGGCAACAACATCTCCTCCCCGCTGATCCTCAACACTGGGGCTCCACAAGGGTGCGTTCTGAGCCCTCTCCTGTACTCCCTGTTCACCCACGACTGCGTGGCCACGCACGCCTCCAACTCAATCATCAAGTTTGCGGACGACACAACAGTGGTAGGCTTGATTACCAACAACGACGAGACGGCCTACAGGGAGGAGGTGAGGGCCCTCGGAGTGTGGTGTCAGGAAAATAACCTCACACTCAACGTCAACAAAACTAAGGAGATGATTGTGGACTTCAGGAAACAGCAGAGGGAACACCCCCCTATCCACATCGATGGAACAGTAGTGGAGAGGGTAGCAAGTTTTAAGTTCCTCGGCATACACATCACAGACAAACTGAATTGGTCCACTCACACAGACAGCATTGTGAAGAAGGCGCAGCAGCGCCTCTTCAACCTCAGGAGGCTGAAGAAATTTGGCTTGTCACCAAAAGCACTCACAAACTTCTACAGATGCACAATCGAGAGCATCCTGGCGGGCTGTATCACCGCCTGGTACGGCAACTGCTCCGCCCTCAACCGTAAGGCTCTCCAGAGGGTGGTGAGGTCTGCACAACGCATCACCGGGGGCAAACTACCTGCCCTCCAGGACACCTACACCACCCGATGTCACAGGAAGGCCATAAAGATCATCAAGGACATCAACCACCCGAGCCACTGCCTGTTCACCCCGCTATCATCCAGAAGGCGAGGTCAGTACAGGTGCATCAAAGCTGGGACCGAGAGACTGAAAAACAGCTTCTATCTCAAGGCCATCAGACTGTTAAACAGCCACCACTAACATTGAGTGGCTGCTGCCAACACACTGACACTGACTCAACTCCAGCCACTTTAATAATGGGAATTGATGGGAAATGATGTAAATATATCACTAGCCACTTTAAACAATGCTACCTTATATAATGTTACTTACCCTACATTATTCATCTCATATGCATACGTATATACTGTACTCTATATCATCGACTGTATCCTTATGTAATACATGTATCACTAGCCACTTTAAACTATGCCACTTTGTTTACATACTCATCTCATTTGTACATACTGTACTCGATACCATCTACTGTATCTTGCCTATGCTGCTCTGTACCATCACTCATTCATATATCCTTATGTACATATTCTTTATCCCCTTACACTGTGTACAAGACAGTAGTTTTGGAATTGTTAGTTAGATTACTTGTTGGTTATTACTGCATTGTCGGAACTAGAAGCACAAGCATTTCGCTACACTCGCATTAACATCTGCTAACCATGTGTATGTGACAAATAAAATTTGATTTGATTTTGATTTGATTTGATTTGATACTTTAGGAGGTGTGTTCAAATCCCGCAGAGATCAGACTCACTGTACTGTAGCTGGCTTAGGATCAAAGTGTCTGCTAAGGACAGTGTACATAATAGATACAGGTTGTTACTATGTACAGAATAGATACAGGTTGTTACTATGTACAGAATAGATACAGGTTGTTACCATGTAGCATGTACAGAATAGATACAGGTTGTTACCATGTAGCATGTACAGAATAGATATAGGTTGTTACCATGTACAGAATAGATACAGGTTGTTACCATGTACAGAATAGATACAGGTTGTTACTATGTACAGAATAGATACAGGTTGTTACCATGTACCATGTACAGAATAGATACAGGTTGTTACCATGTACAGAATAGATACAGGTTGTTACTATGTACAGAATAGATACAGGTTGTTACCATGTAGCATGTACAGAATAGATACAGGTTGTTACCATGTACAGAATAGATACAGGTTGTTACCATGTACAGAATAGATACAGGTTGTTACCATGTACAGAATAGATACAGGTTGTTACCATGTACAGAATAGATACAGGTTGTTACCATGTACAGAATAGATACAGGTTGTTACCATGTACAGAATAGACACAGGTTGTTACCATGTACCATGTACAGAATAGATACAGGTTGTTACCATGTACAGAATAGATACAGATTGTTACTATGTACAGAATAGATACAGGTTGTTACCATGTACAGAATAGATACAGGTTGTTACCATGTACAGAATAGATACAGGTTGTTACCATGTACAGAATAGATACAGGTTGTTACCATGTACAGAATAGATACAGGTTGTTACCATGTACAGAATAGATACAGGTTGTTACCATGTACAGAATAGATACAGGTTGTTACCATGTACAGAATAGATTCAGGTTGTTACCATGTACAGAATAGATACAGATTGTTACCATGTACAGAATAGATACAGGTTGATACCATGTACAGAATAGATACAGGTTGTTACTATGTAGCATGCACAGAATAGATACAGGTTGTTACCATGTACAGAATAGATACAGGTTGTTACCATGTACAGAATAGATACAGGTTGTTACCATGTACAGAATAGATACAGGTTGTTACCATGTACAGAATAGATACAGGTTGTTACCATGTACAGAATAGATACAGGTTGTTACTATGTACAGAATAGATACAGGTTGTTACCATGTACAGAATAGATACAGGTTGTTACCATGTACAGAATAGATACAGGTTGTTACCATGTACAGAATAGATACAGGTTGTTACCATGTACAGAATAGATACAGGTTGTTACCATGTACAGAATAGATACAGGTTGTTACCATGTACAGAATAGATACAGGTTGTTACTATGTACAGAATAGATACAGATTGTTACTATGTACAGAATAGATACAGGTTGTTACCATGTACAGAATAGATACAGGTTGTTACCATGTACAGAATAGATACAGGTTGTTACCATGTACAGAATAGATACAGGTTGTTACCATGTACAGAATAGATACAGGTTGTTACCATGTACAGAATAGATACAGGTTGTTACTATGTACAGAATAGATACAGGTTGTTACCATGTACAGAATAGATACAGGTTGTTACCATGTACAGAATAGATACAGGTTGTTACCATGTACAGAATAGATACAGGTTGTTACCATGTACAGAATAGATTCAGGTTGTTACCATGTACAGAATAGATACAGATTGTTACCATGTACAGAATAGATACAGGTTGTTACCATGTACAGAATAGATACAGGTTGTTACTATGTAGCATGCACAGAATAGATACAGGTTGTTACCATGTACAGAATAGATACAGGTTGTTACCATGTACAGAATAGATACAGGTTGTTACCATGTACAGAATAGATACAGGTTGTTACCATGTACAGAATAGATACAGGTTGTTACCATGTACAGAATAGATACAGGTTGTTACCATGTACAGAATAGATTCAGGTTGTTACCATGTACAGAATAGATACAGATTGTTACCATGTACAGAATAGATACAGGTTGTTACCATGTACAGAATAGATACAGGTTGTTACTATGTAGCATGCACAGAATAGATACAGGTTGTTACCATGTACAGAATAGATACAGGTTGTTACCATGTACAGAATAGATACAGGTTGTTACCATGTACAGAATAGATACAGGTTGTTACCATGTACAGAATAGATACAGGTTGTTACCATGTACAGAATAGATACAGGTTGTTACTATGTACAGAATAGATACAGGTTGTTACCATGTACAGAATAGATACAGGTTGTTACCATGTACAGAATAGATACAGGTTGTTACCATGTACAGAATAGATACAGGTTGTTACCATGTACAGAATAGATACAGGTTGTTACCATGTACAGAATAGATACAGGTTGTTACCATGTACAGAATAGATACAGGTTGTTACTATGTACAGAATAGATACAGATTGTTACTATGTACAGAATAGATACAGGTTGTTACCATGTACAGAATAGATACAGGTTGTTACCATGTACAGAATAGATACAGGTTGTTACCATGTACAGAATAGATACAGGTTGTTACCATG
>NC_092156.1:73546950-73569450 GCF_045791955.1 Oncorhynchus clarkii lewisi | reverse complement strand
TCTACCAACACACTCACTAGACTACCAACACACTCACTAGACTCTACCAACACACTCACTAGACTCTACCAACACAGTTTGGTAGTTTAAAGACATGAGAGCTGTGCTTGGTAAAGTGCATGGGGTTATATCCTCCCTGCTTGGCCTTGTCTGGGGGTATCGTCGGACGGGCTGCCCTGTCTCAGTCTACAGTATCTATGCTGTAATAGTCTATGTGCCGGGGGGCTAGGGTCAGTTTGTCCTAGCTGGTGTCCTGTGTGAATTTAAGTATGCTCTCTCTAATTCTCCCATCTCTCTCTCTCTCCTTCTGGAGGACCTGAGCCTTAGTTCCATGCCTCAGGACTACCTGGCCTGACGACTCCTGGCTGTCCCTGTCCCCAGTCCAGCAGGTCGTGCTGCTGATCCAGTTTCTGATGTTCTGCTTGCGGCTATAGAACACTGACCTGTTCACCGGACATGCTACCTTGTCCCTGACCGGCTGTTTTCAACCCTGTCTCTCTCTCTACTCTCGCTTCCTCTCTATCTCTCCCTCCATCCTCTCCCTCCATTCTCTCTCTCCCTCTCTCTCTCTCTCTCTCCCTCCATCCATCCTCTCTACTATCTCTACCTCTCTATATCTACCCCTCTCTCTCTGTCTCTATCTCTCTCTACTCTCTCTATCTCTCCCTCCATCCATCCTCTCTCTCTACTGTCTCTTCCTCTCTATCTCTCCCTCCATTCTCTCCCTCCATTCTCTCTCTCTCTCTCTCTCTCTCTCTCTCTCTCTCTCTCTCTCTCTCTCTCTATCTCTCCCTCCATCCATCCATCCATCCTCTCTCTACTCTCTCTACTCTCTCTCCCTCTCTCCCTCTCTATCTCTACCTCTACCTCTCTCTCTCTCTCTGTCTCTCCCTCCATCCTCTCTCTCTACTCTCTCTTCCTCTCTATCTCTCCCTCCATCCTCTCTCTCTACTCTCTCTACCTCTATCTCTCCCTCCATCCTCTCCCTCTCTACTCTCTCTACTCTCTCTCCCTCTCTATCTCTACCTCTACCTCTCTCTCTCTCTACTCTCTCTACTCTCTCTCCCTCTCTATCTCTACCTTTACCTCTACCTCTCTCTCTATCTCTCCCTCGATCCTCTCTCTCTACTCTCTCTCCCTCTCTATCTCTCCCTCCATCCATCCTCTCTCTCTCTCTCTCCCTCTCTCTCTCTACTGCACCTGCTGTCTCGACCTCTGAATGCTCGGCTATTAAAACACAACTGACATTTACTCCTGAGGTGCTGACCTGTTGCACCCTGTACAACCACTGTGATTATTGTTTGACCCTGCTGGTCGTCGATGAACGTTTGTACATCTTCAGAACAATCTGGCATTCATTTGTATTTATTTTGCCGTTATTTAACCTTTATTTAACCTTTATTTAACCTTTATTTAACTAGGCAAATCAGGAAAGAACACGTTTGTTTGACAATGAAAGCCTGCCGGGCAACTTCGATCCAGCAACCTTTTCGATTACTGTCCCAACGCTCTAACCACAAGGCTACCTGCCTCTCTAACCACTAGGCTACCTGCCTCTCTAACCACTAGACTACCTGTCTCTATAACCACAAGGCTACCTGCCTCTCTAACCACTAGGCTACCTGCCTCTCTAATCACTAGACTACCTGCCTCTATAACCACTAGGCTACCTGCCTCTCTAACCACTAGGCTACCTGCCTCTCTAACCACTAGACTACCTGCCTATATAACCACTAGGCTACCTGCCTCTCTAACCACTAGGCTACCTTCCTCTCTAACCACAAGGCTACCTGTCTCTCTAACCACTAGGCTACCTGCCTCTCTAACCACTAGGCTACCTGTCTCTCTAACCACTAGGCTACCTGTCTCTCTAACCACTAGGCAACCTGTCTCTCTAACCACTAGGCTACCTGCCTCTCTAACCACTAGGCTACCTGCCTCTCTAACCACTAGGCTACCTGTCTCTCTAACCACTAGGCTATCTGTCTCTCTAACCACTAGGCTACGTGCCTCTCTAACCACTAGGCTACCTGTCTCTCTAACCACTAGGCTACCTGCCGCCCAATTAATGGCCATGTACTGTACTGTACTGGCCACCCCTCAGAGCCTGGTTCTTCTCTAGTTAGCCAGAGGAGGACTGGCCACCCCTCAGAGCCTGGTTCCTCTCTAGTTAGCCAGAAAAGGACTGGCCACCCCTCAGAGCTTGGTTCCTCTCTAGTTAGCCAGAAGAGGACTGGCCACCCCTCAGAGCCTGGTTCCTCTCTAGTTAGCCAGAAGAGGACTGGCCACCCCTCAGAGCCTGGTTCCTCTCTAGGTCACTTCCTAGGTTTTGGCCTTTCTAGGGAGTTTTTCCTAGCCACCGTGCTTCTACACATGCATTGCTTGCTGTTTGGGGTTTTAGGCTGGGTAACATAACAACAACAGACCCTCTTCTACCCTCTATAACAACAACAGACCCTCTTCTATCCTACATAACAACAACAGACCCTCTTCTACCCTACATAACAACAACAGACCCTCTTCTATGCTACATAACAACAACAGACCCTCTTCTACCCTACATAACAACAACAGAACCTCTTCTACCCCACATAACAACAACAGACCCTCTTCTATCCTACATAATAACAACAGACCCTCTTCTATGCTAAATAACAACAACAGACCATCTTCTACCCTACATAACAACAATAGACCCTCTTATACCCTCCATAACAACAACAGACCCTCTTCTACCCTACATAACATTAACAGACCCTATTCTACCCTACATAACAACAACAGACCCTCTTCTATCCTACATTACAACAACAGACCCTCTTCTACCCTACATAACAACAACAGACCCTCTTCTACCCTACATAACAACAACAGGACTCTTCTAACCTACAAAACAACAACAGACCCTCTTCTACCCTACATAACAACAACAGACCCTCTTCTACCCTACATAACAACAATAGACCCTCTTATACCCTACATAACATTAACAGACCCTATTCTACCCTACATAACAACAACAGACCCTCTTCTATCCTACATTACAACAACAGACCCTCTTCTACCCTACATAACAACAACAGACCCTCTTCTACCCTACATAACAACAACAGGACTCTTCTACCCTACAAAACAACAACAGACCCTCTTCTACCCTACATAACAACAACAGGACTCTTCTATCATACAAAACAACAGACTCTCTTCTATCCTACAAAACAACAGACTCTCTTCTATCCTACATAACAACAACAGACCCTGATTCTATCCTACAAAACAACAGACCCTCTTCTACCCTACATAACAACAACAGACCCTCTTCTACCCTACAAAACAACAACAGACCCTCTTCTACCCTACATAACAACAACAGGACTCTTCTATCATACAAAACAACAGACTCTCTTCTATCCTACAAAACAACAGACTCTCTTCTATCCTACAAAACAACAGACTCTCTTCTATCCTACATAACAACAACAGACCCTCCTCTGTCCTACATAACAACAACAGACCCTCTTCTATCCTACAAAACAATAGACTCTCTTCTATCCTACATAGTTAGCCAGAAGAGGACTGGACACCCCTCAGAGCCTGGTTCCTCTCTAGTTAGCCAGAAGACTGGCCACCCCTCAGAGCCTGGTTCCTCTCTAGGTCACTTCTTAGGTTTTGGCCTTTCTAGGGAGTTTTTCCTAGCCACCGTGCTTCTACACATGCATTGCTTGCTGTTTGGGGTTTTAGGCTGGGTAACATAACAACAACAGACCCTCTTCTATCCTACATAACAACAACAAACCCTCTTCTACCCTCCATAACAACAACAGACCCTCTTCTATCCTACATAACAACAACAAACCCTCTTCTACCCTCCATAACAACAACAGACCCTCTTCTATCCTACATAACAACAACAAACCCTCTTCTAGTCCATAACAACAACAGACCCTCTTCTATCCTACATAACAACAACAGACCCTCTTCTATCCTACATAACAACAACAGGCCCTATTCTATCCTACATAACAACAACAGACCCTCTTCTACCCTACATAACAACAACAGACCCTCTTCTATCCTACATAACAACAACAGACCCTCTTCTACCCTACATAACAACAACAGGCCCTATTCTATCCTACATAACAACAACAGACCCTCTTCTACCCTACATAACAACAACAGACCCTCTTCTATCCTACATAACAACAACAGACCTTCTTAAATCCTACATAACAACAACAGACCCTCTTCTACCCTCCATAACAACAACAGACCCTCTTCTACCCTACATAACAACAACAGACCCTCTTCTACCCTACATAACAACAACAGACCCTCTTCTACCCTACATAACAACAACAGACCCTCTTCTACCCTACATAACAACAACAGGCCCTATTCTATCCTACATAACAACAACAGGCCCTATTCTATCCTACATAACAACAACAGACCCTCTTCTACCCTACATAACAACAACAGGCCCTATTCTATCCTACATAACAACAACAGACTCTCTTCTATCCTACATAACAACAACAGACCCTGATTCTATCCTACAAAACAACAAAAGACCGTCTGCTATCCTACAAAACAACAACAGACCCTCTTATATCCTACAAAACAACAGACCCTCTATTATCCTACAAAACAACAGACCCTCTTCTGTCCTACAAAACAAAAACGCATGTTATACTTCACAAAATAAAAAGCCATGTTTTTGTTTATCTCCTTATTGAAAAACAAGAACATCACATTTCGAGATAGAGGAGAAGAAATGAAAAGCGTTGCCGCGGCTATATAAAGACCTCATAAAACTGTTATTGGTCGTCTTTTATCTCTCGTTCTCTCTGTTCTCTGCAGTGTTACCGTGGAGATAAGGGCAGAGGAGAGGTTAGTGTTAGGGAGGTACAAAGTGTGCGTTCCAAACGGCACCCTGTTCCTTATGGGCCCTGGTCAAAAGTAGTGCACTATATAGGGAATAGGGAGCCAACTCTGGTCAAAAGTAGTGCACTTTGTAGGAATAGGGGGCCATTTGGGACACAGTAACGTGTTTTTTCTCTGAAAGGGAAATTGTCTAGTTGGGGGTTTTGTTAAAGGGCTTGTTGAGATTTACCAGATAACATCTAGTGCTTTTCTGCTTTCCCCTCGCAAAGAATAGATGTTTATACCCACACACACACACACACACACACACACACACACACAAACACACACACCGACACACACGATTCAAAAGGGGTTTCTAAACACAAAACACAGTGTGAACAAAAAATGCTTTCAGAAAGACCTATAAGCTGATCTAGAGTAAGTATTTTGCTGTTGTGTGGTAATAGTTACATACAGGATATGGGAGGGATACACTGTCCTGGGGTCAGTTTGTGTTGTTGTATGGTAAGAGTTACAGACATGATATGAGAGGGATACACTGTCCTGGGGTCAGTTTGTGTTGTTGTATGGTAAGGGTTACAGACAGGAAATGAGAGGGATACACTGTCCTGGGGTCAGTTTGTGTTGTTGTATGGTAAGGGTTACAGACAGGAAATGGGAGGGATCAGCTGATCCTGGAAACGGGGGGGGGGGGGGGGGGGGGAGAAGAGAAGTGACAAACGTGACAGAGATGCTGGTCAAAATGGAGGAGTTATGATGACATCACACACACTATTATCTTCTCCCAGACTTGTTATATGTCAAGGTTGAAGATCCAGCTGACCCTTAAGGGACACTGAGAGGGGTTTATGGGTAACAGGTTGGGGACACTGAGAGTGGTTTATGGGTAACAGGTTGGGGACACTGAGAGTGGTTTATGGGTAACAGGTTGGGGACACTGAGAGGGGTTTATGAGTAACAGGTTGGGGACACTGAGAGGGATTAATGAGTAACAGGTTGGGGACACTGAGAGGGGTTAATGAGTAACAGGTTGGGGACACTGAGAGGGGTTTATGAGTAACAGGTTGGGGACACTGAGAGGGATTAATGAGTAACAGGTTGGGGACACTGAGAGGGGTTTATGAGTAACAGTTTGGGGACACTGAGAGGGGTTTATGAGTAACAGGTTGGGGACACTGAGAGGGGTTCATGAGTAACAGGTTGGGGACACTGAGAGGGATTAATGAGTAACAGGTTGGGGACACTGAGAGGGGTTAATGAGTAACAGGTTGGGGACACTGAGAGGGGTTAACGAGTAACAGGTTGGGGACACTGAGAGGGGTTTATGAGTAACAGGTTGGGGACACTGAGAGGGGTTTATGAGTAACAGGTTGGGGACACTGAGAGGGATTAATGAGTAACAGGTTGGGGACACTGAGAGGGGTTCATAAGTAACAGGTTGGGGACACTGAGAGGGGTTTATGAGTAACAGGTTGGGGACACTGAGAGGGATTAATGAGTAACAGGTTGGGAACACTGAGAGGGGTTTATGAGTAACAGGTTGGGAACACTGAGAGGGGTTTATGAGTAACAGGTTGGGGACACTGAGAGGGGTTTATGAGTAACAGGTTGGGGACACTGAGAGGGATTAATGAGTAACAGGTTGGGGACACTGAGAGGGGTTTATGAGTAACAGGTTGGGGACACTGAGAGGGGTTTATGAGTAACAGGTTGGGGACACTGAGAGGGGTTTATGAGTAACAGGTTGGGGACACTGAGAGGGATTCATGAGTAACAGGTTGGGGACACTGAGAGGGGTTAATGAGTAACAGGTTGGGGACACTGAGAGGGGTTAACGAGTAACAGGTTGGGGACACTGAGAGGTGTTTATGAGTAACAGGTTGGGGACACTGAGAGGGGTTAATGAGTAACAGGTTGGGGACACTGTGAGGGGTTAATGAGTAACAGGTTGGGGACACTGAGAGGGATTCATGAGTAACAGGTTGGGGACACTGAGAGGGATTAATGAGTAACAGGTTGGGGACACTGTGAGGGGTTAATGAGTAACAGGTTGGGGACACTGAGAGGGGTTAATGAGTAACAGGTTGGGGACACTGAGAGGCGTTCATGAGTAACAGGTTGGGGACACTGAGAGGGGTTAATGAGTAACAGGTTGGGGACACTGAGAGGGGTTCATGAGTAACAGGTTGGGGACACTGAGAGGGGTTAATGAGTAACAGGTTGGGGACACTGAGAGGGGTTAATGAGTAACAGGTTGGGGACACTGAGAGGGGTTAATGAGTAACAGGTTGGGGACACTGAGAGGGGTTAATGAGTAACAGGTGTTTATTGTTATCTCTCTGGAGTATAGTGGGATTATTCTCTGTCCATATTACCCCCAACTACCCCCTTGATCTATCTATCTATATATCTATCTATCTCATCCCTCTCTTCCTCTCCCTTTTCACTTCTCATCCCTCTCTTCCTCTCCCTTTTCACCTCTCATCCCTCTCTTCCTCTCCCTTTCCCCTCTCATCCCTCTCTTTCTCTCCCTTTTCCCCTCTCATCCCTCTCTTCCTCTCCCTTTTCCCCTCTC
The DNA here is from genome assembly GCF_045791955.1 of Oncorhynchus clarkii lewisi. NCBI lineage: Eukaryota > Metazoa > Chordata > Actinopteri > Salmoniformes > Salmonidae > Oncorhynchus > Oncorhynchus clarkii. Next base: position 73,561,985 of record NC_092156.1, on the reverse strand, counting down.
ATCCCCCCTTTCCTCTACCTTTTCCCCTCTCATCCCTCCTTTCCTCTATCTTTTCCTCTCTCATCCCTCTCTTCCTCTACCTTTTCCTCTCTCATCCCTCTCTTCCTCTACATTTTCCTCCCTCATCCCTCTCTATGATCCACTTCCTCCCCTTCTCTCATCCTTCTCTCCTCCTTCTCTCCTCCTTCTCTCCTCATTCTCTACTCCTTCTCTTCCCCCTTGCCTCTGTTTTCAATTCCAGGTACTATTGTCTCTTTACCCTCCCTTCTCACCTTCCTGTCTTAAAATGTATTTTCACTCTCTATACTGAATTCCAGGTACTATTGTCTCTTTACCCTCCCTTCTCACCTTCCTGTCTTAAAATGTATTTTCACTCTCTATACTGAATTCCAGGTACTATTGTCTCTTTACCCTCCCTTCTCACCTTCCTGTCTTAAAATGTATTTTCACTCTCTATGCTGAATTCCAGGTACTATTGTCTCTTTACCCTCCCTTCTGACCTTCCTGTCTTAAAATGTATTTTCACTCTCTATACTGAATTCCAGGGAACCGTCGTTGTTTAAAAGCTTGAAGGATCCTGATGATTCCTCCTCCGCCTCTCTTTGTCTTCCGTCTGTCTTTCTCTCTCACCTTTATAACAGTACAGGTTAGACTGCTCTTTAAAGCTGAAAGGATCCCCAGTGTACATCCACTCTGCCTCCTTTGTCTTCCATCTTATTTTAAGTGGACCTCGTTCTTAAAGCTTAATTGTTTGCTAATGAACAGGCTTGGGATCATAGTTTCACAAAGTTTTAATAACCTTCTTCTGTTGCTCTTAAAAAGCTTGGAGAGAGAGGGAGAGAGAGAGAGGGGAGAGTGAGAGAGAGAGAGAGAGACAGAGAGAGACAGAGACAGAGTGAGAGAGAGAGAGAGAGAGAGACAGAGGTGAGAGAGAGAGAGGGAGAGAGAAAGACAGAGGAGAGAGAGAGAGAGAGAGAGAGATGGAGAGAGAGAGATGGAGAGAGAGAGAGAGAGAGAGAGAGAGAGACAGAGGTGAGAGAGAGAGAGGGAGAGAGAGACAGAGGTGAGAGAGAGAGACAGAGGTGAGAGAGAGAGACAGATGAGAGAGAGAGAGAGAGAGAGAGAGAGAGAGAGAGAGAGAGAGAGAGAGAGAGAAACCAAAGCACAACCTGTACTTTACATAGCTTATTGGTGTGGTTATGGCTGAGTTATAAATGGTACCACCGGGCTGTCTTCATATTGGTTGAACCACGGTAGCTGCCAACAGGCTTGCTGGTTGTTGTGGTGATTGATAGAGGAATGGAAGGAACCCACTGCCAACCATATCCCTTCATGTAGAGGAAATGTAGAGGAAGCAGGGCAGAGAAAAGAGAGAGAAAGGGGGAGAGAGCAGGACATCATGACAGTGAGGGAGAAAGAGTGTGAAAAAGAAGCAGAGAGCTGGAGGTAGGGAGGGAGGCGGGAAACTGGTTTGGGTGAGAAACACTTATAACTCAGGCCCATAGATTATGACAGTCCAATCTCCCAGCCTGTCGCCTGAAAAACCAACAACAAACCAACCAGCAATGGAGGACAGAGGGGGCTTCACAAATGGCACCGTATTCTATGTAGTGCACTACTTTTGACCATGGTCCCTGGTGCAACCTTAGGGCACCGCACTGCAACCGTAGGGCACTACACTGCAACAGTAGGGCACTACACTGTACCCGAAAGGCACTACACTATAACCTTAGGGCACTACACTGCAACCGTAGGGCACTACACTGTATCCGTAGGGCACTACACTGTATCTATAGGGCACTACACTGTATCTATAGGGCACTACACCATATCTATAGGGCACTACACTGTATCTATAGGGCACTACACTGTATCTATAGGGCACTGCACTGTATCTATAGGGCACTGCACTGCAACCTTAGGGCACTACACTGTATCCATAGGGCACTACACTGTATATATAGGGCACTACACTGTATCTATAGGGCACTACACTGTATCCATAGGGCACTACACTGTATCTATAGGGCACCGCACTGCAACCGTAGGGCACTACACTGCAACAGTAGGGCACTACACTGTACCCGAAAGGCACTACACTATAACCTTAGGGCACTACACTGCAACCTTAGGGCACTACACTGCAACCGTAGGGCACTACACTGAAACCGTAGGGCACTACACTGCAACCTTAGGACGCTACACTACAACCGAAGGGCACTACACTGCAACCGAAGGGCACCGCACTGCAATCGTAGGGCACTACACTATAACCTTAGGACACTACACTGCAACCTTAGGGCACTACACTGCAACAGTAGGGCACTACACTGCAACAGTAGGGCACTACACTGAAACCGTAGGGCACTACACTGCAACAGTAGGGTGCTACACTGCAAATGTAGGGCACTACACTACAAACAAAGGCACTACACTGCAACTGTAGGGCACTACACTGCAACCGTAGGGCGCTACACTGCAAAAGTAGGGCACTACACTGCAACAGTAGGGCGCTACACTGCAAATTAGGGCACTACACTGCAACAGTAGGGCGCTACACTGAAACCGTAGAGCACTACACTGCAACAGTAGGGCGCTACACTGACACCGTAGGGCACTACACTACAAACAAGGGCACTACACTGCAACTGTAGGGCACTACACTGCAACCGTAGGGCACTACACTGCAACAGTAGGGCGCTACACTGCAAATTAGGGCACTACACTGCAACAGTAGGGCACTACACTGCAAATGTAGGGCACTAATCTGCAACCGTAGGGCACTACACTGCAACCATAGGGCACTACAATGTATCCATAGGGCACTACACTGCATCCGTATGATACTACACACTGCAACCGTAGGGCACCACACTGCAAAGGGAATAGGGTGCTATTTGGGACAAAGTGGAGGGTGAATGGAGGGAAGAGAGGAAAGGGACGAGATGGTGAACTGGGGGAATAGACAGAATGGATGAGAGGGTGAACTGGGGGAATAGACAGAATGGATGAGAGGATGAAGAATCTCTCCTTCCCTCTTTCTCTCTCTCCCACCCTCCCCCATCTCTCCTTCCCTCCCACATTTATCTCCCTCCAAATCTCTCCTTCCCTCTCGCTCTCTCCTTCCCTCCCACATTTATCTCCCTCCAAATCTCTCCTTCCCTCTCGCTCTCTCCCTCCCTCCCACCCTCCCCCATCTCTCCTTCCCTCTCTCTCTCTCCCTCCTTCCCACCCTCCCCCATCTCTCCTTCCCTCTCTCTCTCTCCCTCCCTCCCACCCTCCCCCATCTCTCCTTCCCTCTTTCTCTCTCTCCCACCCTCCCCCATCTCTCCTTCCCTCTTTCTCTCTCTCCCACCCTCCCCCATCTCTCCTTCCCTCCCACATTTATCTCCCTCCCCATCTCTCCTTCAATCTCTCTCTTTCCCTCCAAATCTCTCCTTCCCTCTCTCTCTCTCTCTCCCTCCCCATCTCTCCTTCCCTCTCTCTCTCTCTCCCATCTCTCCTTCCCTCTCTCTCTCTCTCTCCCTCCCCATCTCTCCTTCCCTCTCTCTCTCTCTCTCTCTCCCTCCCCATCTCTCCTTCCCTCTCGCTCTCTCCCTCACCATCTCTCCTTCCCTCTCTCTCTCTCTCTCCCTCCCCCATCTCTCCTTCCCTCTCTCTCTCCCTCCCCATCTCTCCTTCATTCTCTCTCTCTCTCCTCCCATCTCTCCATCCCTCTCTCTCTCCCTCCCCATCTCTCCTCCCGTCTCTCCTTCCTTCTATCTCTCTCCCTCCCCCATCTCTCCTTCCCTCTCTCTCTCTCCCTCCCCCCATCTCTCCTTTCCTCTCTCTCTCACTCCTTTCTCTCTTGTTATTCTATCCTCTTCTGTTTGCCCTCTCTATCACCCCTTTCTGGCCCTCCCTCGCTCTCGCCATCAATCATACGACTACCTCACAGACTCACAGCCCAGCCTTTTCTTTCTCCTTCTATCTCTCTTTCTCTCTCTCTGCCCACCCGTCTCACCATCAATCTAAATCACTTGTCAACACACACACTCCTCTCCTTTCTCTCTCTTAGTGTCTATCTGTCTCTCTCTCCCTCTGTTCATCTCTCTCTTTAATTGTCTCTTTCCCGGCCTGGTCAACCTTTCTAATGGGTAGTGAATCCTTTCCTCTCGTCTTTCTGCCCCTCTTTTCTGACCCCGTTCTTCTCTCCTCCCTGATTCCCTCCCTCCTGTCATCCCCTATCCCAGACTCTCTCCTCTCTGATTCCCTCCCTCCTGTCATCCCCTATCCCAGACTCTCTCCTCTCATCCCCTATCCCAGACTCTCTCCTCTCATCCTCTATCCCAGACTCTCTCCTTTCTGATTCTCTCCCTCCTGTCATCCCCTATCCCAGACTCTCTCCTATCTGATTCTCTCCCCCCTGTCATCCCCTATCCCAGACTCTCTCCTCTCTGATTCTCTCCCTCCTGTCATCCCCTATCCTAGACTCTCTCCTGTCATCCCCTATCCTAGACTCTCTCCTCTCATCCCTCTCTCCCAGGTTTTCCTCCTCCCCTCTCCTCTCCTCTCTCTTCCTCTCCTTGTCTCTACCCCTCCTCCTCTGCCTCTCTCCCCTGCCTCTCTCTGTCTGGCCCTATTCCTCTCCTTGTCTCTACCCCTCCTCCCCTGCCTCTCCCTGTCTGGCCCTATTCCAATCTACCTGTCAGTTCTCTGTCCCTTGCAGAGACCATTGTGGCCAAACAGTCTTATTTCCAGCTGTCTCTCGTCCTCTCCTCTCTACAGCTCTTCTCCCTCACTCTCCTCTCATGCCAACCTTCATCATTCCTCCCTGTACTCCTCCTGTCTCGCCAGTCTAGGCAGTTCAGCGGTTAAAAGCGTTAGGCCAGCAATCAAAAGGTTGCTGGTTCGAATCCCTGAGTCGGCAAGGTGGAAAAAAACATGCAGTTTTTCACATGAGCAAGGCAGTTAACCCCCAACAACAAACGCTCCCTGGGGGCAGATGACGTCAATTGAGACAGCCCCCCTGAGGTGATTCAGAGAGGAAGGGTTCGGTTAAATGCAGAAGACACATTTCAGTTGAATGCATTCAGTTGTACACCTGACTAGGTATCCCCCTTTCCCTTCCCTTTCCCTCAGCTTCTCTTCTCCTGTCTCTCCAAAATACTACCTCTTCTCTTCATCCCCTCGGTCTCTCTCTCCCCCTCTGATCTCTTCCTGTCTCTCCAAAATACTACCTCTTCTCTTCATCCCCTCGGTCTCTCTCTACACCTCCCCTGATCCCCCTCTGATCTCTTCCTGTCTCTCCAAAATACTACCTCTTCTCTTCATCCCCTCGGTCTCTCTCTACACCTCCCCTGATCCCCCTCTGATCTCTTCCTGTCTCTCCAAAAGAATACCTCTTCTCTTCATCCCCTCGGTCTCTCTCTACACCTCCCCTGATCCCCCTCTGATCTCTTCCTGTCTCGTTCTGTCTTTCTGTGTTACTATGTTTACCTGGGCCAATCCCTCTCCCTCCCTCTCCTTCTCTCTCCTCTGCTCCTCCTCTCCTCTCCCTCCCTCTCCTTCTCTCTACTCTGCTCCTCCTCCCCCTCCCTCTCCTTCTCTCTCCTCTGCTCCTCCTCCCCTCCCTCTCCTTCTCTCTCCTTCTCTCTCCTCTGCTCCTCCTCTCCCTCCCTCTCCTTCTCTCTACTCTGCTCCTCCTCCCCCTCCCTCTCCTTCTCTCTCCTCTGCTCCTCCTCTCCTCTCCTTCTCTCTCCTCTGCTCCTCCTCTCCTCTCCCTCCCTCTCCTTCTCTCTCCTCTGCTCCTCCTCTCCTCTCCCTCCCTCTCCTTCTCTCTCCTCTGCTCCTCCTCCCACTCCCTCTCCTTCTCTCTCCTCTGCTCCTCCTCTCCTCTCCCTCCCTCTCCTTCTCTCTACTCTGCTCCAACTCTCCTCTCCCTCCCTCTCCTTCTCTCTACTCTGCTCCTCCTCCCCCTCCCTCTCCTTCTCTCTCCTCTGTTCCTCCTCCCCCTCCCTCTCTGCTTCTCTCTCCTCTGCTCCTCCTCTCCCTCCCTCTGCTTCTCTCTCCTCTGTTCCTCCTCTCCTCTCCCTCCCTCTCCTTCTCTCTCCTCTGCTCCTCCTCTCCTCTCCCTCTCCTTCTCTCTCCTCTGCTCCTCCTCTCCTCTCCCTCCCTCTCCTTCTCTCTCCTCTGCTCCTCCTCTCATCTCCCTCTCCTTCTCTCTGCTCTGCTCCTCCTCTCCTCTCCCTCCCTCTCCTTCTCTCTCCTCTGCTCCTCCTCTCCTTCTCTCTCCTCTGCTCCTCCTCTCCTCTCCCTCCCTCTCGTTCTCTCTCCTCTGCTCCTCCTCTCCCTCCCTTTCCTTCTCTCTCCTCTGCTCCAACTCTCCTCTACGTCCCTGTATGTTAAAGGAATTACGTGGGCCAACTGTTAACTTCAATTACAAACACCTCCAAATTCAAGTACACACATGCAGGTACACACACACACGCACACACACACCATACACACAAGCACACACACACACACACACATACACATACACACACCACACACACCACACACCACACACACCACACACACCACACACACCACACACAACACCACACACACCACACACGCACACAACAAACCACATACCACACATCACACACACCACACACACCACACGCCACACCACACCACACACCACACACACACCACACCAGACACCACACACACCACACCAGACACCACACACCACACCACACACACCACACCACACACCACACCATACAACACACCACACACCACACACCACACACCACACACCACACACCAAACCACACACCACACCAAACAACACACCAGACACCACACACCACACCAAACCACACACACACCAGACACCACACACCACACACCACACCACACACCACACCACACCACACAACACAACACCCCAGACAACACACCAGACACCACACACACCACACCACACACCACACCACACACACCACACCACACCACACCACACACCACACGACACAACACACCAGACACCACACCAGACACCACCACACCACACAACGCACCACACACCACACCACACACCACACACCACACACCACATCACACAACACACCAGACACCACACACCACACACCACACACCACATCACACACCACACACCACACACCAAACCACACACACACCACACACCACACACCACACCACACCACACACCACACACCACACACCACATCACACACCACACACCACACCACACACCACACCACACACCACCACACACCACACCACACACCACACCACACACCACACCACACACCACCACACACCACACCACACACCACACCACACACCACACACCACCACACACCACACCACACACCACACCACACCACACCACACCACACACCACACCACACACCACACCACATCACACATCCCTTTCCTCTCCTGTCCAATGCTATAGCCTGAGGGCTTGGGAGGTTTTAACATGCTCCTGAGGCTACAGAGCTATCTATCACTTCTAAACCCACCTCTCTACCTCTCTCTCTCTGCCCTCCATCCATCACCCCTTCAACCACTCTATTTATCCATCTTTTCTCATCACTTTTCATCTACCTCTCCCTCTCTCTCGTTCTTTCGTTCTCTCTCTCCATCTCACCAAGCCGAGAGAGATTTTGTGGTGTCTGTGCATCATCCATCTTCCCTTCAATCTCTCTCTCTCTCTCCCTCTCTCTGTCTCTCTCTCTCTATCTCTCTCTCTCTCTCTCTCTCTCTCTCTCTCTCTCTCTCTCTCTCCCTCTCTCTGTCTCTCTCTCTCTCTCTCTCTCTCTCTCTCCCTCTCTCTCTCTCTCTCACTATCGCTCCCTATCTCTCTTTCGTTTTCTCGCACCCTCTCTCTCTCTCGCTCGCTCCCTCTCTCTCTCTTTTTTCTCTTTCTCTCTTTCTCTCTCTCTACTCTCTCACTCTTTCATCCCATCACATAACCTTCCTCTTCCTCTACCTCCTTTCTCTCCCTTCCTCTCAACCCTTCTCATCTTGTCTCTCTCTCTTCTGCCTCTCCACCTGCATACCCACTCTCTCTCTATCCCAGCCCGGTCACACATGATACAAGTCAGTATTCAACATCTATCCATGTCTGAGGATGTCGGGAGACACCAGCCACTATTGTCAGATTCTGTTGCACACACACACACACACACACACACACACACACACACACACACACACACACACACACACACACACACTGGCCCTGAATAATCCCCTTCATTGAAATAAAAGCTAAGAGAGGTTTTTCTCCCTCCATCCCTCTCCACTCTCCCTTGCCATCTTTTCCTCTCCTCTCCTCCCTCCCCCTCCCTACCTCTCCTTTCTCTCTCACAGACTTTGTGATTAATTCTCTGGGCAGTTCTGACAGGCAATTTGATAAACAGCCACTTATCTTTGGGCAGCTGGAGAGAAACAAAATGAATAAATCTGCTGAAGGCAGGAAAGAGAGAGAAATAATGTATGAAAAGAAAGAACGAAAGAACGAAAGAAGGAACAGAGGGATGAATAGCTTGAAAGAGAGAGAAAGAGAAGGAAAGGGAAAGACAGAGGTGGAGAACGAGGAGAGCGAGAAGGAGAGAGAGAGTCGGCCTCCTCGTTCATGGAGCAGTGCTTTCTGTCAACGTTAGATGGATGGGCTGTAAACAATTACATTTAATCAACCAGGCCTTTGCATGAGAGGAAGTGAATCATATCTACTTCCTGTTACTACTTATCTACAAACACAATACACACCGAGAGGAGGAGGGAGGGATGGAGACAGAGGGTACAAGAAAGTCATTGGGAGAAGTAAAGACTGAGTGAGAGGCGGAAGAGAGAGAACGTTGGTTTCTTTTTAACAATTTACTAAATAAAATAAATAAATAGTAAATAGTTTAGAAGTGTTTTGAACATTGTTTATAACATTAAATTATCCATCCTAATGACGATAGGTGATTGTCTGGTTTATATAACATTAAATTATCCATCCTAATGACGATAGGTGATTGTCTGGATTATATAACATTAAATTATCCATCCTAATGATGATAGGTGATTGTCTTGTTTAGATAACATTAAATTATCCATCCTAATGACGATATGTGATTGTCTGGATTATATAACATTAAATTATCCATCCTAATGACGATAGGTGATATATCTTCTGGAAGCAAGTTCAGATATCCAGTCTACACACACACACACACACACACACACACACACACACACACACACACACACACACACACACACACACACACACACACACACACACACACACACACACACACACACACATACACACACAGGCACACACACACACACACACACACACACATACACACAGGCACACACACACGTATGCACACACACTCACACACACACAGTTTAAGTCAATAAGTCCACTTAATCATGATTGACATTTTGTTTCTTAAACACAAATCCTCTAGTTTTACTTGGGAATCCTGTTTGTCTGTGGTCTCCGACGTATCAATCAACTTGTGTGTGTGTGTGTGTGTGTGTGTGTGTGTGTGTGTGTGTGTGTGTGTGTGTGTGTCTAATCCTGTCTGTGCTGTTCAGTCCATCATGTCTCTATCTACTTCTCTCCCTCCTTCCCTCCCTCTTCCTCTTTCAATCTCCCTCCCTTCCTCTCCCCACCTCCTTCCTTCCCTCCCTCCCTCTCCCTCTCTCCCTCCCTCCCTCTCTCCTTCCCTCCCTCTCCCTCTCTCCTTCCCTCCCTCTCCCTCTATCAAAGAAAGAGAAGAAGGGAGAGGTAAAAGTCCTTATGAAAACTCCGGCCCATTCGATTCTCCTCTCTCCTCCTCCTCCTCCTCCTCTGCTGGTCTTAAATTGTCTCCAGGACAACCCTTCACCTTGTTCGGAACGCTAAATCCACCAATTAAATCAACCGATTGTAAGAGGGGGTGCGGTCTGGAAGGAAACACAGGGGTGAAATACAATGTGTCTCAAATATCCCCCTGTTCTCTATATCGAACACTACCAATGTGTCCCTGGTCAAAAGTAGTGCACTACATAGAGAATAGGGGGCCGTTTGAGACACAGAGAGTTCTGACAGCAAGATATTGGACAGGGTGAGACTGGTGTGCAAACACACACACACACACACACACACACACACACCCCTCCACAGGCACACACACACACCCCTTCCACACACACACACCCCTCCACAGACACACACACACACACCCCTCCACAGACACACACACACACACACATCCCTCCACAGACACACACACACACACACCCCTCCACAGACACACACACCCCTCCACAGACACACACACACACAACCCCCCTCCACAGACACACACACACACATACACCCCTCTACAGACACACACACAGATAAATACTCATAACACACACAAATACACACACTTAAAAACACAACACACACACATCCATCACAAGGACCAGCCCAAGGCTAAAAGTACCATTTGTTGTGCTGGTTGACATAAAGTGAGGAGTCTATGACAGATGGGCTTTCTGGACAGTGTGTCCAAACTTGAACCCTGTTGTCTATATAGGCACTTCTTTCACTAGAGCACTACTGTATGGGTAGTAGTGCACTTCTTTTCAACAGAGTACTACTGTATGGGTAGTAGTGCACTTATTTTCAACAGAGTACTACTGTATGGGTTGTAGGGCACTTCTTTTACCAGAGTACTACTGTTTTGGGTTGTAGGGCACTTCTTTTACCAGAGCACTACTGTTTTGGGTTGTAGGGCACTTATTTTGACAAGAGGAGGAGGAGGATGAGGAGGAGAGGAAGGGGGTACAGGGAGGGCTGTTAGATCAGAGAAGATTTGTTTGGTTGTTTGTCTGCTTTGAGCCGGGGTGGAGAGGGAAGACACACACACACACACACACACACACACACACACACACACACACACACACACACACACACACACACACACACACACACACACACACACACACACACACACACACACACACACACACACACACAGTAACTCTCTTTTCAATTACCTGTGACAGCTGCCGGGCCCTCTGATCCATGGGGCTACCGCGACTATGTGATCCATGGGGTTACCGTGGCGATAGTAGCTAAGGCGGAATGACGTATAGCTATCGGACAGGTGAGACTGAGGGGAAGTCAGACAGTCGAAAGTCAGAGGGGAAAAGGGACTGGGAATTCCATCGGGACATTCCACATTGATCCCATCTATCCATGATAATACAATACAGTCCTGTTCATTAAAGCTCATTTTAATCTGATTTATTAATCACACTGTACTCAAAACATTAGAATGCTTATTCACAGTGTGGAGAGAATCCTAATGCTCAGGTAGAATCCACATGACCTGCAGATTTATTACAATGAGAGCAGAGAAGTTCAACTGAGATTGATTCTTATCAGTTATTAAGTTAACTGTCTCTCTCTCCCAATTCTGTCTGTCTCTCATTCCTGTCTCTCTCATTCCTGTCTCTCTCTCATTTCTGTCTGTCTCTCATTCCTGTCTGTCTCTCATTCCTGTCTCTCTCTCTCATTCATGTCTCTCTCTCATTTCTGTCTGTCTCTCATTCCTGTCTCTCTCTCTCATTTATGTCTCTCTCTCATTGTCACGAACCTCGCCGAAGATGGTGCCTCTTCCTGTTCGGGCGGCGCTCGGCGGTCGTCGTCGCCGGCCTATTAGCTGCCATCGATTCCCTTTCCGTTTGTTTCTGTTTATTGGGTAATTGGGTACACCTGTTTTGAGTTAGTGTTTGTTTGCAGGCTATTTAAGGGCACTAGGCCCGCTGGGTATTTGTGCGGGCTTGTTTTCCTGTTATCTGGTGTATGAGTGTTATCAGTATTTTTCCGGACAGTTTTAGTCCGCTGTATTTTGGGACGGGTTGTTTCATGCGCCCTGGTGTTTTGCATGTCGTGGCTCCACAGTCTATGGAATAAAATATCCACGAACTGAATTACCTGCTCTCTGCGCTTGACTCCTCCACTCACCACTGTTAGAAGTTGTAACAGAAGCCCGCACCAATTAAATGGAGTCAACAGGAGCAGTGACCACCCCTCTCCCAACTATGGAGGAACGCGTCCTTCACCATACAGCTGTCCTCCATCGGATCGGTACAGCGATGGACCAGATGATGGAGAGGATGGAGCGATGGGAGAGGAGTGGTCTACCGACGTCTACCCCAGCTCCCCCTACAGACGACGCCACCTACTCCACCTACGTCGTCCTCTGGGTCCAGCACATTGCGTCTCTCCCCCCCGAGGCAGTACGATGGAGCGGCGGCTGGGTGCCAGGGATTTTTGCTCCAGCTCGAGCTCTACCTGGCTACCGTGCGTCCGGCTCCCTCGGGTGAGGAAAGTGTGAGCCTCCTCGTCTCTTGTTTAACGGGCAGGGCCCTGGACTGGGCCAACGCTGTCTGGAACAGCCCAGACTCGGCTCGGGACAACTTCCTGGAGTTCACCCGCCGTTTTTGAGCTGTGTTCGACCACCCACCAGAGGGCAAAGCGGCGGGTGAGCGACTGTTCCACCTCAGACAGGAGACGAGGAGTGCGCAGGACTTCGCATTGGAGTTCAGGACCCTAGCTGCTGGTGCTGGGTGGAATGACAGGGCCCTGATGGACCATTACCGTTGCAGTCTCCGGGAGGACGTCCGCCGGGAGCTAGCTTGTCGGGACACAACTCTCTCCCTTGATGAACTAATAGACATGTCTATTCGATTGGACAACCTGCTAGCTGCCCGTGGGCGTTCAGAAGGGGTCCTGTTAATTCCACCGTCCAGCTCTCCCACTCCCACTCCAATGGAGTTGGGAGGAGCTGCATCTAGGGGGATCAGAGGGGGCTCCTCCTGCTCCTATTGTGGACGGAGAGGACACACTTCGGACCGGTGCTGGAGGAGTTCCTCTGGGAGTCGAGCTGGCCGGCGGAACACTTCTCGGCCACCCCAGGTGAGCAAGCACCAAACTCACCCAGAGCTCCCTGTTGGTCACATGTTTTTGTAAAAAAAAATCCCTTCGTTTTTTCCCTCTCTTCAGCATAAGGCGCTAGTCGATTCAGGCGCAGCTGAGAGTTTTATGGATCGCGGACTCGCCCGTAAATTGGGTATTCTGTTAGTGCAGATAGACCCACCTGTCCCCGTGCACTCCTTAGATAGCCGACCGTTAGGGTCAGGGCTGGTCAGGGAGGCCACGATTCCGCTGGACATGGTAACGCAGGGGGATCTGAGAAGATCAGTTTCTACCTTATTGATTCACCTGGGTTTCCAGTGGTGTTGGGGGTTCCCTGGCTGGCTATTCACAATCCCCTCATTTCCTGGAAAGAGGGGGCTCTTCAGGGGTGTTCAGACGAGTGTTTGGGTAGGTGTATAGGAGTTTCCATCGGTGCCACGACGGTGGATAGTCCAGACCAGGTTTCCAGCGTGCGCATTCCCCCAGAATATGCCGATTTGGCTATCGCTTTTAGTAAGAAAAAAGCGACCAAATTACCACCCCATCGACGGTGGGATTGCGTGATAAACCTCCAGGAGAACGCTGCACTTCCCCGGAGTCATGTGTACCCACTGTCACAGGAGGAGACGTTGGCTATGGAAACATATGTCACGGAAGCTCTGAGACAGGGGTACATTCGGCCCTCCATGTCACCCGTCTCCTCAAGTTTCTTTTTTGTGAGGAAAAAGGAGGGAGGTCTGCGTCCGTGCATTGATTATCGAGGTCTCAATTCGATCACAGTGGGTTTTAGTTATCCGCTACCTCTCATCGCTACGGCGGTGGAATCATTCCACGGAGCGCGTATAATCTGGTGCGTATTCAGGGAGGAGACGAGTGGAAAACAGTGTTTAGTACCACATCAGGCCACTATGAGTACCTCGTCATGCCGTATGGGTTGAAGAATGCTCCAGCCGTCTTCCAATCCTTTGTAGATGAGATTCTCAGGGACTTGCACGGGCAGGGTGTGGTAGTCTATATTGATGACATCCTGATCTATTCCGCCACACGCGCCGCGCATGTCTCCCTGGTGCGCAAGGTTCTTGGGTGACTGCTGGAGCATGACCTGTACGTCAAGGCTGAGAAATGTGTGTTCTCCAAACCAGCCGTTTCCTTCCTGGGTTATCGCATTTCCAGCTCGGGGGTGGTGATGGAGTGTGACCGCGTTAACGCTGTGCGTAATTGGCCGACTCCGACCACGGTAAAGGAGGTGCAGCGGTTTTTAGGGTTTGCCAATTACTACCTGAGGTTTATCCGGGGTTTTGGCCAAGTAGCGGCGCCCATTACCTCACTGCTGAAGGGGGGGCCGGTGCGTCTGCAGTGGTCGGCAGAGGCTGATGGAGCCTTCAACCAGTTGAAGGCGCTGTTCACTGAAGCTCCCGTGTTGGCGCATCCGGACCCTTCGTTAGCATTCATAGTGGAGGTGGATGCGTCCGAGGCTGGGGTTGGAGCCGTGCTGTCTCAGCGCTCGGGCACGCCACCGAAGCTCCGCCCCTGCGCTTTCTTTTCTAAGAAGCTGGGTCCGGCGGAGCGGAACTATGATGTGGGGGACCGGGAGTTACTGTCTATGGTAAAGGCCCTGAAGGTGTGGAGACACTGGCTAGAGGGGGCTAAACACCCTTTCCTCATCTGGACTGATCACCGTAATCTGGAGTATATTCGAGCAGCGAGGAGACTGAATCCGCGTCAGGCTAGGTGGGCCATGTTCTTTACACGTTTTAGATTTACGATCTCTTATAGACCAGGTTCCCTTAACACTAGGGTCGACGCGCTGTCCCGTCTCTATAACACCGAGGACCGGTCCATCGATCCCACTCCCATCCTTCCAGCCTCTCGGCTGGTGGCCCCGGTGGTATGGGAGGTGGACGCGGACATCGAGCGGGCGTTGAGGGTTGAACCTGCGCCTACACAGTGTCCGACCGGTCGTAGGTACGTGCCGCTTGGTGTCTGTGATAAATTGATTCGGTGGGCTCACACACTACCGTCTTCGGGTCATCCGATGATTGATAGGACAGTGCGGGAAGAGAGGGAAGTTACA
>NC_092156.1:73534450-73541950 GCF_045791955.1 Oncorhynchus clarkii lewisi | reverse complement strand
AACCCAACACAGAGGAACGGATAGAGAGGGATAACCCAACACAGAGGAACTGAGGGACGGAGAGAGAGGGATAACCCAACACAGAGGAACGGATAGAGAGGGATAACCCAACACAGAGGAACGGAAGGATGGATAGAGAGGGATAACCCAACACAGAGGAACGGAGGGATGGAGGGATGGATAGAGAGGGATAACCCAACACAGAGGAACGGAGGGATGGAGGGATGGATAGAGAGGGATAACCCAACACAGAGGAACGGAGGGATGGAGAGATGGATAGAGAGGGATAACCCAACACAGAGGAACGGAGGGAGGGATAGAGAGGGATAACCCAACACAGAGGAACGGAGGAACAGAGGGATGGATAGAGAGGGATAACCCAACACAGAGGAACGGAGGGATGGATAGAGAGGGATAACCCAACACAGAGGAACGGAGGGATGGAGAGAGAGGGATAACCCAACACAGAGGAACGGAGGGATGGAGAGAGAGGGATAACCCAACACAGAGGAACGGAGGAACAGAGGGATGGATAGAGAGGGATAACCCAACACAGAGGAACGGAGGGATGGATAGAGAGGGATAACCCAACACAGAGGAACGGAGGGATGGAGAGAGAGGGATAACCCAACACAGAGGAACGGAGGGATGGAGAGAGAGGGATAACCCAACACAGAGGAACGGAGGAACGGAGGGATGGATAGAGAGGGATAACCCAACACAGAGGAACGGATAGAGAGGGATAACCCAACACAGAGGAACGGAGGGATAGATAGAGAGGGATAACCCAACACAGAGGAACGGAGGGATAGATAGAGAGGGATAACCCAACACAGAGGAACGGAGGGATAGATAGAGAGGGATAACCCAACACAGAGGAACGGAGGGATGGAGAGAGAGGGATAACCCAACACAGAGGAACAGAGGAACGGAGGGATGGATAGAGAGGGATAACCCAACACAGAGGAACGGATAGAGAGGGATAACCCAACACAGAGGAACACAGGAACGGAGGGATGGAGAGAGAGGGATAACCCAACACAGAGGAACGGAGGGATGGAGGGATGGATAGAGAGGGATAACCCAACACAGAGGAACAGAGGAACGGAGGGATGGAGAGAGAGGGATAACCCAACACAGAGGAACAGAGGGATGGAGAGAGAGGGATAACCCAACACAGAGGAACAGAGGGATGGAGAGAGAGGGATAACCCAACACAGAGGAACGGAGGGATGGATAGAGAGGGATAACCCAACACAGAGGAACAGAGGGATGGAGAGAGAGGGATAACCCAACACAGAGGAACGGAGGGATGGATAGAGAGGGATAACCCAACACAGAGGAACAGAGGGATGGAGAGAGAGGGATAACCCAACACAGAGGAACGGAGGGATGGATAGAGAGGGATAACCCAACACAGAGGAACGGAGGGATGGAGGGATAGAGAGGGATAACCCAACACAGAGGAACAGAGGGATGGATAGAGAGGGATAACCCAACACAGAGGAACGGATAGAGAGGGATAACCCAACACAGAGGAACGGAGGGATGGATAGAGAGGGATAACCCAACACAGAGGAACAGATGGATGGATAGAGAGGGATAACCCAACACAGAGGAACGGAGGAACGGATAGAGAGGGATAACCCAACACAGAGGAACAGAGGGATGGATAGAGAGGGATAACCCAACACAGAGGAACGGAGAGAGAGGGATAACCCAACACAGAGGAACAGAGGGAGGGATAGAGAGGGATAACCCAACACAGAGGAACAGAGGGAGGGATAGAGAGGGATAACCCAACACAGAGGAACAGAGGGATGGATAGAGAGGGATAACCCAAAACAGAGGAACAGAGGGATGATAGAGAGGGATAACCCAACACAGAGGAACAGAGGGATGGATAGAGAGGGATAACCCAACACAGAGGAACAGAGGGAGGGATAGAGAGGGATAACCCAACACAGAGGAACGGAGGGATGGAGAGAGAGGGATAACCCAACACAGAGGAACGGAGGGATAGATAGAGAGGGATAACCCAACACAGAGGAACGGAGGGATGGAGAGAGAGGGATAACCCAACACAGAGGAACGGAGGGATGGATAGAGAGGGATAACCCAACACAGAGGAACAGAGGGATGGATAGAGAGGGATAACCCAACACAGAGGAACGGAGGAACAGAGGGATGGATAGAGAGGGATAACCCAACACAGAGGAACGGAGGGATGGATAGAGAGGGATAACCCAACACAGAGGAACGGAGGGATGGAGAGAGAGGGATAACCCAACACAGAGGAACGGAGGGATGGAGAGAGAGGGATAACCCAACACAGAGGAACGGAGGAACAGAGGGATGGATAGAGAGGGATAACCCAACACAGAGGAACGGAGGGATGGATAGAGAGGGATAACCCAACACAGAGGAACGGAGGGATGGAGAGAGAGGGATAACCCAACACAGAGGAACGGAGGGATGGAGAGAGAGGGATAACCCAACACAGAGGAACGGAGGAACGGAGGGATGGATAGAGAGGGATAACCCAACACAGAGGAACGGATAGAGAGGGATAACCCAACACAGAGGAACAGAGGAACGGAGGGATGGAGAGAGAGGGATAACCCAACACAGAGGAACGGAGGGATGGAGGGATGGATAGAGAGGGATAACCCAACACAGAGGAACAGAGGAACGGAGGGATGGAGAGAGAGGGATAACCCAACACAGAGGAACAGAGGGATGGAGAGAGAGGGATAACCCAACACAGAGGAACAGAGGGATGGAGAGAGAGGGATAACCCAACACAGAGGAACGGAGGGATGGATAGAGAGGGATAACCCAACACAGAGGAACAGAGGGATGGAGAGAGAGGGATAACCCAACACAGAGGAACGGAGGGATGGATAGAGAGGGATAACCCAACACAGAGGAACAGAGGGATGGAGAGAGAGGGATAACCCAACACAGAGGAACGGAGGGATGGATAGAGAGGGATAACCCAACACAGAGGAACGGAGGGATGGAGGGATAGAGAGGGATAACCCAACACAGAGGAACAGAGGGATGGATAGAGAGGGATAACCCAACACAGAGGAACGGAGGAACGGATAGAGAGGGATAACCCAACACAGAGGAACGGAGGGATGGATAGAGAGGGATAACCCAACACAGAGGAACAGATGGATGGATAGAGAGGGATAACCCAACACAGAGGAACGGAGGAACGGATAGAGAGGGATAACCCAACACAGAGGAACAGAGGGATGGATAGAGAGGGATAACCCAACACAGAGGAACGGAGAGAGAGGGATAACCCAACACAGAGGAACAGAGGGAGGGATAGAGAGGGATAACCCAACACAGAGGAACAGAGGGAGGGATAGAGAGGGATAACCCAACACAGAGGAACAGAGGGAGGGATAGAGAGGGATAACCCAACACAGAGGAACAGAGGGATGGATAGAGAGGGATAACCCAAAACAGAGGAACAGAGGGATGATAGAGAGGGATAACCCAACACAGAGGAACAGAGGGATGGATAGAGAGGGATAACCCAACACAGAGGAACAGAGGGAGGGATAGAGAGGGATAACCCAACACAGAGGAACGGAGGGATGGAGAGAGAGGGATAACCCAACACAGAGGAACGGAGGGATAGATAGAGAGGGATAACCCAACACAGAGGAACGGAGGGATGGAGAGAGAGGGATAACCCAACACAGAGGAACGGAGGGATGGATAGAGAGGGATAACCCAACACAGAGGAACAGAGGGATGGATAGAGAGGGATACCCCAACACAGAGGAACGGAGGAACAGAGGGATGGATAGAGAGGGATAACCCAACACAGAGGAACGGAGGGATGGATAGAGAGGGATAACCCAACACAGAGGAACGGAGGGATGGAGAGAGAGGGATAACCCAACACAGAGGAACGGAGGGATGGAGAGAGAGGGATAACCCAACACAGAGGAACGGAGGAACAGAGGGATGGATAGAGAGGGATAACCCAACACAGAGGAACGGAGGGATGGATAGAGAGGGATAACCCAACACAGAGGAACGGAGGGATGGAGAGAGAGGGATAACCCAACACAGAGGAATGGAGGGATGGAGAGAGAGGGATAACCCAACACAGAGGAACGGAGGAACGGAGGGATGGATAGAGAGGGATAACCCAACACAGAGGAACGGATAGAGAGGGATAACCCAACACAGAGGAACGGAGGGATAGATAGAGAGGGATAACCCAACACAGAGGAACGGAGGGATAGATAGAGAGGGATAACCCAACACAGAGGAACGGAGGGATAGATAGAGAGGGATAACCCAACACAGAGGAACGGAGGGATGGAGAGAGAGGGATAACCCAACACAGAGGAACAGAGGAACGGAGGGATGGATAGAGAGGGATAACCCAACACAGAGGAACGGATAGAGAGGGATAACCCAACACAGAGGAACAGAGGAACGGAGGGATGGAGAGAGAGGGATAACCCAACACAGAGGAACGGAGGGATGGATAGAGAGGGATAACCCAACACAGAGGAACAGAGGAACGGAGGGATGGAGAGAGAGGGATAACCCAACACAGAGGAACAGAGGGATGGAGAGAGAGGGATAACCCAACACAGAGGAACAGAGGGATGGAGAGAGAGGGATAACCCAACACAGAGGAACGGAGGGATGGATAGAGAGGGATAACCCAACACAGAGGAACAGAGGGATGGAGAGAGAGGGATAACCCAACACAGAGGAACGGAGGGATGGATAGAGAGGGATAACCCAACACAGAGGAACAGAGGGATGGAGAGAGAGGGATAACCCAACACAGAGGAACGGAGGGATGGATAGAGAGGGATAACCCAACACAGAGGAACGGAGGGATGGAGGGATAGAGAGGGATAACCCAACACAGAGGAACAGAGGGATGGATAGAGAGGGATAACCCAACACAGAGGAACGGAGGAACGGATAGAGAGGGATAACCCAACACAGAGGAACGGAGGGATGGATAGAGAGGGATAACCCAACACAGAGGAACAGATGGATGGATAGAGAGGGATAACCCAACACAGAGGAACGGAGGAACGGATAGAGAGGGATAACCCAACACAGAGGAACAGAGGGATGGATAGAGAGGGATAACCCAACACAGAGGAACGGAGAGAGAGGGATAACCCAACACAGAGGAACAGAGGGAGGGATAGAGAGGGATAACCCAACACAGAGGAACAGAGGGAGGGATAGAGAGGGATAACCCAACACAGAGGAACAGAGGGATGGATAGAGAGGGATAACCCAAAACAGAGGAACAGAGGGATGATAGAGAGGGATAACCCAACACAGAGGAACAGAGGGATGGATAGAGAGGGATAACCCAACACAGAGGAACAGAGGGAGGGATAGAGAGGGATAACCCAACACAGAGGAACGGAGGGATGGAGAGAGAGGGATAACCCAACACAGAGGAACGGAGGGATAGATAGAGAGGGATAACCCAACACAGAGGAA
This sequence comes from Oncorhynchus clarkii lewisi, assembly GCF_045791955.1. Lineage (NCBI taxonomy): Eukaryota > Metazoa > Chordata > Actinopteri > Salmoniformes > Salmonidae > Oncorhynchus > Oncorhynchus clarkii. Next base: position 73,536,436 of record NC_092156.1, on the reverse strand, counting down.
CAGAGGGATGATAGAGAGGGATAACCCAACACAGAGGAACAGAGGGATGATAGAGAGGGATAACCCAACACAGAGGAACAGAGGGATGGAGAGAGGGATAACCCAACACAGAGGAACAGAGGGATGATAGAGAGGGATAACCCAACACAGAGGAACAGAGGGATGATAGAGAGGGATAACCCAACACAGAGGAACGGATAGAGAGGGATAACCCAACACAGAGGAACAGAGGGATGGAGAGGGAGGGATAACCCAACACAGAGGAACAGAGGGAGGGATAGAGAGGGATAACCCAACACAGAGGAACGGAGGGATGGATAGAGAGGGATAACCCAACACAGAGGAACGGAGAGATGGATAGAGAGGGATAACCCAACACAGAGGAACGGAGGGAGGGATAGAGAGGGATAACCCAACACAGAGGAACGGAGAGATGGATAGAGAGGGATAACCCAACACAGAGGAACGGAGGGATGGATATAGGGGGATAACCCAACACAGAGGAACAGAGGGACGGAGGAACGGAGGGATGGATAGAGAGGGATAACCCAACACAGAGGAACGGAGGGAGGGATAGAGAGGGATAACCCAACACAGAGGAACAGAGGGATGGATATAGGGGGATAACCCAACACAGAGGAACGGAGGGACGGAGGAACGGAGGGATGGATAGAGAGGGATAACCCAACACAGAGGAACGGAGGGAGGGAGGAACGGAGGGATGGATAGAGAGGGATAACCCAACACAGAGGAACGGAGGGAGGGATAGAGAGGGATAACCCAACACAGAGGAACGGAGAGATGGATAGAGAGGGATAACCCAACACAGAGGAACAGAGGGATGGATAGAGAGGGATAACCCAACACAGAGGAACGGAGGGAGGGAGGAACGGAGGGATGGATAGAGAGGGATAACCCAACACAGAGGAACGGAGGGAGGGATAGAGAGGGATAACCCAACACAGAGGAACGGAGGGAGGGATAGAGAGGGATAACCCAACACAGAGGAACGGAGGGATGGATAGAGAGGGATAACCCAACACAGAGGAACGGAGGGAGGGATAGAGAGGGATAACCCAACACAGAGGAACGGAGGGATAGATAGAGAGGGATAACCCAACACAGAGGAACGGAGGGATAGATAGAGAGGGATAACCCAACACAGAGGAACGGAGGGATAGATAGAGAGGGATAACCCAACACAGAGGAACGGATAGAGAGGGATAACCCAACACAGAGGAACGGAAGGATGGATAGAGAGGGATAACCCAACACAGAGGAACGGAGGGATGGATAGAGAGGGATAACCCAACACAGAGGAACGGAGGGATGGAGAGAGAGGGATAACCCAACACAGAGGAACGGAGGGATAGATAGAGAGGGATAACCCAACACAGAGGAACGGAGGGATGGAGAGAGAGGGATAACCCAACACAGAGGAACGGAGGGATGGATAGAGAGGGATAACCCAACACAGAGGAACAGATGGATGGAGAGGGAGGGATAACCCAACACAGAGGAACAGAGGGAGGGAGAGGGAGGGATAACCCAACACAGAGGAACAGAGGGAGGGATAGAGAGGGATAACCCAACACAGAGGAACGGAGGGATGGATAGAGAGGGATAACCCAACACAGAGGAACGGAGAGATGGATAGAGAGGGATAACCCAACACAGAGGAACGGAGGGAGGGATAGAGAGGGATAACCCAACACAGAGGAACGGAGAGATGGATAGAGAGGGATAACCCAACACAGAGGAACGGAGGGATGGATATAGGGGGATAACCCAACACAGAGGAACAGAGGGACGGAGGAACGGAGGGATGGATAGAGAGGGATAACCCAACACAGAGGAACGGAGGGAGGGATAGAGAGGGATAACCCAACACAGAGGAACAGAGGGATGGATATAGGGGGATAACCCAACACAGAGGAACGGAGGGACGGAGGAACGGAGGGATGGATAGAGAGGGATAACCCAACA
>NC_092156.1:73494450-73529450 GCF_045791955.1 Oncorhynchus clarkii lewisi | reverse complement strand
CAGTGTGTTGGCAGCAGCCACTCAATGTTAGTGGTGGCTGTTTAACAGTCTGATAGCCTTGAGATAGAAGCTGTTTTTCAGTCTCTCGGTCCCAGCTTTGATGCACCTGTACTGACCTCGCCTTCTGGATGATAGCGGGGTGAACAGGCAGTGGCTCGGGTGGTTGATGTCCTTGATGATCTTTATGGCCTTCCTGTGACATCGGGTGGTGTAGGTGTCCTGGAGGGCAGGTAGTTTGCCCCCGGTGATGCGTTGTGCAGACCTCACTACCCTCTGGAGAGCCTTACGGTTGAGGGCGGAGCAGTTGCCGTACCAGGCGGTGATACAGCCCGCCAGGATGCTCTCGATTGTGCATCTGTAGAAGTTTGTGAGTGCTTTTGGTGACAAGCCGAATTTCTTCAGCCTCCTGAGGTTGAAGAGGCGCTGCTGCGCCTTCTTCACAATGCTGTCTGTGTGAGTGGACCAATTCAGTTTGTCTGTGATGTGTATGCCGAGGAACTTAAAACTTGCTACCCTCTCCACTACTGTTCCATCGATGTGGATAGGGGGGTGTTCCCTCTGCTGTTTCCTGAAGTCCACAATCATCTCCTTAGTTTTGTTGACGTTGAGTGTGAGGTTATTTTCCTGACACCACACTCCGAGGGCCCTCACCTCCTCCCTGTAGGCCGTCTCGTCGTTGTTGGTAATCAAGCCTACCACTGTTGTGTCGTCCGCAAACTTGATGATTGAGTTGCGTGCGTGGCCACGCAGTCGTGGGTGAACAGGGAGTACAGGAGAGGGCTCAGAACGCACCCTTGTGGGGCCCCAGTGTTGAGGATCAGCGGGGAGGAGATGTTGTTGCCTACCCTCACCACCTGGGGGCGGCCCGTCAGGAAGTCCAGTACCCAGTTGCACAGGGCGGGGTCGAGACCCAGGATCTCGAGCTTGATGACGAGCTTGGAGGGTACTATGGTGTTGAATGCCGAGCTGTAGTCAATGAACAGCATTCTCACATAGGTATTCCTCTTGTCCAGATGGGTTAGGGCAGTGTGCAGTGTGGTTGAGATTGCATCGTCTGTGGACCTATTTGGGCGGTAAGCAAATTGGAGTGGGTCTAGGGTGTCAGGTAGGGTGGAGGTGATATGGTCCTTGACTAGTCTCTCAAAGCACTTCATGATGACGGAAGTGAGTGCTACGGGGCGGTAGTCGTTTAGCTCAGTTACCTTAGCTTTCTTGGGAACAGGAACAATGGTGGCCCTCTTGAAGCATGTGGGAACAGCAGACTGGTATAGGGATTGATTGAATATGTCCGTAAACACACCGGCCAGCTGGTCTGCGCATGCTCTGAGGATGGTGCTGGAGGATGGTGCTGTAGGATGGTGCTGGACGATGGTGCTGGAGTGTGGTGCTGTAGGATGGTGCTGGAGGATGGTGCTGGAGGATGGTGCTGGAGGATGGTGCTGGAGGATTGTTGCTGGAGGATGGTGCTGGAGGATGGTGCTGGAGGATGGTGCTGGAGGATGGTGCTGCAGGATGGTGCTGTAAGATTGTTGCTGGAGGATGGTGCTGGAGGATTGTTGCTGGAGGATGGTGCTGGAGGCATGTGGACTGCAGTTGTGGCCAGGGCAATAACTTGCAATGCCGTACTGTGAGATGCCTAAGACAGCGCTGCAGGGAGACAAAACGAACAGCTGACAAAACGTCCTCTCAGTGGCAGACCACGTGTAACAACACCTGCACAGGATCGGTACATCCGAACATCACACCTGTGGGACAGGTACAGGATGGCAACAACAACTGCCAGAGTTACACCAGGAATACACAATCCCTCCATCGGTGCTGAGACTGTCCTCAATAGGCTGAGAGAGGACGGACTGAGGGCTTGTAGGTCTGTTGTAAGGCAGGTCCTCACCAGACATCACTGGCAACAACGTCGCCTATGGGCACAAACCCACCGTCGCTGGACCAGACAGGACTGGCAAAAAGTGCTTTTCACTGATGAGTCGCGGTTTTGATGGTCGGATTCGCGTTTATCGTCGAAGGAATGAGCGTTACACCGAGGCCTGTACTCTGGAGCGGGATCGATTTAGAGGAGGAGGGTCTGTCATGGTCTGGGGCAGTGTGTCACAGTATCATGAGCTTGTTGTCATTGCAGGCAATCTCAACGCTGTGCGTTACAGGGAAGACATCCTCCTCCCTCATGTGGTACCCTTCCTGCAGGCTCATCCTGACATCACCATCCAGCTTGACAATGGCACCAGCCATACTGCTTGTTCTGTGCGTGATTTCCTGCAAGACAGGAATATCAGTGTTCTGCCAAGGCCAGCGAAGAACCCAGATCTCAATCCCATTGAGCACGTCTGGGACCTGTTGGATCGGAGGGTGAGGGCTAGGGCACGTCTGGGACCTGTTGGATCGGAGGGTGAGGGCTAGGGCACGTCTGGGACCTGTTGGATAGGAGGGTGAGGGCTAGGGCATGTCTGGGACCTGTTGGATCGGAGGGTGAGGGCTAGGGCACGTCTGGGACCTGTTGGATAGGAGGGTGAGGGCTAGGGCATGTCTGGGACCTGTTGGATAGGAGGGTGAGGGCTAGGGCATGTCTGGGACTTGTTGGATAGGAGGGTGAGGGCTAGGGCATGTCTGGGACCTGTTGGATAGGAGGGTGAGGGCTAGGGCATGTCTGGGACCTGTTGGATCGGAGGGTGAGGGCTAGGGCACGTCTGGGACCTGTTGGATAGGAGGGTGAGGGCTAGGGCATGTCTGGGACTTGTTGGATAGGAGGGTGAGGGCTAGGGCATGTCTGGGAACTGAAATGCCTGGGAACTTGCAGGTGCCTTGGTGGAAGAGTGGGGTAACATCTCACAGCAAGAACTAGCAAATATGGTGCAGTCCATGAGGAGGAGATGCACTGCAGTACTTAATGCAGCTGGTGGCCACACCAGACTGTTACTTTTGATTTTGACCCCCCCCCCCCCCCCCTTTGATCGGGGACACGTTATTCAATTACTGTTATTCACATGTCTGTGGAACAACATGTCAGTTGTTGAATCTTGTTGTTCATACAAATATTTACACGTTAAGTTTGCGGAAAATAAACACAGATGAGAGTGAGAGGATGTTTATTTTTTTGCTGAGTCGTTATAGTTATTTATTTGTTGCTCACAAAACTTGGGAGGCCAAAATTCACCCCGCGGACCGCCAGTTGGGGAACCCTGATCGAATGGGTTTACTGTATCTTTATCTCTCTGTCTCTCTCTCTTGGCCGACCCATCACCCATATTGGTCCTCCCTCCCCATCTCTGCCTCATCCCTCCCTCCCTCCCCATCTCTGCCTCATCCCTCCCTCCCTCCCCATCTCTGCCTCATCCCTCCCTCCCTCCCCATCTCTTCCTCATCCCTCCCTCCCTCCCCATCTCTGCCTCATCCCTCCCTCCCTCCCCATCTCTGCCTCATCCCTCCCTCCCTCCCCATCTCTGCCTCATCCCTCCCTCCCTCCCCATCTCTGCCTCATCCCTCCCTCCCTCCCCATCTCTGCCTCATCCCTCCCTCCCTCCCCATCTCTGCCTCATCCCTCCCTCCCTCCCCATCTCTGCCTCATCCCTCCCTCCCTCCCCATCTCTGCCTCATCCCTCCCTCCCTCCCCATCTCTGCCTCATCCCTCCCTCCCTCCCCATCTCTGCCTCATCCCTCCCTCCCTCCCCATCTCTTCCTCCATCCCTCCCTCCCTCCCCATCTCTGCCTCCATCCCTCCCTCCCTCCCCATCTCTTCCTCCATCCCTCCCTCCCTCCCCATCTCTGCCTCATCCCTCCCTCCCTCCCCATCTCTGCCTCATCCCTCCCTCCCTCCCCATCTCTGCCTCATCCCTCCCTCCCTCCCCATCTCTGCCTCATCCCTCCCTCCCTCCCAATCTCTGCCTCATCCATCCCTCCCTCCCCATCTCTGCCTCATCCCTCCCTCCCCATCTCTTCCTCATCCCTCCCTCCCTCCCCATCTCTGCCTCATCCCTCCCTCCCTCCCCATCTCTTCCTCCATCCCTCCCTCCCTCCCCATCTCTGCCTCATCCCTCCCTCCCTCGCCATCTCTGCCTCACCCCTACCTCCGTCCCCATCTCTGCCTCATCCCTCCCTCCCTCCCCATCTCTTCCTCCATCCCTCCCTCCCTCCCCATCTCTTCCTCCATCCCTCCCTCCCTCCCCATCTCTTCCTCCATCCCTCCCTCCCTCCCCATCTCTTCCTCCATCCCTCCCTCCCTCCCCATCTCTTCCTCCATCCCTCCCTCCCTCCCTCCCTCCCCATCTCTGCCTCATCCCTCCCTCCCTCCCCATCTCTGCCTCATCCCTCCCTCCCTCCCCATCTCTGCCTCATCCCTCCCTCCCTCCCCATCTCTTCCTCCATCCCTCCCTCCCTCCCCATCCCTCCATCCCTCCCTCCCTCCCCATCCCTCCATCCCTCCCTCCCTCCCCATCTCTTCCTCCATCCCTCCCTCCCTCCCCATCCCTCCATCCCTGCCTCCCTCCCCATCTCTTCCTCCATCCCTCCCTCCCTCCCCATCCCTCCATCCCTCCCTCCCTCCCTCCCCATCCCTCCATCCCTCCCTCCCTCCCCATCTCTTCCTCCATCCCTCCCTCCCTCCCCATCCCTCCATCCCTCCCTCCCTCCCTCCCCATCCCTCCATCCCTCCCTCCCTCCCCATCCCTCCATCCCTCCCTCCCTCCCTCCCCATCTCTTCCTCCATCCCTCCCTCCCTCCCCATCCCTCCATCCCTCCCTCCCTCCCCATCCCTCCATCCCTCCCTCCCTCCCCATCTCTTCCTCCATCCCTCCCTCCCTCCCCATCCCTCCATCCCTCCCTCCCTCCCCATCCCTCCATCCCTCCCTCCCTCCCCATCCCTCCATCCATCCCTCCCTCCCTCCCCATCTCTTCCTCCATCCCTCCCTCCCTCCCCATCTCTGCCTCCATCCCTCCCTCCCTCCCCATCTCTTCCTCCATCCCTCCCTCCCTCCCCATCTCTGCCTCCATCCCTCCCTCCCTCCCCATCTCTGCCTCATCCCTCCCTCCCTCCCCATCTCTGCCTCATCCCTCCCTCCCTCCCCATCTCTGCCTCATCCCTCTTTCTTTATTTTTCTCTTTTGTTGGCATCTTCCACCTGAGATGTTCAGAGACAGACTCCCCGTTCAGCTGTTCCGCTGCTGTTATATGGCAGGCATAACACACACACAAACACACACACACACACACTCACACTCACACTCACACACACACACACACACACACACACACACACACACACACACACACACACACACACACACACACACACAGAGAGACAGTTATATGGCTGGCCAAATGGACTGCAGACTGCTGCTTCACCTTCCATAATGCCCCCATAAACCCTGACTGCCACTGACAGGCCAACTGATTGGTGTTATCACACGTCCTGTGTGTGTGTTGACTGAGATGGACTAACGCCCTCACAACCCTGCTGCCAGAGAGCCTCATCCATTTTCCCTATGAAGAGTGGAGGAGAAAGAGGGAGAACAGGGAAGGGAGAGAGAGATGGGAAAGGAGGGAGGGGGAGAGAGATAAAAGAGGGAGAGAGAGAACGAGAGGGAGACGGAGGAAGAAAGATAGGTGAGAGAGGAACTAAGGAAGGGGAGAGAGATTTAGAGGGGGAGAGCGATACATATAGGGAGGAGGAGCAAAGGAGAGAAAACGAGAGTAGAGAGGAGGAGAGAGTGGTAAATGAGAGGAGGTGGTATATACAGAACCCAGAGAGGAGAGGAGGGCATATATAGGGCATACGGGCCCTGGTCAACAGTAGTGCACTATATAGGGCATACGGGCCCTGGTCAACAGTAGTGCACTATATAGGGCATACGGGGCCATTTGGGATGTTACCAACTAATCAACCAACCAGCCAGCCAATCAACCAGCCAGCAAGCAACCAACCAGTCAGCCAGACAATCAGCCAACCAACCAGCCAACCATCCAGCCAACCAGCCAACTAACCAACCAACCAACCAGCCAACTAACCAGCCAACCAGCCAACTAACCAGCCAACTAACCAACCAGCCAGCCAACTAACCAGCCAGCCAACCAACCAGCCAACCAGCCAACTAACCAGCTAGCCAACCAGCCAACTAACCAGCCAACCAACCAGCCAGCCAACCAGCCAACTAACCAGCCAACCAGCCAGCCAGTCAACAAACCAACCTTCATGAATAAAACACACACATCCCCAAACCTCTCTCTCTGCCTCATTGTCTAGTGCTGTCTAACTGTCTATGAGCTAAAACAAGTAATCACATGAGTATAGGTCCCTAAAAGATCTATCTTGACATCTATCTCTCTACTGTTGTTCTCACATGATGGTGGTGGTAGTTGTCAGCCCACCTCTGTCACAGAAAGACAGACATCTGCTGCCTATGTGTTACTGCTAGTGGGGTTGAAGTCAACTCATCCCAGTGATACTGTCAGCAGTGGTGGAGCTGTTTGCTGGATGTTAGTTGATAATAGTAGTATTAGTAGTGGTAGTGTTGTCAGACCATCTCTGTGAAAGGCAGCTGGATGTCAGTAGATGATAGTAGTGGTAGTGTCAGACCATCTCTGTGAAAGGCAGCTGGATGTCAGTAGATGATAGTAGTGGTAGTGTTGTCAGACCATCTCTGTGAAAGGCAGCTGGGTGTCAGTAGATGACAGTAGTGGTAGTGTTGTCAGACCATCTCTGTGAAAAACACCTCGGTGTCAGTAGATGATAGTAGTGTTGTTGTTAGACCATCTCTGTGAAAGGCAGCTGGATGTCAGTAGATGATATTAGTGGTAGTGTCAGACCATCTATGTGAAAGGCAGCTGGATGTCAGTAGACGATAGTAGTGGTAGTGTTGTCAGACCATCTCTGTGAAAAACAGCTGGGTGTCAGTAGATGATAGTAGTGTTGTTGTCAGACCATCTCTGTGAAAGGCAGCTGGATGTCAGTAGATGATAGTAGTGGTAGTGTCAGACCATCTCTGTGAAAGGCAGCTGGATGTCAGTAGATGATAGTAGTGTTGTTGTCAGACCATCTCTGTGAAAGGCAGCTGGGTGTCAGTAGATGATAGTAGTGGTAGTGTCAGACCATCTCTGCGAAAGGCAGCTGGGTGTCAGTAGATGATGGTAGTGGTGTTGTTGCTATTTCCTGCCACAGATCCCACTCTGAGTGCTTTTCCTGGATGGTTCACTAGACCTCTATGGCTCACTCTCTGAGTAAAGCACAGAACCATTACCTCTGAGAGCTATTTCCTGACTCAGGGGAGACTGGACCCGTAATGGCGCCCCGGGCGGAGCTGCGAAATGGCACTTCCTGGTCCGGTGTCTGATAGGCCCTGTGTTCACCCCTCTGAAACTGTCTCTCTCAGTCAGACCGCGGGAGTCAGAGAGAAGGCCAGGCCTGTGTCAGGCCATTTATATTCCTCAGCTCTCACCCTCTTTCTCAATCTGTGGACCTTTCTGTCTGGCGGGGGGAGGGTGGCTGAAACGGTCGATGGGTTTGCTTGTGTGTGTGTGTGTGTGTGTGTGTGTGTGTGTGTGTGTGTGTGTGTGTGTGTGTGTGTGTGTGTGTGTGTGTGTGTGTGTGTGTGTGTGTGCGCGTGTGTGTGCGTGTGTATCTCTCTCTCTCATCCTCCCCAGTCTTAATCACAGTTCACAGGGACCCAGTAATGTTGTCTAATGGAGTCAGAGGAGCTACTGGTGAACATCTGCTTAGTACAACACACACACACACAACGCATTCACAACACATACCTCATTCACAACACACACACACCTCATTCACAACACACACACACCTCATTCACAACACAAACACACCTCATTCACAACACACACATACCTCATTCACAACACACACACACCTCATTCACAACACACACACACCTTATTCACAACACACACCTCATTCATAACACACACACACACTTCATTCACAACACACACACTTCATTCACAACACACACCTCATTCACAACACACACACACACATCATTCACAACACACACACACCTCGTTCACAACACACACTTCATTCAAAACACACCTAATTCAAAACACACACACACCTCATTCAAAACACACACACACCTCATTCAAAACACACACACCTCATTCACAACACACACATACCTCATTCACAACAAACACACACCTCATTCAAAACACACACCTCATTCACAACACACACCTCATTCACAAAAAACACACACCTCATTCACAAAAACACACACCTCATTCACAACAAACACACACCTCATTCACAACAAACACACACCTCATTCAAAACACACACCATTCAAAACACACACCTCATTCACAACACACACCTCATTCACAACACACACACACCTCATTCACAACACACACACCTCATTCACAACACACACCTCATTCACAACACACACACACCTCATTCACAACACACACACCTCATTCACAACACACACCTCATTCACAACACACACACACCTCATTCAAAACACACACACACCTCATTCAAAACACACACCTCATTCACAACACACACACACCTCATTCATAACACACACACCTCATTCACAAAACACACCTCATTCACAACACACACACACCTCATTCACAACACACACACACATCATTCAAAACACACACACCTCATTCACAACACACACACACCTCATTCACAACACACACACACGCACCTCATTCAAACACACACTTCATTCACAACACACAAACACCTCATTCACAACACACACCTCATTCACAACACACACACACCTCATTCACAACACACACCTCATTCACAACACACACACCTCATTCACAACACCCACCTCATTCACAACACCCACCTCATTCACAACACACACACCTCATTCACAACACCCACCTCATTCACAACACCCACCTCATTCACAACACACACACACCTCATTCACAACACACACCTCATTCACAACACACACTGACCTACTTGGAAGAGAGCTGGAGCTGTAAATGCATCACCTGTTGCGACGATGTGTGAAATGTGTGGGCCTGGCATACAGTACTGTGTGTGTGTGTGTGTGTGTGTGTGTGTGTGTGTGTGTGTGTGTGTGTGTGTGTGTGTGTGTGTGTGTGTGTGTGTGTGTGTGTGTGTGTGTGTGTGTGTGTGTGTGTGTACAGACTTGGCAGAGTGTTACATCTAGCTGTAATTGTGCCAGTGTTCCAATGGCAGCATGGAGACTATGAGTACTGGAAGTTTCACACACACACACACACACACACACACACACACACACACAGTACTGTACGCCAGGCCCACACATATTTGTTTAACGACATATTGTGTATCTTGTCAGCTCTGGGAAACTTTAAGCATCGTCTGTCAGAGCAGCTAACCGATCGCTGCAGCTGTACACAGCCCATCTGTAAATAGACCATCCAACCAACTACCTACCTCATCCCCATATTGTTTTTATTTACTTCTTTTGCTATTTTGCACACCAGTATCTCTACTTGCACATCATCATCTGCTCATCTATCACTCCAGTGTTAATCTGCTAAATTGTAATTACTCCGCTACTATTGGCCTATTTATTGCCTTACCTCCTTACTCCATTTGCACACACTGTATATAGACTTTTTCTATTGTTTTATTGACGGTATGTTTGTTTATTCCATGTGTAACTCTGTGTTGTTGTTTGTGTTGCACTGCTTTGCTTTATCTTGGCCAGGTCGCAGTTGTAAATGAGAACTTGTTCTCAACTGGCCTCCCTGGTTAAATAAAGTTGTTTTGTTTTTTTTACATAAAATTCAATCTAGCAACCTTTCGGTTACTGGCCCAATGCTCTAACAACTAGGCTACCTGCTGCCTGAGAGAAGGAGGGAAGCGAGAGAGGTAGAGAAGGAGGGAAGAGAGAGAGGTAGAGAAGGAGGGAAGAGAGATAGAGGAGGGAAGAGAGAGATAGAGAAGGAGGGAAGAGAGAAAGAGAAGGAGGGAAGCGAGAGAGGTAGAGAAGGAGGGAAGAGAGAGAGGTAGAGAAGGAGGGAAGAGAGAAAGAGGAGGGAAGAGAGAGAGATAGAGAAGGAGGGAAGAGAGAAAGAGAAGGAGGGAGAGAGAGAGAGAGGTAGAGAAGGAGGGAAGAGAGAGAGATAGAGAAGGAGGGAAGAGAGAGAGGTAGAGAAGGAGGGAAGAGAGAGGTAGAGAAGGAGGGAAGAGAGAAAGAGAAGGAGGGAAGAGAGAGAGAGAGAGGAGGGAAGAGAGAGAGAGGAGGGAAGAGAGAGAGATAGAGAAGGAGGGAAGAGAGATAGAGAAGGAGGGAAGAGAGAAAGAGAAGGAGGTGTAGAGAGATACAATATCACCTAGATTCCTTCCCTATTGGCCCTGGTAAAAAGTAGTGCACTATATAGGGAATAGGGCCCTGGTCAACAGTAGTACACTATATAGGGAATAGGGCCCTGGTCAACAGTAGTGCACCTCTCTCTCTCTCTCTCTCTCTCTCTCTCTCTCTCTCTCTCTCTCTCTCTCTCTCTCTCTCTCTCTCTCTCTCTCTCTCTCTCTCTCTCTCTCTCTCTCTCTCTTTTAAATCTCTGTTTATGCGAAGAAGAGTGAGACACTTCAGAGGAAATAAAGACAAGCACTTGTTTATAAGTGTGTGTCTAAGTGTGACTGTGTGTGTGATGTGTGTGTGTGTGTGTGTGTGTGTGTGTGTGTGTGTGTGTGTGTGTGTGTGTGTGTGTGTGTGTGTGTGTGTGTGTGTGTGTGTGTGTGTGTGTGTGTGTGTGTGTGTGTGTGTGTGTGTGTGTGGTAGTTCTAACAGAGGGAACATCTTGTAAAGCTACAACCTCAGGCTCTTCTTCGTCTGACTCCACAACGTCTACATCTACTTTCTCCTCTTCATCAATCTACAGTCTTCATCAGAATGGAGGGATATCAACAGAGGGAAAGAGGAGGGAGACGACAGCTGAAACTCAAGGTTTAATTGCACACGGGAGGGAACCTCTCTCTCTTGGTTCTACGGCGGGATAGAAAGACTTCACAAAACATGTTTCTGTTTTTAAAACACACACACACACACACATATATAAACACACACACACACACACATATATAAACACACACACACACACATATATAAACACACACACATTGAGACACACAGTACACTACACTCACACACAGACACACACACATTGAGACACACAGTACACTACACACACACAGACACACACACACATTGAGACACACAGTACACTACACTCACATACACACACACATTGAGACACACAGTACACTACACACACACACAGACACACACACATTGAGACACACAGTACACTACACTCACATACACACACAGACATTGAGACACACAGTACACTACACACACACAGACACACACACATTGAGACACACAGTACACTACACACACACACACACACACACACACACACACACACACACACACATTGAGACACACAGTACACTACACACACACACACACACACAGACACACACACACGTTGAGACACACAGTACACTACACACAGTCACATACACATTGAGACACACAGTACACTGCAGACAGACACACACACATTGAGACACACACACATTGAGAGACACAGTATACTACACACAGACACACACACATTGAGATACACACACATTGAGACACACACTACACTCACACACACACACACACAGTGAGACACACACACACACTCTTGACCCAGACCCCCGTAGCAGCATTCATTAAGAAGAAAGGAAGTTCAGGTGTACTGAAGCCTGTGACTTGTAATGACAGACTGCCTGGTTGGTCTGAGTGGATATGTGATGTGGCTGTATATATACATTATCACTATGTTGATATTACTGTCTGTATATATACACATTACCACTATGTTGATATTACTGTCTGTATATATACACATTACCACTATGTTGATACTACTGTCTGTATATATACATTATCACTATGTTGGTATTACTGGCTGTATATATACATTATCACTATGTTGGTATTACCGTCTGTATATATACATTATCACTATGTTGATACTACTGTCTGTATATATACATTATCACTATGTTGATACTACTGTCTGTATATATACATTATCACTATGTTGATATTACTGTCTGTATATATGCATTACTACTGTCTGTATACATACATTACCACTATGTTGATACTACTGTCTGTATATATATACATTATCACTATGTTGGTATTACCGTCTGTATATATACATTATCACTATGTTGATACTACTGTCTGTATATATACATTATCACTATGTTGATATTACTGTCTGTATATATACATTATCACTATGTTGATACTACTGTCTGTATATATACATTATCACTATGTTGATACTACTGTCTGTATATCTACATTATCACTATGTTGATACTACTGTCTGTATATATACATTACTACTGTCTGTATACATACATTATCACTATGTTGATATTACTGTCTGTATATATATCACTATGTTGATACTACTGTCTGTATATCTATCACTATGTTGATATTACCGTCTGTATATATACATTATCACTATGTTGATATTACTGTCTGTATATATACATTACCACTATGTTGATACTACTGTCTGTTTATATACATTACCACTATGTTGATATTACTGTCTGTATATATACATTATCACTATGTTGATACTACTGTCTGCTTATATACATTATCACTATGTTGATATTACTGTCTGTATATATACATTATCACTATGTTGGTATTACTGTCTGTATATATACATTATCACTATGTTGGTATTACTGTCTGTATATATACATTATCACTATGTTGATACTACTGTCTGCTTATATACATTACCACTATGTTGATATTACTGTCTGTATATATACATTATCACTATGTTGGTATTACTGTCTGTATATATACATTATCACTATGTTGATACTACTGTCTGTATATATACATTACTACTGTCTGTATACATACATTATCACTATGTTGATACTACTGTCTGTATATATATCACTATGTTGATATTACTGTCTGTGTATATACATTATCACTATGTTGATACTACTGTCTGTATATAAATCACTATGTTGATACTACTGTCTGTGTATATACATTATCACTATGTTGGTATTACTGTCTGTATATATACATTATCACTATGTTGATACTACTGTCTGTATATATACATTATCACTATGTTGATATTACTGTCTGTATACATACATTATCACTATGTTGATATTACTGTCTGTATATATACATTATCACCATGTTGATACTACTGTCTGTATATATACATTATCACCATGTTGATACTACTGTATGTGTTGCAGGAGAGGGATATTACACATAAGAGGACTGACTATTATCAGTAGAGGTGTACTCTGAGTCATGCACGCACACACACGCACACACACACACACACACGCACGCACACACACACGCACGCACGCACACACGCACACACAGACGCACGCACACACACACACACACACGCACACACACGCTACAGCTTAATAAGAGAGCATCCCAATCCACCCAGCCAATGTATTATTTAACAGACTGGCCTCAAGCTAGTAGTTATAAATACACCATGTACATATGAGAATACCCCCTGTCTCCTGCTCTCTCTCCTTATATACTCACACACACACACACGGACACACACACACCTTCTCTCAGGTCTACTGAGACCAGACCAAGACTTAATAACATTTCTATATCTGTATAATTCTCCCGCTCTCTCTCTCTCTCTCTGTCTCTCTCTCTCTCTCTCTGTCCTCTCTCTCTCTCTCTCTCTCTCTCTCTCAGTTCTCTCTCTCTCTCTCTGTTCTCTCTCTCTCTCTGTTCTCTCTCTCTCTCTCTGTTCTCTCTCTCTCTCTGTTCTCTCTCTCTCTCTGTTCTCTCTCTCTCTCTCTCTCTCTGTTCTCTCTCTTTCTCTCTCTCTCTCTCTGTTCTCTCTCTCTCTCTGTTCTCTCTCTCTCTCTCTCAGTTCTCCCTCTTGCTCTCTCTCTCTCTATCTCTCTCAGTTCTCCCTCCCTCCCTCCCTCCCTCCCTCCCTCCATCTTTGTGGCATTCTACAGTAATTTATAGAAGTGGCCTAATTAACTTCTTCCCAACAACTGACTGGAGAATGAAGGGGTGGAGGGGTAGAATGAAGAGATGAGAGATGGAGAGATGAGAGAGGAGGAGAAATAGAGACAGGAGAGAGGAAAAGAAAGGCCCTCTGATCAGATTTCCCACAGTGGTTTAGTGTTGAGCAGAGGAGGGCGAGAGGAGGAGAGAGAGATGGATAGGGAGGGAAAGAGGGAGGAGGGGAGAGGAGGAGAGAGAGATGGAGAGGGAGGGAAAGAGGGAGGAGGGGAGAGGAGGAGAGAGAGATGGAGAGGGAGGGAAAGAGGGAGGAGGGGAGAGGAGGAGAGAGAGATGGAGAGGGAGGGAAAGAGGGAGGAGGGGAGAGGAGGAGAGAGAGATGGAGAGGGAGGGAAAGAGGGAGGAGGGCGAGAGGAGGAGAGAGAGATGGAGAGGGAGGGAAAGAGGGAGGAGGGGAGAGGAGGAGAGAGAGATGGAGAGGGAGGGAAAGAGGGAGGAGGGCGAGAGGAGGAGAGAGAGATGGAGAGGGAGGGAAAGAGGGAGGAGGGGAGAGGAGGAGAGAGATGGAGAGGGAGGGAATGAGGGAGGAGGGGAGAGGAGTGCTCCTTTCCAAGAGAGCTTTCTTGGACTGGAAGAGTGAAGAGTGGATACTGAAGAGGGGGAGAGAGAGAGAGAGAGAGAGGGGGGGGGGGGGTGGAGGCTATGAGTTGTCAACCATGACCCCAATATACTTTCCTGGAAAAAAGTAGCTTCATTCAAAGGAGTGAAAGCCTCCTGACTCATCACTGTTCACAGCTCCAGGTGTGTGTGTGTGTGTGTGTGTGTGTGTGTGTGTGTGTGTGTGTGTGTGTGTGTGTGTGTGTGTGTGTGTGTGTGTGTGTGTATGCGTGTGTGTCTGTGTGTGTGTGTGCGTGTGTGTGTTTGTTCCCGCGTGCACCCAGTGTGTTCATGCCAGCTCTCCCCCTGTGTTTGTCAGGCGTGTCAACAGCGCTCTGAAAACTCCCAGGTTTTCCCTCTGGTTTCTCTGTGGTTTCCTGAAGTTCCCGTTGTGATCCAACCAGCTGCTGAGTCCCTCTTCTCTGCTCTACTGGAATATTCCCTTTAATTAATATCATCCTCTCCTCTCTCTTATTTCTCTCTCAGAAATATACCTTGGCCTAAACATCAGCGCTTCAACATCAGATCTTCTGCACAGATTCTGTCAGACCTGGGCCCTGACAGTAAATCTCAGTAAGACCAAAATAATGGTGTTCCAAAAAAGGTCCAGTCGCCAGGACCACAAATACAAATTCCAACTAGATACCGTTGCCCTGGAGCACACACAAAACTATACATACCTTGGCCTAAACATCAGCGCCACAGGTAACTTACACAAAGCTGTGAACGATCTGAGAGACAAGGCAAGAAGGGCATTCTATGCCATCAAAAGGAACATCAAATTCGACATAACGATTAGGATCTGGCTAAAAATACTTGAATCAGTCATAGAGCCCATTGCCCTTTATGGTCGTGAGGTCTGGGTTCCGCTCACCAACCAAGAATTCACAAAATGGGACAAACTGTAACGGTTCTCGTTGGTGGAAGGAGGAGAGGACCAATGCCGCAGCGTGGTAAGTGTCCATGTTCATATTTATTTAAACTCAGAACACAAAACAAAATAACAAAGAGAATGAAACTAAACGAAACAGTTCTGTCAGGTGACAGACACTAAACAGAAAACAACCAACCACAAACAAGAGTGGGAAAACAGGCTGCCTAAGTATGGTTCTCAATCAGAGACAACGATTGACAGCTGCCTCTGATTGGGAACCATACCAGGCCAAACACATAGAAATACCCAACGTAGAACAAAAACATTGAATGTCCACCCCAAATCACCCCCTGACCAACCTAAAGTAGAAACATACAAAAGGAACTAAGGTCAGGACGTGACACAAACACCAAATTGAGACCCTGCATGCAGAATTCTGCAAAAAATATCCTCTGTGTATAATGTAGAACAACAAATAATGCATGCAGAGCAGAATTAGGCCGATACCCACTAGTTATCAAAATCCAGAAAAGAGCTGTTAAATTCTACAACCACCTAAAAGGAAGTGATTCCCAAACCTTCCATAACAAAGCCATCACCTACAGAGAGATGAACCTGGAGAAGAGTCCCCTAAGCAAGCTGGTCCTGGGGCTCTGTTCACAAACACAAACACACCCTACAGAGCCCCAGGACAACAGCACAATTAGACCCAACCAAATCATGAGAAAACAAAAAGATAATTACTTGACACATTGGAAAGAATTAACAAAAAAACAGAGCAAACTAGAATGCTATTTGGCCCTAAACAGAGAGTACACAGCGGCGGAATACTTGACCACTGTGACTGACCCAAAATTAAGGAAAGCATTGACTATGTACAGACTCAGTGAGCATAGCCTTGCTATTGAGAAAGGCCGCCGTAGGCAGACATGGCTCTCAAGAGAAGACAGGCTATGTGCTCACTGCCCACAAAATGAGGTGGAAATTGAGCTGCACTTCCTGACCTCCTGCCCAATGTATGACCATATTAGAGAGACATATTTCCCTCAGATTACACAGATCCACAAAGAATTTGAAAACAAATCCAATTTTGATGAACTCCCACATCTACTGGGTGAAATTCCACAGTGTGCCATCACAGCAGCAAGATTTGTGACCTGTTGCCACGAGAAAAGGGCAACCAGTGAAGAACAAACACCATTGTAAATACAACCCGTGTCCTTTAACCATTTGTACATTGTTAAAACACTGTATATATATAATATGACATTTGTAATGTCTTTATTGTTTTGAAACTTCTGTATGTGTAATGTTTACTGTTAATTTTTATTGTTTATTTCACTTTATATATTCACTTTATATATTATCTACCTCACTTGCTTTGGCAATGTTAACACATGTTTCCCATGCCAATAAAGCCCTTGAATTGAATTGAATTGAATTGAATTGAGAGACACAGGCAGAGAGAGAGAGACACAGACAGAGAGAGAGAGACAGAGAGAGTGAGACAGACAGAGAGGATCGTTGTGAATGAGGTAAAGAGGATGGTTGTGAATGAGGTAAAGAGGTTAGAGTCTCTGAAATATCTTCTTCTCTCCACCTTGTTTGTTCTTCCAGCTCAGGTCAGAGTTTGTCTTTCCTAGTAATTACTTTTTTTAATCTTTCAGAACTTGGACTTTCTCAAGGTGTGTGTGTACGTGTGTGTGTACGTGTGTGTGTGTGTGTGTGTGTGTACGTGTGTGTGTGTGTGTGTACGTGTGTGTGTGTGTGTGTGTGTGTGTGTACGTGTGTGTGTACGTGTGTGTGTACGTATGTGTACGCGCGTGTGTGTGTGTGTGTGTACGTGTGTGTACGAGTGTGTATGTGTGTGTACGTGTGTGTGTGTGTACGTGTGTGTGTGTGTACGTGTGTGTGTGTGTACATGTGTGTGTGTACGTGTGTGTGTACGAGTGTGTATGTGTGTGTACGAATGTCTGTGTGTGTCTGTGTGTGTGTGTGTGTGTGTGTGTGTGTGTGTGTGTTTACGTGTATGTGCGTGTGTGTTTGCATCTTCAAGTTGTGTATATATTCAGCCACACACACCTGGTATGTTACCACAGCTCATCAATACTCTTAATTACTGGAACCCTTCTGATGCTCACTCCCTTGTACCATTACACACTATCTCTCTGGAGCATCATGACTACACACTATCTCTCTGGAGCATCATGACTACACACTATCTCTCTGGAGCATCACGAATACACACTATCTCTCTGGAGCATCATGACTACACACTATCTCTCTGGAGCATCACGACTACACACTATCTCTCTGGAGCATCATGACTACACACTATCTCTCTGGAGCATCATGGCTACACACTATCTCTCTGGAGCATCATAACTACACACTATCTCTCTGGAGCATCACGACTACACACTATCTCTCTGGAGCATCACGACTACACACTATCTCTCTGGAGCATCATGACTACACACTATCTCTCTGGAGCATCATGACTACACACTATCTCTCTGGAGCATCATGACTACACACTATCTCTCTGGAGCATCATGACTACACACTATCTCTCTGGAGCATCATGACTACACACTATCTCTCTGGAGCATCATGACTACACACTATCTTTCTGGAGCATCATGACTACACACCATCTCTCTGGAGCATCATGACTACACACTATCTCTCTGGAGCATCACGACTACACACTATCTCTCTGGAGCATCATGACTACACACTATCTCTCTGGAGCATCATGACTACACACTATCTCTCTGGAGCATCATAACTACACACTATCTCTCTGGAGCATCACGACTACACACTATCTCTCTGGAGCATCACGACTACACACTATCTCTCTGGAGCATCATGACTACACACTATCTCTCTGGAGCATCATGACTACACACTATCTCTCTGGAGCATCATGACTACACACTATCTCTCTGGAGCATCATGACTACACACTATCTCTCTGGAGCATCATGACTACACACTATCTCTCTGGAGCATCATGACTACACACTATCTTTCTGGAGCATCATGACTACACACCATCTCTCTGGAGCATCATGACTACACACTATCTCTCTGGAGCATCATGATTCATCACGACTACACACTATCTCTCTGGAGCATCATGATTTATCACGACTACACACTATCTCTCTGGAGCATCATGACTACACACTATCTCTCTGGAGCAGAATGTCCATCATGACTACACACTATCTTTCTGGAGCATCATGACTACACACTATCTCTCTGGAGCATCATGATTCATCACGAATACACACTATCTCTCTGGAGCATCATGATTCATCACGACTACACACAATCTCTCTGGAGCATCACGGTCCATCATGACTACACACTTTCTCTCTGGAGCATCATGATTCATCACGAATACACACTATCTCTCTGGAGCATCATGATTCATCACGACTACACACAATCTCTCTGGAGCATCACAGTCCATCATGACTACACACTATCTCTCTGGAGCATCACGGTCCTTCATGACGACACACTATCTCTCTGGAGCATCATGGTCCATCATGACGACACACTATCTCTCTGGAGCCTCATGGTCCATCATGACGACACACTATCTATCTGGAGCATCATGGTCCATTCTAACTCATTAGGGGAAAATCTGTTTCTGTGTTCTGAGTGGATTTGGAATTCAGCCCCAATATTCTGTGTTTCTGTGTTCTGAGTAGAATTGGAATTCAGCCCCAGTATTCTGTGTTTCTGTGTTCTGAGTGGAATTGGAATTCAGACCCAGTATTCTGTGTTCCTGTGTTCTGAGTGGAATTCAGCCCCAGTATTCTGTGTTTCTGTGTTCTGCGTGGAGTTCAGACCAGGTAGATAATTAACTCAGCCAGTCACTGAGTTAATGTCCTTCTCAGATGAACCATCTCTCTCTCTACTCCATCATGTCTCAGTAATAATCCCTGTCATCCTTTACCTTCCTTCATAGAGGGATCAATAACAGTACTGGTGCTCTGCTCTGTACAACTCACATGTTTCTGATTGGATAGAGAGAGACACTCCTTGAGCTAAAGGAAACTCTGTGAAAGATAGCCAGACAGGGACTGTGTGTGTGTGTGTGTGTGTGTGTGTGTGTGTGTGTGTGTGTGTGTGTGTGTGTGTGTGTGTGTGTGTGTGTGTGTGTGTGTGTGTGTGTGTGTGTGTGTGTGTGTGTGTGTGTGTGTGTGTGTGTGTGTGTGTGTGAAAGAGATTGAGAGATAAAGGGAGCAGAGAGATGATGATGAGTGAGGATGGAAGGAGAGAATTTAATCGTTTAATCTCCCAAAGTGGGAAAATAACGAGTGTCTGGTAACTCAGATTGGATTCCCCTAAAGATGGAGGGAGGGAGGGAAGGGAGGGAGGGAGGGAGGGAGGGAGGGAGGGAGGGAAAGAGAACAAGAGAGGGAGAGAGAAAAAAGTAAATGCAAGAGTTTGTAAATGAAAAAGATGGAAAAGGGAGAGAAAGAAATCAACAATTGGGCGCTAGAGATTTCCACTTAAAAAACAAACAAAACACAAAACCTCCCTTGGGGGAAGTTCACTTTGCATCAGCCCAATATGGATGGCATCTTTGTTGCCATGACGAGGAGAGCGAGGGAGAGGGCATTAAGTTAATTTTTGCATTTTGAATAAGTGTGTGCATGTGTGTGTGTGTGCCTCTGTGTATGCGTGTGAGAGAGAGAGACATAATAAGCAGGTACTGAAAGCTACAGATAATTGCAGTAGATTTGATTTCTGTCTCTACAATAAACTTTAGCCTCTTAAGCCACAGGTGGAGGGAGGAGGATAATAGGGAAGGAGAGAGGGAGGGGAGAGGAGGAGGAGGTGGAGAGAGGTGGAGGAGGTGGAGGGAGAGGAGGAGGAGGAGGTGGAGGGAGAGGAGGAGGAGGAGGTGGAGAGAGGAGGAGGAGGTGGAGGGAGAGGAGGAGGAGGAGGGAGAGAGAGGTGGAGGAGGTGGAGGGAGAGGAGGAGGAGGTGGAGAGAGAGGAGGAGAAGTTGTAGGGAGAGGTTGGAGGAAGGGGAGAGAGGAGGAGGAGGTGGAGGTAGAGGAGGAGGAAGTGGAGAGAGGAAGAGGTTAAGGAGAGGAGGGGGAAGGGGAGAGAGGAGGAGGAGGTGGAGGGAGAGGGAGGATGAGGTGGGGGAAGAGAAGGATGGAGGGGAGAGAGGAGGAGGAGAGGAAAGTGGGAGAGGGAGTAAGGGGAGAGAAAGAAGGTGGAAGGAGAGGAGGAGGAAGTGGAGAGAGGAGGAGGAGGTGGAGGTGGAGGGAGAGAAGGATTGGAGAGAGTAGGAGGAGGAGGAAGGAGAGGAGGAGGAAGTGGAGAGAGGAGGAGGAGGTGGAGGTGGAGGGAGAGAAGGATTGGAGAGAGTAGGAGGAGGAGGAAGGAGAGGAGGAGGAAGTGGAGAGAGGAGGAGGAGGTGGAGGTGGAGGGAGAGAAGGATTGGAGAGAGTAGGAGGAGGAGGAAGGAGAGGAGGAGGAAGTGGAGAGAGGAGGAGGAGGTGGAGGTGGAGGGAGAGAAGGATTGGAGAGAGTAGGAGGAGGAGGAAGGAGAGGAGGAGGAAGTGGAGAGAGGAGGAGGAGGTGGAGGTGGAGGGAGAGAAGGATTGGAGAGAGTAGGAGGAGGAGGAAGGAGAGGAGGAGGAAGTGGAGAGAGGAGGAGGAGGTGGAGGTGGAGGGAGAGAAGGATTGGAGAGAGTAGGAGGAGGAGGAAGGAGAGGAGGAGGAAGTGGACACAGAGGAGGAGGAGGAGGAGGGAGAGAAGGATTGGAGAGAGTAGGAGGAGGAGGAAGGAGAGGAGGAGGAAGTGGACACAGAGGAGGAGGAGGAGGAGGGAGAGAAGGATTGGAGAGAGTAGGAGGAGGAGGAAGGAGAGGAGGAGGAAGTGGAGAGAGGAGGAGGAGGTGGAGGTGGAGGGAGAGAAGGATTGGAGAGAGTAGGAGGAGGAGGAAGGAGAGGAGGAGGAAGTGGAGAGAGGAGGAGGAGGTGGAGGTGGAGGGAGAGAAGGATTGGAGAGAGTAGGAGGAGGAGGAAGCAGAGGAGGAGGAAGTGGAGAGAGGAGGAGGAGGTGGAGGTGGAGGGAGAGAAGGATTGGAGAGAGTAGGAGGAGGAGGAAGGAGAGGAGGAGGAAGTGGAGAGAGGAGGAGGAGGTGGAGGTGGAGGGAGAGAAGGATTGGAGAGAGTAGGAGGAGGAGGAAGGAGAGGAGGAGGAAGTGGACACAGAGGAGGAGGAGGAGGAGGGAGAGAAGGATTGGAGAGAGTAGGAGGAGGAGGAAGGAGAGGAGGAGGAAGTGGACACAGAGGAGGAGGAGGTGGAGGTGGAGGGAGAGAAGGATTGGAGAGAGTAGGAGGAGGAGGAAGGAGAGGAGGAGGAAGTGGACACAGAGGAGGAGGAGGAGGAGGGAGAGAAGGATTGGAGAGAGTAGGAGGAGGAGGAAGGAGAGGAGGAGGAAGTGGACACAGAGGAGGAGGAGGAGGAGGGAGAGAAGGATTGGAGAGAGTAGGAGGAGGAGGAAGGAGAGGAGGAGGAAGTGGAGAGAGGAGGAGGAGGTGGAGGTGGAGGGAGAGAAGGATTGGAGAGAGTAGGAGGAGGAGGAAGGAGAGGAGGAGGAAGTGGAGAGAGGAGGAGGAGGTGGAGGTGGAGGGAGAGAAGGATTGGAGAGAGTAGGAGGAGGAGGAAGGAGAGGAGGAGGAAGTGGAGAGAGGAGGAGGAGGTGGAGGTGGAGGGAGAGAAGGATTGGAGAGAGTAGGAGGAGGAGGAAGGAGAGGAGGAGGAAGTGGAGAGAGGAGGAGGAGGTGGAGGTGGAGGGAGAGAAGGATTGGAGAGAGTAGGAGGAGGAGGAAGGAGAGGAGGAGGAAGTGGAGAGAGGAGGAGGAGGTGGAGGTGGAGGGAGAGAAGGATTGGAGAGAGTAGGAGGAGGAGGAAGGAGAGGAGGAGGAAGTGGACACAGAGGAGGAGGAGGAGGAGGGAGAGAAGGATTGGAGAGAGTAGGAGGAGGAGGAAGGAGAGGAGGAGGAAGTGGACACAGAGGAGGAGGAGGTGGAGGTGGAGGGAGAGAAGGATTGGAGAGAGTAGGAGGAGGAGGAAGGAGAGGAGGAGGAAGTGGACACAGAGGAGGAGGAGGTGGAGGTGGAGGGAGAGAAGGATTGGAGAGAGTAGGAGGAGGAGGAAGGAGAGGAGGAGGAAGTGGACACAGAGGAGGAGGAGGTGGAGGTGGAGGGAGAGAAGGATTGGAGAGAGTAGGAGGAGGAGGAAGGAGAGGAGGAGGAAGTGGACACAGAGGAGGAGGAGGTGGAGGTGGAGGGAGAGAAGGATTGGAGAGAGTAGGAGGAGGAGGAAGGAGAGGAGGAGGAAGTGGACACAGAGGAGGAGGAGGAGGAGGTGGAGGGAGAGAAGGATTGGAGAGAGTAGGAGGAGGAGGAAGGAGAGGAGGAGGAAGTGGACACAGAGGAGGAGGAGGAGGAGGTGGAGGGAGAGAAGGATTGGAGAGAGTAGGAGGAGGAGGAAGGAGAGGAGGAGGAAGTGGACACAGAGGAGGAGGAGGAGGAGGTGGAGGGAGAGAAGGATTGGAGAGAGTAGGAGGAGGAGGAAGGAGAGGAGGAGGAAGTGGACACAGAGGAGGAGGAGGTGGAGGTGGAGGGAGAGAAGGATTGGAGAGAGTAGGAGGAGGAGGAAGTGGACACAGAGGAGGAGGAAGTGGAGAGAGGAGGAGGAGGTGGAGGTGGAGGGAGAGAAGGATTGGAGAGAGTAGGAGGAGGAGGAAGGAGAGGAGGAGGAAGTGGACACAGAGGAGGAGGAGGAGGAGGGAGAGAAGGATTGGAGAGAGTAGGAGGAGGAGGAAGGAGAGGAGGAGGAAGTGGACACAGAGGAGGAGGAGGTGGAGGTGGAGGGAGAGAAGGATTGGAGAGAGTAGGAGGAGGAGGAAGGAGAGGAGGAGGAAGTGGACACAGAGGAGGAGGAGGTGGAGGTGGAGGGAGAGAAGGATTGGAGAGAGTAGGAGGAGGAGGAAGGAGAGGAGGAGGAAGTGGACACAGAGGAGGAGGAGGTGGAGGTGGAGGGAGAGAAGGATTGGAGAGAGTAGGAGGAGGAGGAAGGAGAGGAGGAGGAAGTGGACACAGAGGAGGAGGAGGTGGAGGTGGAGGGAGAGAAGGATTGGAGAGAGTAGGAGGAGGAGGAAGGAGAGGAGGAGGAAGTGGACACAGAGGAGGAGGAGGAGGAGGTGGAGGGAGAGAAGGATTGGAGAGAGTAGGAGGAGGAGGAAGGAGAGGAGGAGGAAGTGGACACAGAGGAGGAGGAGGAGGAGGTGGAGGGAGAGAAGGATTGGAGAGAGTAGGAGGAGGAGGAAGGAGAGGAGGAGGAAGTGGACACAGAGGAGGAGGAGGAGGAGGTGGAGGGAGAGAAGGATTGGAGAGAGTAGGAGGAGGAGGAAGGAGAGGAGGAGGAAGTGGACACAGAGGAGGAGGAGGTGGAGGTGGAGGGAGAGAAGGATTGGAGAGAGTAGGAGGAGGAGGAAGTGGACACAGAGGAGGAGGAAGTGGAGAGAGGAGGAGGAGGTGGAGGTGGAGGGAGAGAAGGATTGGAGAGAGTAGGAGGAGGAGGAAGTGGACACAGAGGAGGAGGAAGTGGAGAGAGGAGGAGGAGGAGGGAGAGAGAAAACAACAAAAAACAAATATGTGTCTGGGTGTAATTTGCATAGAAATGTGAAATTGTTGTTTTAGCTTCTGTCAATGTTCCAGTTGTTTTTGTTCTAGTAGTTGTTTGGTCGGCCGTATTGAGAGCGTGTATTAAAGGGATAGTGATGTTTTTACCAGTTGAGTTTTTATACCCAGACATTTAATTTCAACAGAATAATCAAAAGGCTGGGGGCTGTATTGTAGCGGTGGACTATTCCGTTTCTAGTGCACTACTTTTGACCAGAGCCCTGTGGACCCTATGAGCCCTGCTGTATTGTAGGGGTGGACTATGTTCCAAATGGCAGCCTAGTCCTTTTCTAGTGCACTACTTTTATTTATTTATTTTTTATTTATTTTACCTTTATTTAACCAGGTAGGCAAGTTGAGAACAAGTTCTCATTTACAATTGCGAGCTGGCCAAGATAAAGCAAAGCAGTTCGACAGATACAACGACACAGAGTTACACATGGAGTAAAACAAACATAATGTCAATAATACAGTATAAACAAGTCTATATACAATGTGAGCAGATGAGGTGAGAAGGGAGGTAAAGGCAAAAAAAAAATCTAATATTTTTGACCAGAGCCCTGTGGACCCTATGAGCCCTGCTGTAAAGGAGTGCACTATGTAGGGAATAGAGAGTCATTTGGAAAGCAACCTAGGGCTAAAGGGTTTAGGGTTGGTTTTGACAGGGTTGGTTTTGACAGGGGAAAAGACAGGGTTGGTTTTGACAGGGGGTGAAGACAGGGTTGGTTTTGACAGGGGTGAAGACAGGGTTGGTTTTGGCACGGGGTGAAGACAGGGTTGGTTTTGACAGGGGTGAAGACAGGGTTGGTTTTGACAGGGGTGAAGACAGGGTTGGTTTTGGCACGGGGTGAAGACAGGGTTGGTTTTGACAGGGGTGAAGACAGGGTTGGTTTTGGCACGGGGTGAAGACAGGGTTGGTTTTGGCACGGGGTGAAGACGGGGTTGGTTTTGGCACGGGGTGAAGACGGGGTTGGTTTTGACGGGGTTGGTTTTGACAGGGTTGGTTTTGACAGGGTTGGTTTTGACAGGGTTGGTTTTGACGGGGTTGGTTTTGACGGGGGGGAAGACAGGGTTGGTTTTGACGGGGGGGAAGACAGGGTTGATTTTGACAGGGTTGGTTTTGACGGGGTTGGTTTTGACAGGGTTGGTTTTGACAGGGTTGGTTTTGACAGGGTTGGTTTTGACAGGGGGGAAGACAGGGTTGGTTTTGACAGGGTTGGTTTTGACAGGGTTGGTTTTGACAGGGTTGGTTTTGACGGGGTTGGTTTTGACAGGGTTGGTTTTGACAGGGTTGGTTTTGACAGGGTTGGTTTTGACGGGGTTGGTTTTGACAGGGTTGGTTTTGACGGGGTTGGTTTTGACGGGGTTGGTTTTGACGGGGTTGGTTTTGACGGGGTTGGTTTTGACAGGGTTGGTTTTGACAGGGTTGGTTTTGACAGGGTTGGTTTTGGCACGGGGGGAAGACAGGGTTGGTTTTGACAGGGTTGGTTTTGACGGGGGGGAAGACAGGGTTGGTTTTGACAGGGTTGGTTTTGACAGGGTTGGTTTTGACAGGGTTGGTTTTGGCACGGGGTGAAGACGGGGTTGGTTTTGACAGGGTTGGTTTTGACAGGGTTGGTTTTGACAGGGGGGAAGACAGGGTTGGTTTTGACAGGGGGGAAGACAGGGTTGGTTTTGACAGGGGGGAAGACAGGGTTGGTTTTGACGGGGGGGAAGACAGGGTTGGTTTTGACGGGGTTGGTTTTGACGGGGTTGGTTTTGACGGGGTTGGTTTTGACAGGGTTGGTTTTGACAGGGGGGAAGACAGGGTTGGTTTTGACGGGGTTGGTTTTGACGGGGTTGGTTTTGACAGGGTTGGTTTTGACAGGGTTGGTTTTGACAGGGTTGGTTTTGACAGGGGGGAAGACAGGGTTGGTTTTGACAGGGGGGAAGACGGGGTTGGTTTTGACAGGGTTGGTTTTGACAGGGTTGGTTTTGACAGGGTTGGTTTTGACAGGGTTGGTTTTGACAGGGGGGAAGACAGGGTTGGTTTTGACAGGGTTGGTTTTGACAGGGGGGAAGACAGGGTTGGTTTTGGCAGGGGTGAAGACAGGGTTGGTTTTGACAGGGTTGGTTTTGACAGGGTTGGTTTTGACAGGGGGTGAAGACAGGGTTGGTTTTGACAGGGGGGAAGACAGGGTTGGTTTTGACAGGGGGGAAGACAGGGTTGGTTTTGACAGGGGGTGAAGACAGGGTTGGTTTTGACAGGGGGGAAGACAGGGTTGGTTTTGACAGGGGGGAAGACAGGGTTGGTTTTGACGGGGTTGGTTTTGACGGGGTTGGTTTTGACAGGGTTGGTTTTGACAGGGGGGAAGACAGGGTTGGTTTTGTCAGGGGGGAAGACAGGGTTGGTTTTGTCAGGGGGGAAGACAGGGTTGGTTTTGACAGGGTTGGTTTTGACAGGGGGGAAGACAGGGTTGGTTTTGACGGGTCAACCAAGCACATCTTTGTCACACATACACACTGAGACTGCAATGACTGGCTCTAAAGCTGTGACAAATAGTTAATGGAAGAGAACTGATGACTGTGTTTGATCTCTCTCTCTCTCTCTCTCTCTCTCTCTCTCTCTCTCTCTCTCTCTCTCTCTCTCTCTCTCTCTCTCTCTCTCTCTCTCTCTCTCTCTCTCTCTCTCTCTCTCTCTCTCTCTCTCTCTCTCTCTCTCTCTCTCTCTCTCTCTCTCTCTCGGAGGTACTGTATGATCGGTGTCAGTCAAGGGTTCAGTCAGTCAGACAGACTGCCTACCTCTCCCTCATCCATCACACACAGACACACACAATACTACCATCCTCTCCATCATCCATCAATCAACCATCCAGCCACCCAGTCACACCTCACAGGACAGGAGAGAGAGGGGGGAAACAGGGGGTTGGGAGAATGGAGAGAGGGGGGGGGGGAACACGGGGGTTGGGAGAATGGAGAGAGGGGAGGGGATACAGGGGGGTTGGGAGAATGGAGAGAGGGGGGGGAAACACGGGGGTTGGGAGAATGGAGAGAGGGGAGGGGATACAGGGGGGTTGGGAGAATGGAGAGAGGGGGGGAAACAGGGGGGTTGGGAGAATGGAGAGAGGGGAGGGGATACAGGGGGGTTGGGAGAATTGAGAGAGGGGAGAGAGGGGAGGGGATTACAGGGGGGTTGGGAGAATGGAGAGAGGAGGTGGTGAGGGCTATGAAGATGACATGAGAAGCAGAGAGAGATGTAAGAAAGAGAGCAGTAGAGAGAGAGGTAGAAGGAGAGAGGTAGAGAGAGAGGAGGAAGGGAAGAGGTAGAGAGGAGGATGAGAGAGAGGTAGAATGAGAGAGGTAGAAGGGGAGAGGTAGAGAGGATGGTTAGAGAGGAAGAAGGGGAGAGGTAGAAGGGGAGAGGTAGAGAGGATGGTTAGAGAGAGGGAGAGAGAAAGAGAGAGGTAGAGAGGAGGGTTAAATATATATATAGAGAGAGAGAGGTAGATAGAGAGGTAGAGAGGAGGGTTATGTAGAGAGAGGTAGGAGAGAGGTAGAGAGGAGGGTTAGAGAGAGAGAGGTAGAGAGAGAGGTAGAGAGGAGGGTTAGAGAGAGAGAGAGGTAGAGAGGAGGGTTAGATAGAGAGAGGTAGAGAAAGAGGTAGAGAGGACGGTTAGAAAGAGAGAGAGGTAGAGAGGAGGGTTATATAGAGTGAGAGAGGAGGGTTAGAGAGAGTGAGGTAGAGAGGACAGGGCACACACAGTCTGTCTTGACCCCTGGCATTGACTGATTGACTTGACCCCTGGTATTGACTGGTTGACTGTCCCCTGGCACTGACTGATTGACGGACCCCTGTCATTGACTGACCCCTGTCATTAACTGACCCCTGGCATTGACTGACCCCTGGTATTGACTGATTGACTGACCCCTGGTATTGACTTGACCCCTGGCATTGACTGTCCCCTGGCATTGACTGACCCCTGGTATTGACTGACCCCTGGCATTGACTGACCCCTGGTATTGACTGACCCCTGGCATTGACTGACCCCTGGCATTGACTGATTGACTGACCCCTGGTATTGACTGATTGACTGTCCCCTGGCATTGACTGACCCCTGGCATTGACTGACCCCTGGTATTGACTGACCCCTGGCATTGACTGACCCCTGGTATTGACTGACCCCTGGTATTGACTGACCCCTGGCATTGACTGACCCCTGGCATTGACTGATTGACTTGACCCCTGGTATTGACTGACCCCTGGTATTGACTGACCCCTGGCAGTGACTGACCCCTGACATTGACTGACCCCTGGTATTGACTGACCCCTGACATTGACTGACCCCTGGCATTGACTGATTGACTTGACCCCTGGTATTGACTGACCCCTGGTATTGACTGATTGACTTGACCCCTGGCATTGACTGATTGACTGACCCCTGGCATTGACTGATTGACTGACCCCTGGCATTGACTGATTGACTGACCCCTGGCATTGACTGATTGACTGACCCCTGGCTTTGACTGACCCCTGGTATTGACTTACCCCTGGCATTGACTGACCCCTGGCATTGACTGACCCCTGGTATTGACTGACCCCTAGTATTGACTGAACCCTGTTATTGACTGAACCCTTGTATTGACTGACCCCTGGCATTGACTGACCCCTGATATTGACTTACCCCTGGCATTGACTGACCCCTGGTATTGACTGACCCCTGGCATTAACTGACCCCTGGCATTGACTGACCCCTGGCATTAACTGACCTCTGACATTGACTGACCCCTGACATTGACTGACCCCTGGTATTGACTGAATCCTGGTATTGACTGACCCCTGGTATTGACTGACCCCTGGCATTGACTGACCCCTGGCATTGTCTGACCCCTGGTATTGACTGACCCCTGGTATTGACTGACCCCTGGCATTGACTGACCCCTGGCATTGACTGACCCCTGGTATTGACTGACCCCTGCTATTGACTGACCCCTGGCATTGACTGACCCCTGGTATTGACTGACCCCTGGTATTGACTTGACCCCTGGTATACAGTAGATAGAATATTCAGAGGGACAGAGGATCATACGCCTGTCACACACATACATGATATACACTGAACGGACAAAACGTTAGGAACACCTTCCTGGTGTTGAGTTGCACCCCCATTTGCCCTCAAAACAGCCTTAATTCATCAGGGACATGGACTCCACAAGGTGTTGAAAGAGTTCCACAGGGATGCTGGCCCATGTTGACTCCAAATCTTCCCACAGTTGTGTAATGTTGGCTGGATGTCCTCTGGGTGATGGACCATTCTTGATACACACAGGAAACTGTTGAGTGTTAAAAACCCAGCAGCGTTGCAGTTCTTGACACACTCTAAACCGGTGCGTCTGGCACTTAAATCTTTTGTCTTTGGAATTCACTGTTCCATGGTTGCCATGGCGCCGTAAGGTAGCCTAAGAGATCTGTAAATATTGTAGATATTTGTTATTATTTGTAAGAATTTTTGTAGCATTTTTTAAATGTATTTTTTGCAGGGTTAGGCTGCTCTAGGATTTGATCATTATATTCTGTGATGAACTTGATGAAAAGTCTGTCTTTTGGCTTGATAACTAGCTAGCTGATAACTAGCTAGCTGATAACTAGCTAGCTGATAACTAGCTAGCTGATAACTAGCTAGCTGGCTGCTTGGATTCAAATTATGTGTCTTTCTGTTTCATCTGTTTGGAAGTATTACACCAAGGACTGCAGGTCGTGTCCAGAGGTAGCAGAGGAAGGTCAGGGACAGCAGGCTGTGTCCAGAGGTAGCAGAGGTAGGTCAGGGACAGCAGGCTGTGTCCAGAGGTAGCAGAGGAAGGTCAGGGACAGCAGGCTGTGTCCAGAGGTAGCAGAGGAAGGTCAGGGACAGCAGGCTGTGTCCAGAGGTAGCAGAGGAAGGTCAGGGACAGCAGGCTGTGTCCAGGGGTAGCAGAGGAAGGTCAGGGACTGCAGGCTGTGTCCAGGGGTAGCAGAGGAAGGTCAGGGACTGCAGGCTGTGTCCAGAGGAAGGTCAAGAACTGCATGCTGTGTCCTTAGGTAGCAGAGGAAGGTCAGGGACTGCAGGCTGTGTCCAGAGGAAGGTCAAGAACTGCATGCTGTGTCCTTAGGTAGCAGAGGAAGATCAGGGACTGCATGCTATGTCCAGAGGAAGGTCAGGGACAGCAGGCTGTGTCCAGAGGTAGCAGAGGTAGGTCAGGGACAGCAGGCTGTGTCCAGAGGTAGCAGAGGAAGGTCAGGGACAGCATGCTGTGTCCAGGGGTAGCAGAGGAAGCCAGGGACAGCATGCTGTGTCCAGAGGTAGCAGAGGAAGGTCAGGGACAGCAGGCTGTGTCCAGAGGTAGCAGAGGAAGGTCAGGGACTGCATGCTGTGTCCAGGGTTAGCAGAGGAAGGTCGTGGACATTATGCTGTGTCCAGAGGTAGCAGAGGAAGGTCAGGGACTGCATGCTGTGTCCAGAGGAAGGTCAATGACAGCAGGCTGTGTCCAGAGGAAGGTCAGGGACTGCATGCCGTGTCCAGAGGTAGCAGAGGGAGGTCAAGGACTGCATGCTGTGTCCAGAGGAAGGTCAGGGACTGCATGCTGTGTCCAGAGGGAGGTCAGGGACTGCATGCTGTGTACAGAGGAAGGTCAGGGACAGCAGGCTGTGTCCAGAGGTAGCAGAGAAAGGTCGGGGACAGCAGGCTGTGTCCAGAGGTAGCAGAGGAAGGTCAGGGACTGCATGCTGTGTCCAGAGGAAGGTCAGGCACTGCATGCTGTGTCCAGAGGGAGGTCACGGACTGCATGTTGTGTCCAGAGGAAGGTCAGGGACAGCAGGCTGTGTCCAGAGGTAGCAGAGGAAGGTCAGGGACTGTTCAGGGAATGCTCCTAACCACTGCCAAGATGTGCTGGCTTTTTGTTCTCTTTTCAGCAGACGTGGCATCACCATGGTGACAGCTACATTCCTGCTAATGGAGCAACAGTACCAGAGGAGAGGCTCCAATGGAGTGACTGGCCGTTCAGAGAAGAGGCTCCAATGGAGTGACTGGCCGTTCAGAGAAGAGGCTCCAATGGAGTGACTGGCTGTTCAGAGAAGAGGCTCCAATCCTTTGAACTGGCCGTTCAAAGGAGAGGCTACAATGGAGTGACTGGCCGTTCAGAGAAGAGGCTCCAATGGAGTGACTGGCCGTTCAGAGAAGAGGCTCCAATGGAGTGACTGGCCGTTCAGAGAAGAGGCTACAATGGAGTGACTGGCTGTTCAGAGAAGAGGCTACAATGGAGTGACTGGCTGTTCAGAGAAGAGGCTCCGATGGAGTGACTGGCTGTTCAGAGAAGAGGCTCCGATGGAGTGACTGGCCGTTCAGAGAAGAGGCTCCAATGGGGTGACTGGCCGTTCAGAGAAGAGGCTCCGATGGGGTGACTGGCCGTTCAGAGAAGAGGCTCCAATGGGGTGACTGGTCGTTCAGAGAAGAGGCTCCGATGGGGTGACTGGCCGTTCAGAGAAGAGGCTACCATGGAGTGACTGGCCGTTCAGAGAAGAGGCTCCGATAGGGTGACTGGCCGTTAAGAGAAGAGGCTACAATGGAGTGACTGGCCGTTCAGAGAAGCAGGTGTGGTCTGCTGTTGAAGAGGGCCTGTTGTTTCAGACTGTCTTCGTTTCTCCTGTTACATTGATGCCCCTTCCACTGAACCTCCTCCACTGAACCTCCTTCACTGAACCTCCTCCACTGAACCTCCTCCACTGAAACTCCCATGAACCTCCTCCACTGAACCTCCACTGAACCTCCACTGAACCTCCTCCACTGAACCTCCACTGAACCTCCACTGAACCTCCTCCACTGAACCTCCTCCACTGATCCTCCACTGAAACTCCCATGAACCTCCTCCACTGAACCTCCTCCACTGAACCTCCTCCACTGATCCTCCTCCACTGATCCTCCTCCACTGATCCTCCTCCACTGATCCTCCTCCACTGCCTTTCCAACACAGATGACTGAACTTCATCCCACTGAGGCTTTCCCTCTCCATCATTTACATGTTTTGTTCTTTTACTTTTTATGGCTTTGAGAATCTTTGGTTAACAAAATGTATGAAGGATTATATATCTGGGACACACATATGGCTAGCGGGTCTGCTGTGGAGGCTAGGACTACGGGTCTGCTGTGGAGGCTAGGACTACGGGTCTGCTGTGGAGGCTAGGACTACGGATCTACTGTGGAGGCTAGGTCTACGGGTCTGCTGTGGAGGCTAGGTCTACGGGTTTCCTGTGGAGGCTAGGTCTACGGGTCTGCTGTGGAGGCTAGGTCTACGGGTCTGCTGTAGAGGCTAGGTGTACGGGTCTGCTGTGGAGACTAGGTCTACGGGTCTGCTGTAGAGGCTAGGTCTACGGGTCTGCAGTGGAGGCTAGGTCTACGGGTCTGCTGTGGAGGCTAGGTCTACAGGTCTGCTCTGGAGGCTAGGTCTAGGGTCTGCTCTGGAGGCTAGGTCTAGGGTCTGCTCTGGAGGCTAGGTCTACGGGTCTGCTGTAGAGGCTAGGTCTACGGGTCTGCTCTGGAGGCTAGGTCTACGGGTCTGCTGTAGAGGCTAGGTCTACGGGTCTGCTCTGGAGGCTAGGTCTACGGGTCTGCTGTGGAGGCTAGGTCTACAGGTCTGCTCTGGAGGCTAGGTCTAGGGTCTGCTCTGGAGGCTAGGTCTACGGGTCTGCTGTAGAGGCTAGGTCTACGGGTCTGCTCTGGAGGCTAGGTCTACGGGTCTGCTCTGGAGGCTAGGTCTAGGGTCTGCTCTGGAGGCTAGGTCTACGGGTCTGCTCTGGAGGCTAGGTCTACGGGTCTGCTCTGGAGGCTAGGTCTAGGGTCTGCTCTGGAGGCTAGGTCTACGGGTCTGCTCTGGAGGCTAGGTCTACGGGTCTGCTCTGGAGGCTAGGTCTACAGGTCTGCTCTGGAGGCTAGGTCTACGGGTTTCCTGTGGAGGCTAGGTCTACAGGTCTGCTCTGGAGGCTAGGTCTACGGGTTTCCTGTGGAGGCTAGGTCTACAGGTCTGCTCTGGAGGCTAGGTCTAGGGTCTGCTCTGGAGGCTAGGTCTACGGGTCTGCTGTAGAGGCTAGGTCTACGGGTCTGCTCTGGAGGCTAGGTCTACGGGTCTGCTGTAGAGGCTAGGTCTACGGGTCTTCTCTGGAGGCTAGGTCTAGGGTCTGCTCTGGAGGCTAGGTCTACAGGTCTGCTCTGGAGGCTAGGTCTACAGGTCTGCTCTGGAGGCTAGGTCTACAGGTCTGCTCTGGAGGCTAGGTCTACGGGTTTCCTGTGGAGGCTAGGTCTACAGGTCTGCTCTGGAGGCTAGGTCTACAGGTTTCCTGTGGAGGCTAGGTCTACAGGTCTGCTGTGGAGGCTAGGTCTACAGGTCTGCTGTGGAGGCTAGGTCTACAGGTCTGCTGTGGAGGCTAGGTCTACCATGTTATGTTTGTTATGTGGGACACCTTCCTAGTATTTTGAGACGTTTATTTAAAAGGACCACAATGGAAATACATTAGCAATCTTAGTCCTCCATTTTACATGCATTCTCCAGATGTGTAGGTATCTTACCCATTCACCCTCTGAATGACACACACACACACACATTCCATGTCTCAATTGTATCAAGGCCTAAAAATCCTTCTTTAACCTGTCTCCTCCTCTTCATCTTTAACCCGTCTCCTCCTCTTCATCTACACTGACTGAAGTGGATTTAACAAGTGACATCAATAAGGGATCATAGTTTTCACCTGGTCAGTCTATGTCATGGAAAAAGCAGGTGTTCCTACTGTTATGTACACTCAGTGTTCAGACACGTACACACACGCACACGCACACATACAATATATATAGACACAAAAACACACAGATATATACACGCACACACATAAATACACGCACACCGCACCCCCCTCCCCACCAGTCTCTTCGACGATACCTCAACCACGTGGAGAAAGTGACAGAAATCTCCCACTAAAATTATAGGAACTAAATAATTGTTATAAAAACCGGTTCTTTACGTGAGCCCAGCATTTACCTTTTTATAATTCAATGTATTTTATTTTTCCCCCTCGAACAATCATCTGCTCTTCGGTGTAGCAACAGCACCCCCGTGTGGCAATGAGAGGAACAACATGTCTGTCCAACCGTATCCACACACACACACAAACATACAGATTCACAAGGGAGGGAGAATCCAAGCCTTGCAGGGGTGGATTAATGTTTTTTTTTTATACATTTCTTGTTAATTATTTATTGAGTAATTCCTGTCCTCTGTTTACTCGAGGGTCATTAAGTATGACTCCACGCTAAGCTGCTCACAGACAGGCAGTATCAGAAGACAGACCCACCCTTCTAACTCTGGAATCCTCCACTACAGAACCAATAGAACGCTCCGGAATGATCCGGTCGGAATGCAATTATAGGAATGATTGTCCAATCCATGTATTACATGAGGCCGTGTTGAGGCATGGAAACCCCTGTTCCCACCCCTCATATCCCTCTCCTCTCCTCTCTAATATGGATGGTGTGATCACTAATTTTATCCACCCACCCTCTCTCCCTCTCTCTCTCTCTCTGTCTCTCTGTCTCTGTCTCTCTGTCTCTCTCTCTGTCTCTGTCTCTCTCTCTCTCTGTCTCTCTCTCTCTGTGT
>NC_092156.1:73484450-73491950 GCF_045791955.1 Oncorhynchus clarkii lewisi | reverse complement strand
AGCCGTAGGTTACAAGGAGACGGAGCTGGAAACACACACAGACACACACAGACACACAGGAGACTGACAGACTATCCATGGAGCACCACTGCCCCCTCTGGCTGAACATAATATTACAACTCCCTTGTTACGAAGGGCGGACTCAATGCTTCCTTCCCTCCTTCAACCCTCTCTTTCTTTCCAGGACGGGAAGCAGGATAATCTGTCTCCTCCTCTCCTCCTCGTCTCCTCTCCTTCCCTCCTTCAACCTTCTCTTTCTTTCCAGGACGGGAAGCAGGATAATCTTGAAGTATTAAACACACCTGGGATCAAATCTGTCTCCTCCTCTCCTTCTCTTCTCCTTCTCCTCCTCTCCTCCTCCTCCTCTCCTTCTCCTCCTCCCTCACCCTCTTCCCTCTCCCTCACCCTCACCCTCTTCCCTCTCCCCTCACCCTCTTCCCTCACCCTCTTCCCTGTTCCCTCTTCCCTCTCCCTCTTCCTCTTCCCTCTTCCCTCTCCCTCTTCCCTCACCCTCTTCCCTCTTCCCTCTTCCCTCTTCCCTCTTCCCTCTTCCCTCTCCCTCTTCCCTCTTCCCTCACCCTCTTCCCTCACCCTCTTCCCTGTTCCCTCTCCCTCTCCCTCACCCTCTTCCCTCACCCTCTTCCCTGTTCCCTCTTCCCTCTCCCCTCACCCTCTTCCCTCTTCCCTCTTCCCTCTCCCTCACCCTCTTCCCTCTCCCCTCACCCTCTTCCCTCACCCTCTTCCCTCTTCCCTCTTCCCTCTCCCTCACCCTCTTCCCTCTCCCCTCACCCTCTTCCCTCACCCTCTTCCCTCTTCCCTCTCCCTCTTCCCTCTTCCCTCACCCTTTACCCTCTACCCTCTTCCCTTTTCCTCACCCTCTTCCCTCACCCTCTTCCCTCTCCCTCTTCCCTCTCCCTCACCCTCTTCCCTCACCCTCTTCCCTCTCCCTCTTCCCTCACCCTCTTCCCTCACCCTCTTCCCTCACCCTCTTCCCTCTCCCTCTTCCCTCTTCCCTCTCCCTCACCCTCTCCCTCTCCCTCTTCCCTCACCCTCTTCCCTCTTCCCTCACCCTCTTCCCTCACCCTCTTCCCTCACCCTCTTCCCTCTCCCTCTTCCCTCTTCCCTCTCCCTCACCCTCTCCCTCACCCTCTTCCCTCACCCTCTTCCCTCTCCCCTCACCCTCTCCCCTCACCCTCTTCCCTCTCCCCTCACCCTC
Source organism: Oncorhynchus clarkii lewisi (assembly GCF_045791955.1). NCBI lineage: Eukaryota > Metazoa > Chordata > Actinopteri > Salmoniformes > Salmonidae > Oncorhynchus > Oncorhynchus clarkii. The sequence continues at coordinate 73,490,734 of NC_092156.1, read as the reverse complement.
TCCCCTCACCCTCACCCTCTTCCCTCTCCCCTCACCCTCTTCCCTCACCCTCTTCCCTCTTCCCTCTTCCCTCTCCCTCACCCTCTTCCCTCACCCTCTTCCCTCTCCCCTCACCCTCGTCCCTCTTCCTCACCCTCTTCCCTCTTCCCTCTTCCCTCTCCCTCACCCTCTCCCCTCACCCTCTCCCCTCTTCCCTCTTCCCTCTCCCCTCTTCCCTCTCCCCTCTTCCCTCTCCCCTCTTCCCTCTCCCCTCTCCCCTCTTCCCTCTCCCCTCTTCCCTCTTCCCTCTCCCCTCTTCCCTCTTCCCTCTCCCCTCTCCCCTCTTCCCTCTCCCCTCTTCCCTCTCCCCTCTTCCCTCTTCCCTCTTCCCTCTCCCTCTTCCTCTTCCCTCTTCCCTCTCCCTCTTCCCTCACCCTCTTCCCTCTTCCCTCTTCCCTCTTCCCTCTTCCCTCTCCCTCTTCCCTCTTCACTCACCCTCTTCCCTCACCCTCTTCCCTGTTCCCTCTCCCTCTCCCTCACCCTCTTCCCTCACCCTCTTCCCTGTTCCCTCTTCCCTCTCCCCTCACCCTCTTCCCTCTTCCCTCTTCCCTCTCCCTCACCCTCTTCCCTCTCCCCTCACCCTCTTCCCTCACCCTCTTCCCTCTTCCCTCTTCCCTCTCCCTCACCCTCTTCCCTCACCCTCTTCCCTCTCCCCTCACCCTCTTCCCTCACCCTCTTCCCTCTTCCCTCACCCTCTTCCCTCACCCTCTTCCCTCTCCCCTCACCCTCTCCCTTCACCCTCTTCCCTCACCCTCTTCCCTCTTCCTCATCCCTCTCCCTCACCCTCTTCCCTCACCCTCTTCCCTCTCCCTCTTCCCTCACCCTCTTCCCTCACCCTCTTCCCTCACCCTCTTCCCTCTTCCCTCTCCCTCACCCTCTCCCTCACCCTCTTCCCTCACCCTCTTCCCTCTTCCCTCTCCCTCTTCCCTCACCCTCTTCCCTCTCCCCTCACCCTCTCCCCTCACCCTCTTCCCTCTCCCCTCACCCTCTCCCCTCACCCTCTTCCCTCTTCCCTCTCCCCTCACCCTCTTCCCTCACCCTCTTCCCTCTTCCCTCTTCCCTCTCCCTCACCCTCTTCCCTCACCCTCTTCCCTCTCCCCTCTCCCCTCACCCTCGTCCCTCTTCCTCACCCTCTTCCCTCTTCCCTCTTCCCTCTCCCTCACCCTCTTCCCTCTCCCCTCACCCTCTCCCCTCTTCCCTCTTCCCTCTCCCCTCTTCCCTCTCCCCTCTTCCCTCTTCCCTCTCCCCTCTTCCCTCTCCCCTCTTCCCTCTTCCCTCTCCCCTCTCCCCTCTCCCCTCTCCCCTCTCCCCTCTTCCCTCTCCCCTCTTCCCTCTCCCCTCTCCCCTCTCCCCTCTTCCCTCTTCCCTCTTCCCTCTCCCCTCTTCCCTCTCCCCTCTTCCCTCTCCCCTCTCCCCTCTTCCCTCTCCCCTCTGCCCTCTCCCCTCTCCCCTCTTCCCTCTTCCCTCTTCCCTCTTCCCTCTCCCCTCTTCCCTCTTCCCTCTTCCCTCTCCCCTCTTCCCTCTCCCCTCTTCCCTCTCCCCTCTCCCCTCTTCCCTCTCCCCTCTCCCCTCTTCCCTCTCCCCTCTCCCCTCTTCCCTCTTCCCTCTTCCCTCTCCCCTCTTCCCTCTTCCCTGTTCCCTGTTCCCTCTCCCCTCTTCCCTCTTCCCTCACCCTCTACCCTCACCCTCTTCCCTGTTCCCTCACCCTCTACCCTCACCCTCTTCCCTGTTCCCTCTCCCCTCTTCCCTCTCCCCTCTTCCCTCTTCCCTCTCCCCTCTTCCCTCTCCCCTCTTCCCTCTTCCCTCACCCTCTACCCTCACCCTCTTCCCTGTTCCCTCTCCCCTCGCCCCTCTTCCCTCTCCCCTCTTCCCTCTTCCCTCTTCCCTCTCCCCTCTTCCCTCTCCCCTCTTCCCTCTTCCCTCACCCTCTACCCTCACCCTCTTCCCTGTTCCCTCTCCCCTCTACCCTCTTCCCTCACCCTCTCCCCTCTACCCTCTTCCCTTTTCCTCTCCCCTCTACCCTCTACCCTTTTCCTCTCCCCCCTTCCCTCTTCCCTCACCCTCTCCCCTCTTCCCTCTACCCTCACCCTCTTCCCTGTTCCCTCTCCCCTCTTCCCTCACCCTCTTCCCTGTTCCCTCTCCCTCTTCCCTCTTCCCTCTTCCTCTGCCCTCACCCTCTCCACAACACCAATGGCCCTTGAGGTCTGGTTGGAGTTGATATCACTATTCTCGATACCTCCACAGTTCCCTCCAGTCCTGTTTATTATTGTTTGGGAAGGAGGAGGGATATTTGGGAGAAGCAGCATTGACATTTGAGGGATCATTTCGGGGGGGGGGGGGTTCTTTGATCAGATGGCACATGATTGAAGCAGTAATGTCAGGTCGTTTGATGTGCAGCGTGGAACACACACACACACACACACACACACACACACACACTCATACACACAGCCAGACGCTTGGCTCCTCTCTCAAATACCAATCAAATCATATAGGGCATAGATGAGATAGGCTCTGAATTTAATACACACACACACACACACACAGAAGCAGGCAAACAAACATACACACAAACACACACACACACACACACACACACACACACACACACACACACACACAGAGAGGCAGGCAAACACACACAGACGCACACACGCATAAACACACACAGGCAGACAGAGAGAGAGAGATACTTACAAACACACTCGGACTCGTGAGCCCACAGAATCACACACTCACACACCACTGGTAATTATCTGGATGTCTGAAAGCTTTTGTTGTTAGGTATGACCCCTGGACAGAGTGTTAGGTGTGACCCCTGGACAGAGTGTTAGGTGTGACCCCTGGACAGAGTGTTAGGTGTGACCCCTGCACAGAGTGTTAGGTGCCTGTGGCAAAAGAGAGGGAAGGAAAAAAAAGAGAGAGAGAGAGAGAGAGGGAGAACTGAGAGAGAGAGAGAGAGAGAGAGAGAGAGAGAGAGAGAGAGAGAGAGAGAGAGAGAGAGACAGAGACAGAGACAGAGATATAAATGAGAGAGAATTATACAGATATAGAGATGTTATTAAGTGTTGATCTGGTCTCAGTAGACCTGAGAGAAGGTGTGTGGAATATCCCCACATCATTATAATATCTCTCCATCTGTACCAGTGTATTCATACCCCACTATGATATCGCTCCATCTGTACCAGTGTATTCATACCCCACTATGATATCGCTCCATCTGTACCAGTGTACTCATACCCCACTATATCTCTCCATCTGTACCAGTGTACTCATACCCCCACTATGATATGTCTCCATCTGTACCAGTGTATTCATACCCCACTATGATATTGCTCCATCTGTACCAGTGTATTCATACCCCACTATGATATCGCTCCATCTGTACCAGTGTACTCATACCCCACTATATCTCTCCATCTGTACCAGTGTACTCATACCCCCACTATGATATGTCTCCATCTGTACCAGTGTACTCATACCTCACTATGATATCTCTCCATCTGTACCAGTGTACTCATACCCACACTATGATATCTCTCCATCTGTACCAGTGTACTCATACCCCCACTATGATATCTCTCCATCTGTACCAGTGTATTCATACCCCCACTATGATATCTCTCCATCTGTACCAGTGTATTCATACCCCCACTATGATATCTCTCCATCTGTACCAGTGTATTCATACCCCCACTATGATATCTCTCCATCTGTACCAGTGTACTCATACCCCACTATGATATCTACAGAACCAGGCTGTTCTGATAGACTGGGGGATCTGGCACCCAGTGGCACCGCCAGTCTAGTGTTCTGATGGACCGGGGGATCTGGCACCCAGTGGCACCGCCAGTCTAGTGTTCTGATGGACCGGGGGATCTGGCACCCAGTGGCACCGCCAGTCTAGTGGGCTGTGATGTCTTCACACAAGATGTCTGAACAGTATAATATTGTGTGTGTGTGTGTGTGTGTATCCTGAACAGCGTGTTTGGGTGTAGTATATGGTGTGGTAATCAATGGATCACAGGTTGATCAAAGTGACCAGACCTCTCTGCACCTCCTGTTCCACACCACACACCACACACACACACACACACACCACACCACACCCACACACACCACACCACACACACCAAACCACACACCACACCACACAGGGCTTCTCCTGTTCCTCTGTCCACCACCTAATGGGATAATTAGTGATCACACCATCTAGATTAGAGAGGAGAGGGGGATGAGGGGTGGGAGGGGATAGATAGAGAGAGAGAGAGAGAGAAAGGGAGAGGGAGAGGGAGAGAGAGAGAGACAGAGAGAGAGAGGAGTGTTGGCACAACGTATGGGAGATTGGACTGAACACAGAGACTGAGCTTGAAGGACAAATGAACCTCAGACTGTGGGACTGGAAAGAGAACAGCTGATACACACAGACACAACGTGGTTGGAAAAGCTCATTGAGCACAGTATGTCAGCACGTCTGTCTGTCTGTCTGTCTGTCTGTCTGCCTGACTGTGTGTGTCTGTGTGTGTCTGTGTATCCGTCTGTCTGTCTGTCTGTCTGTCTGTGTGTGGGTGTGTGTATGTCAAATCAAATTGTATTAGTCAAATGCGCTGAATACAACAGGTGTAGATAGACCTTACAGTGAAATGCTGAATACAACAGGTGTAGTAGACCTTACAGTGAAATGCTGACTTAGAACAGGTGTAGTAGACCTTACAGTGAAATGCTGAATACAACAGGTGTAGTAGACCTTACAGTGAAATGCTGAATACAACAGGTGTAGTAGACCTTACAGTGAAATGCTGAATACAACAGGTGTAGTAGACCTTACAGTGAAATGTTGAATACAACAGGTGTAGATAGACCTTACAGTGAAATGCTGAATACAACAGGTGTAGTAGACCTTACAGTGAAATGCTGACTTAGAACAGGTGTAGTAGACCTTACAGTGAAATTATGAATACAACAGGTGTAGTAGACCTTACAGTGAAATGCTGAATACAACAGGTGTAGTAGACCTTACAGTGAAATGCTGAATACAACAGGTGTAGTAGACCTCACAGTGAAATGCTGAATACAACAGGTGTAGTAGACCTTACAGTGAAATGCTGAATACAACAGGTGTAGTAGACCTTACAGTGAAATGCTGAATACAACAGGTGTAGATAGACCTTACAGTGAAATGTTGAATAAAACAGGTGTAGTAGACCTTACAGTGAAATGCTGACTTAGAACAGGTGTAGTAGACCTTACAGTGAAATGATGACTACAACAGGTGTAGTAGACCTTACAGTGAAATGATGAATACAACAGGTGTAGTAGACCTGACAGTGAAATGCTGAATACAACAGGTGTAGTAGACCTTACAGTGAAATGCTGAATACAACAGGTGTAGTAGACCTTACAGTGAAATGCTGAATATAACAGGTGTAGTAGACCTTACAGTGAAATGCTGAATACAACAGGTGTAGTAGACCTCACAGTGAAATGCTGAATACAACAGGTGTAGTAGACCTTACAGTGAAATGCTGAATACAACAGGTGTAGTAGACCTCACAGTGAAATGCTGAATACAACAGGTGTAGTAGACCTTACAGTGAAATGCTGAATACAACAGGTGTAGTAGACCTTACAGTGAAATGTTGAATACAACTTTTGTAGATAGACCTTACAGTGAAATGCTGAATACAACAGGTGTAGTAGACCTTACAGTGAAATGCTGAATACAACAGGTGTAGTAGACCTCACAGTGAAATGCTGAATACAACAGGTGTAGTAGACCTTACAGTGAAATGCTGAATACAACAGGTGTAGTAGACCTTACAGTGAAATACTGACTACAACAGGTGTAGTAGACCTTACAGTGAAATGCTGAATACAACAGGTGTAGTAGACCTTACAGTGAAATGCTGAATACAACAGGTGTAGTAGACCTTACAGTGAAATGCTGAATACAACAGGTGTAGTAGACCTCACAGTGAAATGCTGAATACAACAGGTGTAGTAGACCTCACAGTGAAATGCTGAATACAACAGGTGTAGTAGACCTCACAGTGAAATGCTGAATACAACAGGTGTAGTAGACCTTACAGTGAAATACTGACTTACGAGCCCCAAACCAAGAGTGCAGTTTAAAAACATGCGGATAAGAATAAAAGTAACAAGTAATTAAAGAGCATCATCGTGTGTGTGTGTGTCAGCGTGTGTGTGCGTGTGTGTGTGTCAGCGTGTGTGTGTGTGTGTGTCAG
>NC_092156.1:73226950-73481950 GCF_045791955.1 Oncorhynchus clarkii lewisi | reverse complement strand
TCTTGGCTGATTTCTTTTGATTTTCCCATGATGTCATGACAGGCACTGAGTTTGAAGGTAGGCCTTGAAATACATCCACAGGTTCACCTCCAATTGACTCAAATGGTGTCAATTAGCCTATCAGAAGCTATTAAAGCCATGACATAATTTTCTGGAATTTTCCAAGCTGTTTAAAGGCACAGTCAACTTAGTGTATGTAAACTTCTGACCCACTGGAATTGTGATACAGTGAATTATAAGTGAAATAATCTGTAAACAATTGTTGGAAAAATTACTGGTGTCATGCACAAAGTAGATGTCCTAACCGACTTTCCAAAACTATAGTTTTTAATTTGTGGCGTGGTTGAAAAATGAGTTTTAATGACTCCAAGCCATGTGCATGTAAACTTCCGGCTTCTACTGTATATAGGGAATAGTGTTCCAGTAGTACACTAGCTATATAGTGTTCCAGTAGTACACTAACTATATAGGGAATAGTGTTCCAGTAGTACACTAGCTATATAGGGAATAGTGTTCCAGTAGTACACTAGCTATATAGGGAATAATGTTCCAGTAGTACACTAGCTATATAGGGAATAGTGTTCCAGTAGTACACGAGCTATATAGGGAAGTGTTCCATTAGTACACTAGCTATATAGGGAATAGTGTTCCAGTAGTACACTAGCTATATAGGGAATAGTGTTCCAGTAGTACACGAGCTATATAGGGAAGTGTTCCATTAGTACACTAGCTATATAGGGAATAGTGTTCCAGTAGTACACTAGCTATATAGGGAATAGTGTTCCAGTAGTACACTAGCTATACAGTGTTCCATTAGTACACTAACTATACCGTGTTCCAGTAGTGCACTAGCTATATAGTGTTCCAGTAGTACACTAGCTATATAGGGAATAGTGTTCCGGTAGTACACTAGCTATATAGTGTTCCAGTAGTACACTAGCTATATAGTGTTCCTGTAGTACACTAGCTATATAGGGAATAGTGTTCCTGTAGTACACTAACTATATAGGGAATAGTGTTCCAGTAGTACACTAGCTATATAGTGTTCCAGTAGTACACAAGCTATATAGGGAATAGTGTTCCAGTAGTACACTAGCTATATAGGGAATAGTGTTCCAGTAGAACACTAGCTATATAGGGAATAGTGTTCCAGTAATACACTAGCTATATAGGGAAGTGTTCCATTAGTACACTAGCTATACAGTGTTCCAGTAGTACACTAGCTATATAGGGAATAGTGTTCCAGTAGAACACTAGCTATATAGGGAACAGTGTTCCATTAGTACACTAGCTATATAGGGAATAGTGTTCCAGTAGTACACTAGCTATATAGTGTTCCAGTAGTACACTAGCTATATAGGGAATAGTGTTCCAGTAGTACACTAGCTATATAGTGTTCCAGTAGTACACTAGCTATATAATGTTCCAGTAGTACACTAGCTATATAAGAAATAGTGTTCCAGTAGGGACACAAACACAGAGTCAAGTGGCCTCTCCTTCTCAAGTACACTCATCTGTAGTACAAAAGTGTTTTTGAGTGTTGAGGTCTTTCTATCACATATAGTCCTGCTGAGTGGATTTCATCTGTGTACCTCTCCTATGGCCTTGAGTGGATGGGGAGGGAGGGAGGGAGGGAGAGGGAGAGGGAGAGCGAGAGGGAGAGGGAGAGGGAGAGGGAGAGGGAGAGAAATAAATGAAGATAGAGAGAGATTAAAGGAAAACCTTGACACCTTTTCTTTGAGAAATAAGTAAGGACAGATAGAAGAATACATAATGATTCAGAGGGAGGGAGACTGCACTTCAATTCCACCATCACTTACCATCTTAAAGGCCGTTGTTTTGGTAAACAGCTGGGCGATGGGGCTGGAGAGATGAAATTACTCTCAGAGCTACGGAGAGATGAAATGACTCTCAGAGCTACGGAGAGATGAAATGACTCTCAGAGCTATGGAGAGATGAAATGACTCTCAGAGCTACGGAGAGATGAAATGACTCTCAGAGCTATGGAGAGATGAAATGACTCTCAGAGCTACGGAGAGATGAAATGACTCTCAGAGCTATGGAGAGATGAAATGACTCTCAGAGCTACGGAGAGATGAAATGACTCTCAGAGCTACGGAGAGATGAAATGACTCTCAGAGCTACGGAGAGATGAAATGACTCTCAGAGCTATGGAGTGATGAAATGACTCTCAGAGCTACGGAGAGATGAAATGACTCTCAGAGCTATGGAGAGATGAAATGACTCTCAGAGCTATGGAGAGATGAAATGACTCTCAGAGCTACGGAGAGATGAAATGACTCTCAGAGCTACGGAGAGATGAAATGACTCTCAGAGCTACGGAGAGATGAAATGACTCTCAGAGCTACAGAGAGATGAAATGACTCTCAGAGCTATGGAGAGATGAAATGACTCTCAGAGCTACAGAGAGATGAAATGACTCTCAGAGCTATGGAGAGATGAAATGACTCTCAGAGCTACGGAGAGATGAAATGACTCTCAGAGCTACAGAGAGATGAAATGACTCTCAGAGCTACGAAGAGATGAAATGACTCTCAGAGCTACGGAGAGATGAAATGACTCTCAGAGCTACGGAGAGATGAAATGACTCTCAGAGCTACAGAGAGATGAAATGACTCTCAGAGCTACGGAGAGATGAAATGACTCTCAGAGCTACAGAGAGATGAAATGACTCTCAGAGCTACGGAGAGATGAAATGACTCTCAGAGCTACGGAGAGATGAAATGACTCTCAGAGCTACGGAGAGATGAAATGACTCTCAGAGCTACGGAGAGATGAAATGACTCTCAGAGCTACGGAGAGATGAAATGACTCTCAGAGCTACGGAGAGATGAAATGACTCTCAGAGCTATGGAGAGATGAAATGACTCTCAGAGCTACGGATACAAGGACTGACTATATTTAATTTAATTTAAAGTCCAAAAATGGACGTAACAAACTCTGGACTGCCCCTTTACGTACATGACCCAATATCCACACACCCTGCAGCACAAACAAGCAGTCTAATTTAATTTAGTTCTGAAATCTAAAACCACATCTCTCATTAATAACATAACTGCTACAAGCTCTGAGCAAAACAATTATAAATCATTATTTTTAAAATTATCATGTACATTTTGAATAATTATTTAAAAAAATATCATGTAAATTGTAAATCATTTCAAAAACTTTGAATGTAAATTGTAAATATATTTTTTTTTTTTATTCTCCATGAGCTGTTTTTTAAATTTAAGATAAAGGATTTATAAACAAGACCCCTTACTCTCTGGGCTCCACACGTACATCTTCCAACACGACCTCTAACCTCTGTCTCTCTGTTTAACCCTGTCGATAATGTGTTATTTGACACTTAAAAGCTACGGCCCTGAAGATCAAGGATGAGTCCTAAAAGGCACCATTTTCCTAGATACTGTAGAGTGCTCTACTTTCGACCAGAGCCTTATGGGCATTGGTCAAAAGTAGTGCACTATATAGGGAACAGGCAGCGATTTGGAGTGTAGAACAAATCTATAGCTACAATAGTATTAAATGAATAGGTTTCATTCGTTAAGGCAAAGCACTGATAGTGTATAAAGAAGAAGAAGATAACAAATAATATGAGGAGCTATTGGTCAAAACAATACTAGCATTTAGTCAGGAGAATTACTGTTAATGGAACTCATCTCTCTCTTTCATCTATCATCTTGGTCGGGAGAATTACTGTTAATGGAACAAATCTCTCTCTTTCATCTATCATCTTAGTCAGGAGAATTACTGTTAATGGAACTAATCTCTCTCTTTCATCTATCATCTTAGTCAGGAGAATTACTGTTAATGGAACTAATCTCTCTCTTTCATCTACCATCTTAGTCAGGAGAATTACTGTTAATGGAACAAATCTCTCTCTTTCATCTATCATCTTGGTCAGGAGAATTACTGTTAATGGAACTAATCTCTCTCTTTCATCTATCATCTTGTTTATTCCCAGTTAGTTGTGAATAGAGACAGAGACGGAGATAGAGACAGACAGACAGAGATAGCGATAGAGAGACAGACAGAGACAGAGACACACAGACAGAGATAGCGATAGAGACAGACAGACCGAGAGAGACAGAGATAGCGATAGAGACACACAGACAGAGATATGTAGTGAATAGAGAGAGAGAGAGACAGACAGACAGACAGACAGACAGACAGACAGAGATATGTAGTGAATAGAAAGAGAGATAGACAGACAGACAGACAGACAGACAGACAGACAGAGCGCAGGCATAGGACAAACTGAGCCTTCCCAGCGCCCCGGGGACACAGTACGCAGAGCCGGCGCAGGATACCCTGGGCCGAAACGGCTCACCGTAGACCAAACGCGCTGAGCTGGCACAATCCGCCCTGGCTGGATGCCCACTCTCGCATGGCACTTGCGGGGTTCTGGCATATAGCGCTCCGGGCTATGAGCGCGCACTGGAGACACCGTGCTCTTCACCGCATAACTCGGTGCCTGACCAGTACTACGCTGCCTCCGGTAAGCACGGGGAGTTGGCTCAGGACTATCGCCTGACTCTGCCAATCTCCCCCCAAAAAAAACTTTTTGGGGGCTGCCTCTCATGCGTGCTGCGCTGCCTTGCCTCATATCGCCGCCTCTCAGCTTTAGCTGCCTCCAGTTCTTCTTTGGGGCAGCGATATTCCCCAGCCTGCCTCCAATTCTTCTTTGGGGCAGTGATATTCCCCAGCCTGCCTCCAGTTCTTCTTTGGGGCAGCGATATTCCCCAGCCTGTCTCCAGTTCTTCTTTGGGGCAGTGATATTCCCCAGCCTGTCTCCAGTTCTTCTTTGGGGCAGTGATATTCCCCAGCCTGCCTCCAGTTCTTCTTTGGGGCAGTGATATTCCCCAGCCTGCCTCCAGTTCTTCTTGCGGGCAGCGATATTCCCCAGCCTGTCTCCAGTTCTTCTTTGGGGCAGTGATATTCCCCAGCCTGTCTCCAGTTCTTCTTTGGGGCAGTGATATTCCCCAGCCTGTCTCCAGTTCTTCTTTGGGGCAGCGATATTCCCCAGCCTGTCTCCAGTTCTTCTTTGGGGCAGTGATATTCCCCAGCCTGCCTCCAGTTCTTCTTTGGGGCAGTGATATTCCCCAGCCTGCCTCCAGTTCTTCTTTGGGGCGGCGATATTCCCCAGCCTGTCTCCAGTTCTTCTTTGGGGCAGTGATATTCCCCAGCCTGCCTCCAGTTCTTCTTTGGGGCAGCGATATTCCCCAGCCTGTCTCCAGTTCTTCTTTGGGGCAGTGATATTCCCCAGCCTGTCTCCAGTTCTTCTTTGGGGCAGTGATATTCCCCAGCCTGTCTCCAGTTCTTCTTTGGGGCAGCGATATTCCCCAGCCTGCCTCCAGTTCTTCTTTGGGGCAGTGATATTCCCCAGCCTGTCTCCAGTTCTTCTTTGGGGCAGTGATATTCCCCAGCCTGCCTCCAGTTCTTCTTTGGGGCAGTGATATTCCCCAGCCTGTCTCCAGTTCTTCTTTGGGGCAGTGATATTCCCCAGCCTGCCTCCAGTTCTTCTTTGGGGCAGTGATATTCCCCAGCCTGCCTCCAGTTCTTCTTTGGGGCAGCGATATTCCCCAGCCTGCCTCCAGTTCTTCTTTGGGGCAGTGATATTCCCCAGCCTGCCTCCAGTTCTTCTTTGGGGCAGTGATATTCCCCAGCCTGTCTCCAGTTCTTCTTTGGGGCAGTGATATTCCCCAGCCTGCCTCCAGTTCTTCTTTGGGGCAGCGATATTCCCCAGCCTGTCTCCAGTTCTTCTTGCGGGCAGTGATATTCCCCAGCCTGTCTCCAGTTCTTCTTTGGGGCAGCGATATTCCCCAGCCTGTCTCCAGTTCTTCTTTGGGGCAGTGATATTCCCCAGCCTGTCTCCAGTTCTTCTTTGGGGCAGTGATATTCCCCAGCCTGCCTCCAGTTCTTCTTTGGGGCAGCGATATTCCCCAGCCTGCCTCCAGTTCTTCTGGCGGGCAGCGATATTCCCCAGCCTGTCTCCAGTTCTTCTTTGGGGCAGCGATATTCCCCAGCCTGTCTCCAGTTCTTCTTTGGGGCAGCGACATTCCCCAGCCTGTCTCCAGTTCTTCTTTGGGGCAGCGACATTCCCCAGCCTGCCTCCAGTTCTTCTTTGGGGCAGCGATATTCCCCAGCCTGCCTCCAGTTCTTCTTTGGGGCAGCGATATTCCCCAGCCTGTCTCCAGTTCTTCTTTGGGGCAGCGATATTCCCCAGCCTGTCTCCAGTTCTTCTTTGGGGCAGTGATATTCCCCAGCCTGCCTCCAGTTCTTCTTTGGGGCAGTGATATTCCCCAGCCTACCGCCAGTTCTTCTTTGGGGCAGTGATATTCCCCAGCCTGCCTCCAGTTCTTCTTTGGGGCAGTGATATTCCCCAGCCTGTCTCCAGTTCTTCTTTGGGGCAGTGATATTCCCCAGCCTGCCTCCAGTTCTTCTTTGGGGCAGCGATATTCCCCAGCCTGCCTCCAGTTCTTCTGGCGGGCAGCGATATTCCCCAGCCTGCCTCCAGTTCTTCTTTGGGGCAGTGATATTCCCCAGCCTGCCTCCAGTTCTTCTTTGGGGCAGTGATATTCCCCAGCCTGTCTCCAGTTCTTCTTTGGGGCAGCGATATTCCCCAGCCTGTCTCCAGTTCTTCTTTGGGGCAGCGACATTCCCCAGCCTGTCTCCAGTTCTTCTTTGGGGCAGCGACATTCCCCAGCCTGCCTCCAGTTCTTCTTTGGGGCAGCGATATTCCCCAGCCTGCCTCCAGTTCTTCTTTGGGGCAGCGATATTCCCCAGCCTGCCTCCAGTTCTTCTTTGGGGCAGTGATATTCCCCAGCCTGCCTCCAGTTCTTCTTTGGGGCAGTGATATTCCCCAGCCTGTCTCCAGTTCTTCTTTGGGGCAGCGATATTCCCCAGCCTGTCTCCAGTTCTTCTTTGGGGCAGCGATATTCCCCAGCCTGTCTCCAGGGTCCCTGTCCGTCCAATATCTCCTCCCAAGTCCAGGAGTCCTGAACCTTCTGCTCCTCGTTACCACACTGCTTGGTCCGCTTGTGATGGGTAGTTCTGCAACGGTATTCGTCGTCTGAAGAAGAGGAATCATCGGACCAAAGCGCAGCGTGGGAAGTGTTCATGCTTTAATATTTTAAACTGAACACGATAACAAAGGGAATGTCTGTCTGTCTGTCTGTCTGTCTGTCTGTCTGTCTGTCTCTGTCTGTCTCTGTCTGTCTATGCCTATGGGGGTGTCCACTGAGAGACACTATGGGGGTGTCCACTGAGAGACACTATGGGGGTGTCCACTGAGAGACACTATGGGGGTGTCCACTGAGAGACACTATGGGGGTGTCCACTGAGAGACACTATGGGAGTGTCCACTGAGAGACACTATGGGGGTGTCCACTGAGAGACACTATGGGGGTGTCCACTGAGAGACACTATGGGGGTGTCCACTGAGAGACACTATGGGGGTGTCCACTGAGAGACACTATGGGGGTGTCCACTGAGAGACACTATGGGGGTGTCCACTGAGAGACACTATGGGGGTGTCCACTGAGAGACACTATGGGAGTGTCCACTGAGAGACACTATGGGAGCGTCCACTAAGAGTGGCCCGATAAAGGCTAGTTTGTCCTCCAATAAGGAGCGTCCACTAAGAGTGACCCAATAAAGGCTAGTTTGTCCTCCAATAAGGAGCGTCCACTAAGAGTGACCCGATAAAGGCTAGTTTGTCCTCCAATAAGGAGCGTCCACTAAGAGTGACCCGATAAAGGCTAGTTTGTCCTCCAATAAGGAGCGTCCACTAAGAGTGACCCGATAAAGGCTAGTTTGTCCTCCAATAAGGAGCGTCCACTAAGAGTGACCCGATAAAGGCTAGTTTATCCTCCAATAAGGAGCGTCCACTAAGAGTGACCAGATAAAGGCTAGTTTGTCCTCCAATAAGGAGCGGCCACTAAGAGTGACCCGATAAAGGCTTGTTTATCCTCCAATAAGGAGCGTCCACTAAGAGTGACCCGATAAAGGCTAGTTTATCCTCCAATAAGGAGCGTCCACTAAGAGTGACCCGATAAAGGCTAGTTTATCCTCCAATAAGGAGCGTCCACTAAGAGTGACCCGATAAAGGCTAGTTTGTCCTCCAATAAGGAGCGTCCACTAAGAGTGACCCGATAAAGGCTAGTTTGTCCTCCAATAAGGAGCGTCAACTAAGAGTGACCCGATAAAGGCTAGTTTGTCCTCCAATAAGGAGCGTCCACTAAGAGTGACCCGATAAAGGCTAGTTTGTCCTCCAATAAGGAGCGTCCACTAAGAGTGACCCGATAAAGGCTAGTTTGTCCTCCAATAAGGAGCGTCCACTAAGAGTGACCCGATAAAGGCTCGTTTGTCCTCCAATAAGGAGCGTCCACTAAGAGTGACCCGATAAAGGCTAGTTTGTCCTCCAATAAGGAGCGTCCACTAAGAGTGACCCGATAAAGGCTCGTTTGTCCTCCAATAAGGAGCGTCCACTAAGAGTGACCCGATAAAGGTTAGTTTGTCCTCCAATAAGGAGCGTCCACTAAGAGTGACCCGATAAAGGCTAGTTTGTCCTCCAATAAGGAGCGTCCACTAAGAGTGACCCGATAAAGGCTCGTTTGTCCTCCAATAAGGAGCGTCCACTAAGAGTGACCCGATAAAGGTTAGTTTGTCCTCCAATAAGGAGCGTCCACTAAGAGTGACCCGATAAAGGCTAGTTTATCCTCCAATAAGGAGCGTCCACTAAGAGTGACCCGATAAAGGTTAGTTTGTCCTCCAATAAGGAGCGTCCACTAAGAGTGACCCGATAAAGGCTAGTTTGTCCTCCAATAAGGAGCGTCCACTAAGAGTGACAACCCGCCACATCTCCCAAGACAACAAGAGCTCTACGTCGGCCACTCTTATTAAATAGAACCTGGGCCGGCGCAGGTGAAACACCTTCCCACTAACGAGATGGCAACCAGCACAGGTGAAACACCTACTGACTAACGAGGTGACACGAATCAGTGCGCCCTACGTGCTAACGAGCTGGACGTGGGGAAAGTCCAAACCGAAGGCTGGAACGTCCAGGGTCTTAACAGCATCATTACTGACTTCAGTGGACTAATGCTCACCTCTGATGACCACTGGCACGCTGGACAAGACTGCTCTTCACGGATGCATTTAGCATTTCACCGACGCCACTTTGAATGCACAGAGACGCCATGACAACGTCCTGAGGCCCGCTGTCATGGCGTTCATCATTTTACCTTTAATTCACTAGGCAAGTCAGTTCAGAACAAATTCGTATTTACAATGACGGCCTAGGAACAGTGGGTTAACTGCCTTGTACAGGGTCAGAACGACAGATTTTTACCTTGTCAGCTCGGGGATTCAATCTAGCAACAGAGACAAACACAGAGAGACACACAAACACACACAGAGACACAGACACACACACACACACAGAGACACACACACTGGATAACACACAGACACACACACACACACACACACACACACACACACACACACACACAGACACACACACACACACACACAAACGGACAGACACGGACAGACACACACACATAGGCAGCATGCAGACACATACACAGTGTGAAGGCCCTCTTCACCTTGAGAAATCAGATTACAATAAAACTGGTTGTATGAGCTGCACAGTGGCTCAGAGGGAGAGACAGCAACACACAGACACGAATCCAGACACACATATGTCACACACACTGGATAACACACAGACAACAGCAAGATTGACCACCAGCACACTTTCCTGCCAGCATGAATTTACCAACTGTTGCGGGTTCTGTACTCAGACAGAACCTCCCTCTCTCTCTCTCTTTCTCTCTCCCTCTCCACCCTCCCACTTTCTCTCTCTCCCTCTCTCTTTCTCTCTCCCTCTCCACCCTCCCACTTTCTCTCTCTCCCTCTCTCTCTCTACCCTCCCCTCTCTCTCTCTCTCCAACCTCCCCCCTCTCTCTCTCTCCCTCTCCACCATCCCCCTCTCTCTCCACCCACGCTCTCTCTCGCTCTCTCCCTCTCCACCCTCCCCCTCTCTCTCGTTCTCTCCATCTCCCCCTTCTCTCTTTCTCCCTCTCCACCCCCACTCTCTCGTTCCCTCTCCATCCCCCTCTCTCTCTCCCTTTCCACCCTCCCTCTCTCTCCCTTTCCACCCTCCCTCTCTCTCTCTCCTCTTTTAGTCTCTCCATCTCTCCTCCTTCTCCCTCCATCCCTGTTTCCCTTTAAAACAAACAGGTAAAGAGTGCCCCTATGTGGCCAACTAAGGAACTAGCACTATTCTCATCTTAGCCCTAGCTTCCTCTTGTTTGTGGTGGGGGGGGGGGGGGGGGGGGGGGGGGGTTACGTCGTCAGTTGTACAACTGAATGCCTCCAACTGAAATGTGTCTTCCGTATTTAACCCTCTGAATCAGAGAGGTGGGGGGGGGTCTGTCATAATCCACATCCACGTCTTCAGCACTCGGGGGAACAGTGGGTTAACTGCCTTGTTCAGGGGAACAGTGGGTTAACTGCCTTGTTCAGGGGAACAGTGGGTTAACTGCCTTGTTCAGGGGAACAGTGGGTTAACTGCCTTGTTCAGGGGAACAGTGGGTTAACTGCCTTGTTCAGGGGAACAGTGGGTTAACTGCCTTGTTCAGAGGAACAGTGGGTTAACTGCCTTGTTCAGGGGAACAGTGGGTTAACTGCCTTGTTCAGGGGAACAGTGGGTTAACTGCCTTGTTCAGGGGAACAGTGGGTTAACTGCCTTGTTCAGGGGAACAGTGGGTTAACTGCCTTGTTCAGGGGAACAGTGGGTTAACTGCCTTGTTCAGGGGAACAGTGGGTTAACTGCCTTGTTCAGGGGAACAGTGGGTTAACTGCCTTGTTCAGGGGAACAGTGGGTTAACTGCCTTGTTCAGGAGAACAGTGGGTTAACTGCCTTGTTCAGGGGAACAGTGGGTTAACTGCCTTGTTCAGGAGAACAGTGGGTTAACTGCCTTGTTCAGGAGAACAGTGGGTTAACTGCCTTGTTCAGGAGAACAGTGGGTTAACTGCCTTGTTCAGGAGAACAGTGGGTTAACTGCGTTGTTCAGGTGCAGAACGACAGATTTGTACCTTGTCAGCTCAGGGCATTCGATTAAGAAACCTTTCGGTCACTTGCACAACGCTCTACCCACTATGCTACCTGTCTCTCTAACCACTAGGCTCCCTGTCTTTATAACCACTAGACTACCTGTCTCTCTAACCACTAGGTTACCTGCCTCTCTAACCACTATGCTACCTGTCTCTCTAACCACTAGGCTCCCTGTCTCTATAACCACTAGGTTACCTGTCTCTCTAACCACTAGGCTACCTGTCTTTATAACCACTAGGTTACCTGTCTCTCTAACCACTAGGCTCCCTGTCTTTATAACCACTAGACTACCTGTCTCTCTAACCACTAGGTTACCTGCCTCTCTAACCACTATGCTACCTGTCTCTCTAACCACTAGGCTCCCTGTCTTTATAACCACTAGACTACCTGTCTCTCTAACCACTAGGCTACCTGTCTCTCTAACCACTAGGCTACCTGTCTCTCTAACCACTAGGCTCCCTGTCTCTATAACCACTAGGTTACCTGTCTCTCTAACCACTAGACTACCTGTCTCTCTAACCACTAGGCTACCTGTCTCTATAACCACTATGCTCCCTGTCTCTCTAACCACTAGGTTCCCTGTCTCTATAACCACTAGGTTACCTGTCTCTCTAACCACTAGGCTACCTGCCTCTCTAACCACTAGGTTACCTGTCTCTATAACCACTAGACTACCTGTCTCTACAACCACTAGGCTACCTGTCTCTCTAACCACTAGACTACCTGTCTCTCTAACCACTAGGCTACCTGCCTCTCTAACCACTAGGCTACCTGTCTCTCTAACCACTAGGCTACCTGTCTCTCTAACCACTAGGCTACCTGCCTCTCTAACCACGAGGCTACCTGTCTCTCTAACCACTAGGCTACCTGCCTTTCTAACCACAAGGCTACCTGCCTCTCTAACCACTAGGCTACCTGCCTCTCTAACCACTAGGCTACCTGCCTCTCTAACCACTAGTCTACCTGTCTCTCTAACCACTAGGCTACCTGTCTCTCTAACCACTAGGCTACCTGCCTCTCTAACCACTAGGCTACCTGCCTCTCTAACCACTAGACTACCTGCCTCTCTAACCACTAGACTACCTGTCTCTCTAACCACTAGGCTACCTGTCTCTCTAACCACTAGGCTACCTGCCTCTCTAACCACTAGACTACCTGTCTCTCTAACCACTAGACTACCTGCTGCTCTAACCACTAGGTTCCCTGTCTCTATAACCACTAGGCTACCTGTCTCTCTAACCACTAGGCTACCTGCCTCTCTAACCACTAGACTACTTGTCTCTCTAACCACTAGACAACCTGCCGCTTCAAGCTATTTCATTAAAACGTCTGGGAAAAAATCTACATAAAACCGATACAATTCCATTGTTATAAAACAGAATTCCATTGTTATGAAACAGAATTCCATTGTTATGAAACAGAATTCCATTGTTATAAAACAGAATTCCATTGTTATTCTGACACAAGGGCCCATGTTAATAAAGCATCTCAGAGTAGGCGGGCTGATCTGGGATCAGGTCCCATCTGTCCATATAGTCTTATTCTGATCCTAGATCAACACTCCTACTCGGAGCCATCTCAAGGTCTATCCACACATTAATAATGTGGAATGAGAATGAGATAGAGGGATATCCTGGTGTGTAAAAATACAGTCTAGACAGCCTGTAAGCCTGTAAGATATTTCATTACTGAACAGGTAGAGCCTTTAAAGCTGTAGCATGTCCCTTTATGAGGCAACCCGACCAAACCCACGTAGAAATGGGAGTTATAGATCTGTCCTTCTCATTGAAAAGCAAGTATAAGAAGTGGTAGATATGTTCTATGCGCGCTATTTCTATGCTTTCCTTCTTGCGCGTTTTCCTTTGGGTTTTGTACACCAGCTTCAAACGGCTGAAAATACAATATGTTGGGGGTTTATTGAAATTATATCTCACGTTGGTTTAGATGGTACGATGATCACCACACTCTGGCTGCTTCTTTGGTCAGATAAATGTGAAATTTCAGCGAACTGTTAGAATTTCAGCATCCAGGGAATGAGGGAATAATTTCTGCATATTGCACCTTTAACTCTCACTAGACGGTCAGCACCTTTAATGAGCAATAAGGTGAGAGACAGCAGAAGATATTATTGAAATGTTCTGGAGACTGGATGTTCTCTCTCTCTCTCTCCTTCTCTCCCCCTCTCCTTCTCTCTCCTTCTCTTCTCTCCCTCTCTCTCCTTCTCTCCCTCTCTCTCCTCTCTCTCCCGATCTCTTCTCTCCCTCTCTCTCCTCTCTCTCCCGATCTCTTCTCTCCCGATCTCTTCTCTCCCTCTCTCTCCCGATCTCTTCTCTCCATGTCTCTCCCGATCTCTTCTCTCCCTCTCTCCCGATCTCTTCTCTCCCTCTCTCTCCTTCTCTCTCCTCTCTCTCCCGATCTCTTCTCTCCCTCTCTCTCCTCTCTCTCCCGATCTCTACTCTCCCTCTCTCTCCTCTCTCTCCCGATCTCTTCTCTCCCTCTCTCTCCCGATCTCTTCTCTCCCTCTCTCTCCCGATCTCTTCTCTCTCTCTCTCTCCTTCTCTCCCTCTCTCTCCTCTCTCTCCCAATCTCTTCTCTCCCTCTCTCTCCTTCTCTCCCTCTCTCCCTCTCTCTCCCGATCTCTTCTCTCCCTCTCTCTCCTTCTCTCCCTCTCTCTCCTCTCTGTCCCGATCTCTTCTCTCCCGATCTCTTCTCTCCCTCTCTCTCCTTCTCTCCCTCTCTCTCCTCTCTCTCCCGATCTCTTCTCTCCCTCTCTCTCCTCTCTCTCCCGATCTCTTCTCTCCCTCTCTCTCCCGATCTCTTCTCTCCCTCTCTCTCCCGATCTCTTCTCTCCCTCTCTCTCCTTCTCTCCCTCTCTCCCCTCTCTCTCCCGATCTCTTCTCTCCCTCTCTCTCCTTCTCCCCCTCTCTCCCTCTCTCTCCCGATCTCTTCTCTCCCTCTCTCTCCTTCTCTCCCTCTCTCTCCTCTCTCTCCCGATCTCTTCTCTCCCGATCTCTTCTCTCCCTCTCTCTCCTTCTCTCCCTCTCTCTCCTCTCTCTCCCAATCTCTTCTCTCCCTCTCTCTCCCGATCTCTTCTCTCCTCTCTCTTCCGATCTCTTCTCTCCCTCTCTCTCCCGATCTCTTCTCTCTCCTCTCTCTCCCGATCTCTTCTCTCCCTCTCTCTTCCGATCTCTTCTCTCCCTCTCTCTCCTCTCTCTCCCGATCTCTTATCTCCCTCTCTCTCCTCTCTCTTCTCTCCCTCTCTCTCCTCTCTCTCCCGATCTCTTCTCTCCCTCTCTCTCCCGATCTCTTCTCTCCCTCTCTCTCCCGATCTCTTCTCTCCCTCTCTCTCCCGATCTCTTCTCTCCCTCTCTCTCCTTCTCTCCCTCTCTCTCCCGATCTCTTCTCTCCCTCTCTCTCCCGATCTCTTCTCTCTCTCCCGATCTCTTCTCTCCCTCTCTCTCCCGATCTCTTCTCTCCCTCTCTCTTCCGATCTCTTCTCTCCCTCTCTCTCCCGATCTCTTCTCTCCCTCTCTCTCCTCTCTCTCCCGATCTCTTCTCTCTCCTCTCTCTCCCGATCTCTTCTCTCCCTCTCTCTCCCGATCTCTTCTCTCCCTCTCTCTTCCGATCTCTTCTCTCCCCCTCTCTCCCGATCTCTTCTCTCCCTCTCTCTCCCGATCTCTTCTCTCCCTCTCTCTCCTTCTCTCCCTCTCTCTCCTCTCTCTCCCGATCTCTTCTCTCCCTCTCTCTCCCGATCTCTTCTCTCCCTCTCTCTCCTCTCTCTCCCGATCTCTTCTCTCCCTCTCTCTCCTCTCTCTCCCGATCTCTTCTCTCCCTCTCTCTCCCGATCTCTTCTCTCCCTCTCTCTCCCGATCTCTTCTCTCCCTCTCTCTCCTTCTCTCCCTCTCTCTCCTCTCTCTCCCGATCTCTTCTCTCCCTCTCTCTCCTTCTCTCCCTCTCTCCCTCTCTCTCCCGATCTCTTCTCTCCCTCTCTCTCCTTCTCTCCCTCTCTCTCCTCTCTCTCCCGATCTCTTCTCTCCCGATCTCTTCTCTCCCTCTCTCTCCTTCTCTCCCTCTCTCTCCTCTCTCTCCCGATCTCTTCTCTCCCTCTCTCTCCCGATCTCTTCTCTCCTCTCTCTTCCGATCTCTTCTCTCCCTCTCTCTCCCGATCTCTTCTCTCTCCTCTCTCTCCCGATCTCTTCTCTCCCTCTCTCTTCCGATCTCTTCTCTCCCTCTCTCTCCTCTCTCTCCCGATCTCTTATCTCCCTCTCTCTCCTCTCTCTTCTCTCCCTCTCTCTCCTCTCTCTCCCGATCTCTTCTCTCCCTCTCTCTCCCGATCTCTTCTCTCCCTCTCTCTCCCGATCTCTTCTCTCCCTCTCTCTCCCGATCTCTTCTCTCCCTCTCTCTCCTTCTCTCCCTCTCTCTCCCGATCTCTTCTCTCCCTCTCTCTCCCGATCTCTTCTCTCTCTCCCGATCTCTTCTCTCCCTCTCTCTCCCGATCTCTTCTCTCCCTCTCTCTTCCGATCTCTTCTCTCCCTCTCTCTCCCAATCTCTTCTCTCCCTCTCTCTCCTCTCTCTCCCGATCTCTTCTCTCTCCTCTCTCTCCCGATCTCTTCTCTCCCTCTCTCTCCCGATCTCTTCTCTCCCTCTCTCTTCCGATCTCTTCTCTCCCGATCTCTTCTCTCCCTCTCTCTCCCGATCTCTTCTCTCCCTCTCTCTCCTTCTCTCCCTCTCTCTCCTCTCTCTCCCGATCTCTTCTCTCCCTCTCTCTCCCGATCTCTTCTCTCCCTCTCTCTCCTCTCTCTCCCGATCTCTTCTCTCCCTCTCTCTCCTCTCTCTCCCGATCTCTTCTCTCCCTCTCTCCCGATCTCTTCTATCCCTCTCTCTTCCGATCTCTTCTCTCCCTCTCTCGCCCGATCTCTTCTCTCCCTCTCTCTCCTCTCTCTCCCGATCTCTTCTCTCCCTCCTCTCTCTCCCGATCTCTTCTCTCCCTCTCTCTCCCGATCTCTTCTCTCCCTCTCTCTTCCGATCTCTTCTCTCCCTCTCTCTTCTCTCCCTCTCTCTCCTCTCTCTCCCGATCTCTTCTCTCCCTCTCTCTCCCGATCTCTTCTCTCTCTCTCTCTCCCGATCTCTTCTCTCCCTCTCTCTCCCGATCTCTTCTCTCCCTCTCTCTTCCGATCTCTTCTCTCCCTCTCTCTTCCGATCTCTTCTCTCCCTCTCTCTTCCGATCTCTTCTCTCCCTCTCTCTTCTCTCCCTCTCTCTCCTCTCTCTCCCGATCTCTTCTCTCCCTCTCTCTCCCGATCTCTTCTTTCCCTCTCTCTCCCGATCTCTTCCGATCTCTCCTCTCCCTCTCTCTTCTCTCCCTCTCTCTCCTCTCTCTCCCGATCTCTTCTCTCCCTCTCTCTCCCGATCTCTTCTCTCCCTCTCTCTCCTTCTCTCCCTCTCTCTCCTCTCTCTCCCGATCTCTTCTCTCCCTCTCTCTCCTCTCTCTCCCGATCTCTTCTCTCCCTCTCTCTCCCGATCTCTTCTCTCCCTCTCTCTCCCGATCTCTTCTCTCCCTCTCTCTTCCGATCTCTTCTCTCCCGATCTCTTCTCTCCCTCTCTCTCCCGATCTCTTCTCTCCCTCTCTCTCCTTCTCTCCCTCTCTCTCCTCTCTCTCCCGATCTCTTCTCTCCCTCTCTCTCCCGATCTCTTCTCTCCCTCTCTCTCCTCTCTCTCCCGATCTCTTCTCTCCCTCTCTCTCCTCTCTCTCCCGATCTCTTCTCTCCCTCTCTCCCGATCTCTTCTATCCCTCTCTCTTCCGATCTCTTCTCTCCCTCTCTCGCCCGATCTCTTCTCTCCCTCTCTCTCCTCTCTCTCCCGATCTCTTCTCTCCCTCCTCTCTCTCCCGATCTCTTCTCTCCCTCTCTCTCCCGATCTCTTCTCTCCCTCTCTCTTCCGATCTCTTCTCTCCCTCTCTCTTCTCTCCCTCTCTCTCCTCTCTCTCCCGATCTCTTCTCTCCCTCTCTCTCCCGACCTCTTCTCTCTCTCTCTCTCCCGATCTCTTCTCTCCCTCTCTCTCCCGATCTCTTCTCTCCCTCTCTCTTCCGATCTCTTCTCTCCCTCTCTCTTCCGATCTCTTCTCTCCCTCTCTCTTCCGATCTCTTCTCTCCCTCTCTCTTCTCTCCCTCTCTCTCCTCTCTCTCCCGATCTCTTCTCTCCCTCTCTCTCCCGATCTCTTCTTTCCCTCTCTCTCCCGATCTCTTCCGATCTCTTCTCTCCCTCTCTCTTCTCTCCCTCTCTCTCCTCTCTCTCCCGATCTCTTCTCTCCCTCTCTCTCCCGATCTCTTCTCTCCCTCTCTCTCCTTCTCTCCCTCTCTCTCCTCTCTCTCCCGATCTCTTCTCTCCCTCTCTCTCCCGATCTCTTCTCTCCCTCTCTCTCCCGATCTCTTCTCTCCCTCTCTCTCCTTCTCTCCCTCTCTCTCCTCTCTCTCCCAATCTCTTCTCTCCCTCTCTCTCCTTCTCTCCCTCTCTCCCTCTCTCTCCCGATCTCTTCTCTCCCTCTCTCTCCTTCTCTCCCTCTCTCTCCTCTCTCTCCCGATCTCTTCTCTCCCGATCTCTTCTCTCCCTCTCTCTCCTTCTCTCCCTCTCTCTCCTCTCTCTCCCAATCTCTTCTCTCCCTCTCTCTCCCGATCTCTTCTCTCCTCTCTCTTCCGATCTCTTCTCTCCCTCTCTCTCCCGATCTCTTCTCTCTCCTCTCTCTCCCGATCTCTTCTCTCCCTCTCTCTTCCGATCTCTTCTCTCCCTCTCTCTCCTCTCTCTCCCGATCTCTTCTCTCCCTCTCTCTCCCTCTCTCTCCTCTCTCTTCTCTCCCTCTCTCTCCTCTCTCTCCCGATCTCTTCTCTCCCTCTCTCTCCCGATCTCTTCTCTCCCTCTCTCTCCCGATCTCTTCTCTCCCTCTCTCTCCCGATCTCTTCTCTCCCTCTCCCTCCTTCTCTCCCTCTCTCTCCCGATCTCTTCTCTCCCTCTCTCTCCCGATCTCTTCTCTCTCTCCTCTCTCTCCCGATCTCTTCTCTCCCTCTCTCTCCCGATCTCTTCTCTCCCTCTCTCTTCCGATCTCTTCTCTCCCTCTCTCTCCCGATCTCTTCTCTCCCTCTCTCTCCTCTCTCTCCCGATCTCTTCTCTCTCCTCTCTCTCCCGATCTCTTCTCTCCCTCTCTCTCCCGATCTCTTCTCTCCCTCTCTCTTCCGATCTCTTCTCTCCCCCTCTCTCCCGATCTCTTCTCTCCCTCTCTCTCCCGATCTCTTCTCTCCCTCTCTCTCCTCCTCTCCCTCTCTCTCCTCTCTCTCCCGATCTCTTCTCTCCCTCTCTCTCCCGATCTCTTCTCTCCCTCTCTCTCCTCTCTCTCCCGATCTCTTCTCTCCCTCTCTCTCCTCTCTCTCCCGATCTCTTCTCTCCCTCTCTCCCGATCTCTTCTCTCCCTCTCTCTTCCGATCTCTTCTCTCCCTCTCTCGCCCGATCTCTTCTCTCCCTCTCTCTCCTCTCTCTCCCGATCTCTTCTCTCCCTCCTCTCTCTCCCGATCTCTTCTCTCCCTCTCTCTCCCGATCTCTTCTCTCCCTCTCTCTTCCGATCTCTTCTCTCCCTCTCTCTTCTCTCCCTCTCTCTCCTCTCTCTCCCGATCTCTTCTCTCCCTCTCTCTCCCGATCTCTTCTCTCCCTCTCTCTCCCGATCTCTTCTCTCCCTCTCTCTCCCGATCTCTTCTCTCCCTCTCTCTTCCGATCTCTTCTCTCCCTCTCTCTTCCGATCTCTTCTCTCCCTCTCTCTTCTCTCCCTCTCTCTCCTCTCTCTCCCGATCTCTTCTCTCCCTCTCTCTCCCGATCTCTTCTTTCCCTCTCTCTCCCGATCTCTTCTCTCCCTCTCTCTTCCGATCTCTTCTCTCCCTCTCTCTTCTCTCCCTCTCTCTCCTCTCTCTCCCGATCTCTTCTCTCCCTCTCTCTCCCGATCTCTTCTCTCCCTCTCTCTCCTCTCTCTCCCGATCTCTTCTCTCCCTCTCTCTCCTCTCTCTCCTGATCTCTTCTCTCCCTCTCTCTCCCGATCTCTTCTCTCCCTCTCTCTCCCGATCTCTTCTCTCCCTCTCTCTCCTCTCTCTCCCGATCTCTTCTCTCCCTCTCTCTCCTCTCTCTCCCGATCTCTTCTCTCCCTCTCTCTCCCGATCTCTTCTCTCCCTCTCTCTCTCCTCTCTCTCCCGATCTCTTCTCTCCCTCTCTCTCCCGATCTCTTCTCTCCCTCTCTCTCCCGATCTCTTCTCTCTCTCCCTCTCCCGATCTCTTCTCTCCCTCTCTCTTCCGATCTCTTCTCTCCCTCTCTCTCCTCTCTCTCCCGATCTCTTCTCTCCCTCTCTCTCCCTCTCTCTCCTCTCTCTTCTCTCCCTCTCTCTCCTCTCTCTCCCGATCTCTTCTCTCCCTCTCTCTCCCGATCTCTTCTCTCCCGATCTCTTCTCTCCCTCTCTCTCCTCTCTCTCCCGATCTCTTCTCTCCCTCTCTCTCCTCTCTCTCCCGATCTCTTCTCTCCCTCTCTCTCCCAATCTCTTCTCTCCCTCTCTCTCTCCTCTCTCTCCCGATCTCTTCTCTCCCTCTCTCTCCCGATCTCTTCTCTCTCTCCCTCTCCCGATCTCTTCTCTCCCTCTCTCTTCCGATCTCTTCTCTCCCTCTCTCTCCTCTCTCTCCCGATCTCTTCTCTCCCTCTCTCTCCCTCTCTCTCCTCTCTCTTCTCTCCCTCTCTCTCCTCTCTCTCCCGATCTCTTCTCTCCCTCTCTCTCCCGATCTCTTCTCTCCCTCTCTCTCCTTCTCTCCCTCTCTCTCCCGATCTCTTCTCTCCCTCTCTCTCCCGATCTCTTCTCTCTCTCCTCTCTCTCCCGATCTCTTCTCTCCCTCTCTCTCCCGATCTCTTCTCTCCCTCTCTCTTCCGATCTCTTCTCTCCCTCTCTCTCCCGATCTCTTCTCTCCCTCTCTCTCCTCTCTCTCCCGATCTCTTCTCTCTCCTCTCTCTCCCGATCTCTTCTCTCCCTCTCTCTCCCGATCTCTTCTCTCCCTCTCTCTTCCGATCTCTTCTCTCCCTCTCTCTCCCGATCTCTTCTCTCCCTCTCTCTCCCGATCTCTTCTCTCCCTCTCTCTCCTTCTCTCCCTCTCTCTCCTCTCTCTCCCGATCTCTTCTCTCCCTCTCTCTCTCCTCTCTCTCCCGATCTCTTCTCTCCCTCTCTCTCCTCTCTCTCCCGATCTCTTCTCTCCCTCTCTCTCCTCTCTCTCCCGATCTCTTCTCTCCCTCTCTCCCGATCTCTTCTCTCCCTCTCTCTTCCGATCTCTTCTCTCCCTCTCTCGCCCGATCTCTTCTCTCCCTCTCTCTCCTCTCTCTCCCTATCTCTTCTCTCCCTCCTCTCTCTCCCGATCTCTTCTCTCCCTCTCTCTCCCGATCTCTTCTCTCCCTCTCTCTTCCGATCTCTTCTCTCCCTCTCTCTTCTCTCCCTCTCACTCCTCTCTCTCCCGATCTCTTCTCTCCCTCTCTCTCCCGATCTCTTCTCTCCTTCTCTCCCTCTCTCTCCTCTCTCTCCCGATCTCTTCTCTCCCTCTCTCTCCTCTCTCTCCCAATCTCTTCTCTCCCTCTCTCTCCTCTCTCTCCCGATCTCTTCTCTCCCTCTCTCTCCTCTCTCTCCCGATCTCTTCTCTCCCTCCTCTCTCTCCCGATCTCTTCTCTCCCTCTCTCTCCCGATCTCTTCTCTCCCTCTCTCTTCCGATCTCTTCTCTCCCTCTCTCTTCTCTCCCTCTCTCTCCTCTCTCTCCAGATCTCTTCTCTCCCTCTCTCTCCCGATCTCTTCTCTCCCTCTCTCTCCTTCTCTCCCTCTCACTCCTCTCTCTCCCGATCTCTTCTCTCCCTCTCTCTAATCTCTCTCCCAATCTCTTCTCTCCCTCTCTCTCCTCTCTCTCCCGATCTCTTCTCTCCCTCTCTCTCCTCTCTCTCCCGATCTCTTCTCTCCCTCCTCTCTCTCCCGATCTCTTCTCTCCCTCTCTCTCCCGATCTCTTCTCTCCCTCTCTCTTCCGATCTCTTCTCTCCCTCTCTCTTCTCTCCCTCTCTCTCCCGATCTCTTCTCTCCCTCTCTCTCCCGATCTCTTCTCTCCCTCTCTCTCCCGATCTCTTCTCTCCCTCTCTCTCCCGATCTCTTCGCTCCCTCTCTCTTCCGATCTCTTCTCTCCCTCTCTCTTCCGATCTCTTCTCTCCCTCTCTCTTCCGATCTCTTCTCTCCCTCTCTCTTCTCTCCCTCTCTCTCCTCTCTCTCCCGATCTCTTCTCTCCCTCTCTCTCCCGATCTCTTCTTTCCCTCTCTCTCCCGATCTCTTCTCTCCCTCTCTCTCCCGATCTCTTCTCTCCCTCTCTCTCCCGATCTCTTCTCTCCCTCTCTCTTCCGATCTCTTCTCTCCCTCTCTCTTCTCTCCCTCTCTCTCCTCTCTCTCCCGATCTCTTCTCTCCCTCTCTCTCCCGATCTCTTCTCTCCCTCTCTCTCCTCTCTCTCCCGATCTCTTCTCTCCCTCTCTCTCCTCTCTCTCCCGATCTCTTCTCTCCCTCTCTCCCGATCTCTTCTCTCCCTCTCTCTCCCGATCTCTTCTCTCCCTCTCCCTCCTCTCTCTCCCGATCTCTTCTCTCCCTCTCTCTCCTCTCTCTCCCGATCTCTTCTCTCCCTCTCTCTCCCGATCTCTTCTCTCCCTCTCTCTCTCCTCTCTCTCCCGATCTCTTCTCTCCCTCTCTCTCCCGATCTCTTCTCTCCCGATCTCTTCTCTCTCTCCCTCTCCCGATCTCTTCTCTCCCTCTCTCTTCCGATCTCTTCTCTCCCTCTCTCTCCTCTCTCTCCCGATCTCTTCTCTCCCTCTCTCTCCCTCTCTCTCCTCGCTCTTCTCTCCCTCTCTCTCCTCTCTCTCCCGATCTCTTCTCTCCCTCTCTCTCCCGATCTCTTCTCTCCCTCTCTCTCCCGATCTCTTCTCTCCCTCTCTCTCCTCTCTCTCCCGATCTCTTCTCTCCCTCTCTCTCCTCTCTCTCCCGATCTCTTCTCTCCCTCTCTCTCTCCTCTCTCTCCCGATCTCTTCTCTACCTCTCTCTCCCGATCTCTTCTCTCCCTCTCTCTCCCGATCTCTTCTCTCCCTCTCTCTTCCGATCTCTTCTCTCCCTCTCTCTCCTCTCTCTCCCGATCTCTTCTCTCCCTCTCTCTCCCTCTCTCTCCTCTCTCTTCTCTCCCTCTCTCTCCTCTCTCTCCCGATCTCTTCTCTCCCTCTCTCTCCCGATCTCTTCTCTCCCTCTCTCTCCCGATCTCTTCTCTCCCTCTCTCTCCTTCTCTCCCTCTCTCTCCCGATCTCTTCTCTCCCTCTCTCTCCCGATCTCTTCTCTCTCTCCTCTCTCTCCCGATCTCTTCTCTCCCTCTCTCTCCCAATCTCTTCTCTCCCTCTCTCTTCCGATCTCTTCTCTCCCTCTCTCTCCCGATCTCTTCTCTCCCTCTCTCTCCTCTCTCTCCCGATCTCTTCTCTCTCCTCTCTCTCCCGATCTCTTCTCTCCCTCTCTCTCCCGATCTCTTCTCTCCCTCTCTCTTCCGATCTCTTCTCTCCCTCTCTCTCCCGATCTCTTCTCTCCCTCTCTCTCCCGATCTCTTCTCTCCCTCTCTCTCCTTCTCTCCCTCTCTCTTCCGATCTCTTCTCTCCCTCTCTCTCCCGATCTCTTCTCTCCCTCTCTCTCCTCTCTCTCCCGATCTCTTCTCTCTCCTCTCTCTCCCGATCTCTTCTCTCCCTCTCTCTCCCGATCTCTTCTCTCCCTCTCTCTTCCGATCTCTTCTCTCCCTCTCTCTCCCGATCTCTTCTCTCCCTCTCTCTCCCGATCTCTTCTCTCCCTCTCTCTCCTTCTCTCCCTCTCTCTCCTCTCTCTCCCGATCTCTTCTCTCCCTCTCTCTCCTCTCTCTCCCGATCTCTTCTCTCCCTCTCTCCTCTCTCTCCCGATCTCTTCTCTCCCTCTCTCTCCTCTCTCCCGATCTCTTCTCTCCCTCTCTCCCGATCTCTTCTCTCCCTCTCTCTTCCGATCTCTTCTCTCCCTCTCTCGCCCGATCTCTTCTCTCCCTCTCTCTCCTCTCTCTCCCGATCTCTTCTCTCCCTCCTCTCTCTCCCGATCTCTTCTCTCCCTCTCTCTCCCGATCTCTTCTCTCCCTCTCTCTTCCGATCTCTTCTCTCCCTCTCTCTTCCGATCTCTTCTCTCCCTCTCTCTTCTCTCCCTCTCTCTCCTCTCTCTCCCGATCTCTTCTCTCCCTCTCTCTCCCGATCTCTTCTCTCCCTCTCTCTCCCGATCTCTTCTCTCCCTCTCTCTCCCGATCTCTTCTCTCCCTCTCTCTTCCGATCTCTTCTCTCCCTCTCTCTTCCGATCTCTTCTCTCCCTCTCTCTTCTCTCCCTCTCTCTCCTCTCTCTCCCGATCTCTTCTCTCCCTCTCTCTCCCGATCTCTTCTTTCCCTCTCTCTCCCGATCTCTTCTCTCCCTCTCTCTCCCGATCTCTTCTCTCCCTCTCTCTCCCGATCTCTTCTCTCCCTCTCTCTCCCGATCTCTTCTCTCCCTCTCTCTCCCGATCTCTTCTCTCCCTCTCTCTTCCGATCTCTTCTCTCCCTCTCTCTCCCGATCTCTTCTCTCCCTCTCTCTCCCGATCTCTTCTCTCCTCTCTCTCCCGATCTCTTCTCTCCCTCTCTCTCCCGATCTCTTCTCTCTTCTCTCCATGCATTTCTTTCACTTTTAGATTAGTTTGTTTTTGGTTCAAACAGACAAATGATGGAGGTAAAGTTAGAAAACCCAACTAGATAAAAGAGTTGCGGGTAGACCAATCACAGGAGGGAGGGAGGGAGGGAGGGAGGGAGGGAGGGAGGGAGGGAGGGAGGGAGGGAGGGAGGGAGGGAGGGAGGGAGGGAGAAAGTGAACATGGGTTGGAGAGATGGAGAGGTGAGACAGACAAAGGTGAGAGTGTTTTGGAAAGTGGGAAAGGACAAAGAGAACAAGGAATGAGATTTGGTGGCAGTGATGGCAGAGGAGAGAAAGAGCTGTTGACTAGAAAACACTGACTGACTGGCTGACCGGCTGATTGACTGGCTGACTGGTTGATTGACTGGCCAACTGGTTGATTGACTGGCTGACTGACTGGCTGACTGGATGGATGGTGTGTCATGGTAGAAGTAGTTGTGAACAGCTACATTCTAGTTTAGAAAGGATAGGGTCACAAAATGTTAACTCAATTGGCACACTATTCCCCATATACTGCACACTCCAGTGTGTTATGTCAGAAGGGTTATCCCATCCTTCGTAGTGCAGTGCATACGTATATACAGTATCAATTAGGACACACCTACTCATTCAAGGGATTTTCATTATTTTTACTATTTTCTACATTGTAGAATGATAGTGAAGACATCAAAACTATGAAATAACACATATGGAATCATGTAGTAACCAAAAACAAAATATATTTTATATATTTCTAAGTAGCCACCCTTTGCCTTGATGATAGCTTTGCACACTCTTGGCATTCTCTCAGAATCATGAGAAATGCTTTTTCAATCCGTTTTGAAGGAGTTCCCACATATGCTGAGCGCTTGTTGGCTGCTTTTCCTTCACTCTGCGGTCCAACTCATCCAAAACCATCTCAATTGGGATAAGTTGGGTGATTGTGGAGGCCAGGTCATCTGATGCAGCACTCCATCACTCTCCTTCTTGGTCAAATAGCCCTTACACAGCCTGGAGGTGTGTTGGGTCATTGTCCTGTTGAAAAACAAATAATAGTCCCACTTAGCGCAAACCAGATGGGATGGCGTATCGCTGCAGAATGCTGTGGTAGGCATGCTGGTTAAGTGTGCCTTGAATACTAAATAAATCACCCCCACAAAATCACACCTCCTCCTCCATGCTTCACAGTGGGAAGATCATCCGCACATGCGGAGATCATCCGTTCACCTACTCTGCGTCTAACAAAGACACGGCGGTTGGAACCCAAAATCTCAAATTTGGACTCATCAGACCAAAGGACAGATTTCCACCAGTCTAATGTCCATTGCTCATATTTCTTGGCCCAAGCAAAACTCTTCTTCTTATTGGTGTCTTTTAGTAGTGGTTTCTTGGGCATCCTCTTTTCCTCCTCCGCTTACTCTCTCCTCCTCCACCTCCTCTCTTCCTCCTCCCCTTCCTCTCGGCCACCTCTGCCACCTCTCTTCCTCCTCCTCCACTTCCTCTCCTTCTCTCTGCCCCCTCTCTTCCTCTCCTCTCGTCCTCTGCCTCCTTCTCTCCTCTCTGCCTCCTCTCTTCCTCCGCTTCCTCTCCTCTCTTCCTCTGCCTCCTCTCTTCCTCTCTGCCTCCTATCTTCCTCTGCCTCCTCTCTTCCTCTGCCTCCTCTCTTCCTCCGCTTCCTCTCCTCTCTTCCTCTCTGCCTCCTCTCTTCCTCTCTTCCTCTGCTCTGCCTCCTCTCTTCCTCCGCTTCCTCTCCTCTCTTCCTCTGCCTCCTCTCTTCCTCCGCTTTCGCTCCTCTCTTCCTCCTCTCTTCCTCTCTGCCTCCTCTCTTCCTCTGCCTCCTCTCTTCCTCTGCCTCCTCTCTTCCTCTCTTCCTCCTCTCTTCCTCCGCTTCCTCTCCTCTCTTCCTCTCTGCCTCCTCTCTTCCTCTCCTCTCTTCCTCCGCTTCCTCTCTTCCTCTCTGCCTCCTCTCTTCCTCTGCCTCCTCTCTTCCTCTTCCTCCTCTCTTCCTCTGCCTCCTCTCTTCCTCTCTTCCTCCGCTTCCTCTCCTCTTTTCCTCTGCCTCCTCTCTTCCTCTGCCTGGAGGACACTGGGTCAAGCCCAGTCAGAGGCTGGATCAGGGAGATGGAGGACCCTGGGTCAAGCCCAGTCAGAGGCTGGATTAGGGAGATGGAGGACCCTGGGTCAAGCCCAGTCAGAGGCTGGGTCAGGGAGATAGAGGACCCTGGATCAGGGAGATGGAGGACCCTGGATCAGGGAGATGGAGGACCCTGGGGCAAGCCCAGTCAGAGGCTGGGTCAGGGAGATGGAGGAGGACCCTGGGGCAAGCCCAGTCAGAGGCTGGGTCAGGGAGATGGAGGACCCTGGGTCAAGCCCAGTCAGAGGCTGGGTCAGGGAGATGGAGGACAATGGGGCAAGCCCAGTCAGAGGCTGGATCAGGGAGATGGAGGACCCTGGGTCAAGCCTAGTCAGAGGCTGGGTCAGGGAGATGGAGGACCCTGGGGCAAGCCCAGTCAGAGGTTGGGTCAGGGAGATGGAGGACCCTGGGGCAAGCCTAGTCTGTCTGGAGGACACACAGGTCAACATGCAGTAGTCTGTCTAGAGGATATAGGTCAACATGCAGTAGTCTGTCTAGAGGATACAGGTCAAAATGCAGTAGTCTGTCTAGAGGATACAGGTCAACATGCAGTAGTCTGTCTAGTGGAAAATAACAGAATGTTCTGAGCTCTGTTATCCCCTTCTGCTCCTCCTCTAGCCTCTCTTCCTCCTTCACTTCCACTCTCCTCCTCCTCCTTCTCCTCTTTTCCTCCTCTGCTTCCTCTCTTCCTCCTCTAACTCCTCACAGTAAACAAACACACAGCAGCTTGACTGTCAGTCCTGGCTGATTTCACTTGGGTCATGGTTTAATACTGGATCCTGGCCCGTCAGTCCTGGCTGATTGTCCTTGGGTCATGGTTTAATACTGGATCCTGGCCCATCAGTCCTGGCTGATTGTCCTTGGGCCAAGGTTTAATACTGGATCCTGGCCCGTCAGTCCTGGCTGATTGTCCTTGGGTCATGGTTTAATACTGGATCCTGGCCCGTCGGTCCTGGCTGATTGTCCTTTGGTCATGGTTTAATACTGGATCCTGGCCCGTCAGTCCTGGCTGATTGTCCTTGGGCCATGGTTTAATACTGGATTGTGGCCCATCAGTCCTGGCTGATTGTTCTTTGGTCATGGTTTAATACTGGATCCTGGCCTGTCAGTCCTGGCTGATTGTTCTTTGGTCATGGTTTAATACTGGATCCTGGCCCGTCAGTCCTGGCTGATTGTCCTTGGGTCATGGTTTAATACTGGATCCTGGCCCGTCGGTCCTGGCTGATTGTCCTTGGGTCATGGTTTAATACTGGATCCTGGCCCGTCGGTCCTGGCTGATTGTTCTTGGGTCATGGTTTAATACTGGATCCTGGCCCGTCGGTCCTGGCTGATTGTCCTTGGGTCATGGTTTAATACTGGATCCTGGCCCGTCGGTCCTGGCTGATTGTCCTTGGGTCATGGTTTAATACTGGATCCTGGCCCATCGGTCCTGGCTGATTGTCCTTGGGTCATGGTTTAATACTGGATCCTGGCCCGTCGGTCCTGGCTGATTGTTCTTGGGTCATGGTTTAATACTGGATCCTGGCCCGTCGGTCCTGGCTGATTGTCCTTGGGTCATGGTTTAATACTGGATCCTGGCCCATCGGTCCTGGCTGATTGTTCTTGGGTCATGGTTTAATACTGGATCCTGGCCCGGGAAAACTGTTCTGTGTGTTTACTTGTGGATCATAGGACGTCCCAAATGGCACCCTATTGCCTAATACTCTGGTCAGAAGTAAAGTACTATATCAGTGGAGGCTGCTGAGGGGAGGACGGCTCATAATGGTGTCTGGGAGAGAATGGAATGGCATCAAACACATAGAAACCATGTGTTTTATAGCATTACCACGAGCCTGTCTTCCCCCAATTAAGATGCCACCAACCTCCTGTGCTATAAAGGGAACATGGTGCCATTTGGGATGCTAGGTGCTTTATGAAACACAAGGGTGATGAAACATACAGGTAGAGGTCGTAAACCAGAGGGAGAGGAGGCTGTGTTGGAGCACAAGGGTGATGAAACATACAGGTAGAGGTAGTTAACCAGAGGGAGAGGAGGCTGTGTTGGAGCACAAGGGTGATGAAACATACAGGTAGAGGTAGTTAACCAGAGGGAGAGGAGGCTGTGTTGGAGCACAAGGGTGATGAAACATACAGGTAGAGGTAGTTAACCAGAGGGAGAGGAGGCTGTGTTGGAGCACGAGGGTGATGAAACATGCAGCTAGAGGTAGTTAACCAGAGGGAGAGGAGGCTGTGTTGGAGCACAAGGGTGATGAAACATACAGGTAGAGGTCGTAAACCAGAGGGAGAGGAGGATGTGTTGGAGCACAAGGGTGATGAAACATACAGGTAGAGGTCGTAAACCAGAGGGAGAGGAGGATGTGTTGGAGCACAAGGGTGATGAAACATACAGGTAGAGGTCGTAAACCAGAGGGAGAGGAGGATGTGTTGGAGCACAAGGGTGATGAAACACACAGCTAGAAGTAGTTAACCAGAGGGAGAGGAGGCTGTGTTGGAGCACGAGGGTGATGAAACATGCAGCTAGAGGTAGTTAACCAGAGGGAGAGGAGGCTGTGTTTGAGCACGAGGGTGATGAAACATACAGGTAGTAAACCAGAGGGAGAGGAGGCTGTGTTGGAGCACAAGTGTGATGAAACATACAGCTAGAGGTAGTTAACCAGAGGGAGAGGAGGCTGTGTTGGAGCACAAGGGTGATTAAACATGCAGCTAGAGGTAGTAAACCAGAGGGAGAGGAGGATGTGTTGGAGCACAAGTGTGATGAAACATACAGCTAGAGGTAGTTAACCAGAGGGAGAGGAGGCTGTGTTGGAGCACAAGGGTGATTAAACATGCAGCTAGAGGTAGTAAACCAGAGGGAGAGGAGGATGTGTTGGAGCACAAGGGTGATTAAACACACAGCTAGAGGTAGTAAACTAGGGAGAGGAGGCTGTGTTGGAGCACAAGGGTGATTAAACACACAGCTAGAGGTAGTAAACTAGGGAGAGGAGGCTGTGTTGGAGCACAAGGGTGATTAAACACACAGCTATAGGTAGTAAACCAGAGGGAGAGGAGGCTGTGTTGGAGCACAAGGGTGATTAAACACACAGCCAGAGGTAGTAAACTAGGGAGAGGAGGCTGTGTTGGAGCACAAGGGTGATTAAACACACAGCTAGAGGTAGTAAACTAGGGAGAGGAGGCTGTGTTGGAGCACAAGGGTGATGAAACACACAGCTGGAGGTAGTAAACTAGGGAGAGGAGGCTGTATTGGAGCACAAGGGTGATGAAACACACAGCTAGAGGTAGTAAACTAGGGAGAGGAGGCTGTATTGGAGCACAAGGGTGATGAAACACACAGCTAGAGGTAGTAAACTAGGGAGAGGAGGCTGTATTGGAGCACAAGGGTGATGAAACACACAGCTAGAGGTAGTAAACTAGGGAGAGGAGGCTGTATTGGAGCACAAGGGTGATGAAACACACAGCTAGAGGTAGTAAACTAGGGAGAGGAGGCTGTATTGGAGCACAAGGTTGATGAAACACACAGCCAGAGGTAGTAAACTAGGGAGAGGAGGCTGTATTGGAGCACAAGGGTGATGAAACACACAGCTAGAGGTAGTAAACTAGGGAGAGGAGGCTGTATTGGAGCACAAGGGTGATGAAACACACAGCTAGAGGTAGTAAACTAGGGAGAGGAGGCTGTATTGGAGCACAAGGGTGATTAAACACACAGCTAGAGGTAGTAAACTAGGGAGAGGAGGCTGTATTGGAGCACAAGGGTGATGAAACACACAGCTAGAGGTAGTAAACTAGGGAGAGGAGGCTGTATTGGAGCACAAGGGTGATGAAACACACAGCTAGAGGTAGTAAACTAAGGAGAGGAGGCTGTATTGGAGCACAAGGGTGATGAAACACACAGCTAGAGGTAGTAAACTAGGGAGAGGAGGCTGTATTGGAGCACAAGGGTGATGAAACACACAGCTAGAGGTAGTAAACTAGGGAGAGGAGGCTGTGTACCCAATAGAGTAGGGTTTCCCCCCTGGGTGCACGTTCAGTTTTTTCCCCAGCACTACACAGCTGATTCAAATGATTAAAGCTTGATGATGAGTTGGTTATTCGAATCAGTTGTGTATTGCTGGGGAAAACCCCCAAAACGAGCACCAAGGAGGGGACCCAAGGACCGAGTTCAGAAACCCTGCGATAGAGGACTAACGCCTTGATCACACTGAGCGCAAAATAGTACGAAGCATCATCTGGATGTGTGCGCAACAAAAGTTCAACATTCACCTTCTGCTACCATTTCTGTCAAGCCGTCAACGCATACAGTTTCACGCATACGTCACCGTGCGCGCAACAAAGAACGCACTGCAGGGCAAACGCAACGTTCCATTGGACACGAAGGTACTTACGGTGTACTAAAAATGCCTAACACTGTCGGTGTGATCAAGGCGGAAGCAAATTAAACTAAGACCCATGCAGTATTTATTTTTTAGGGATTTTAAAATGTAATTCTATTCCTTGACTTTTCACAAGTACCACGATATGCGTTGTATATGGTTGCCAGTGTAAAGAGAGTAATGCTACTTTCAGAATAGTTTTTTCTTTCAGAATCAGAAGTGGTTACAGAACCTCTGTACTAAGTGACACCCAAACCTGCTTGGCAGGCCTTGCTGTTATTATGAAAGGAGAAGCGGAGTCCCTAGTTACGAAAGAGTGACGGGAAGTGTCCTTTTTCTGAAGCTGGAGACATTAGGTGTCGCCTTTTGCCCAATCTCATAGGGCTCAAGACTACTAAAGAGAAGTTAACATCGTTTTTGAATATCTTTTAACCGGTAATCCGATCCGCGACATGCACGCACACAGGGAGATAAACAGTGATTACCCCAAAGGTGGGCAATGCCCCGGTGAAAAAGAGACGGAACCACCACCTGCAAACGCCATGTATCATCAAAGTCTTGCGGCGTCACGACTGTCAAGTAGTCTACTGACGCTGCCTAAAGAGTTACCGGCTTTCTGTGCGTCCAACCACGGCATGCTCGTGATGAACCCGGGGTTGCTGAATTCACGGGCCGGTTCTCCTTATTATTCGGAGACATACATCGATAATCTTAACAATAAACGGCAGGAACGCTTCGCAGGTTCCGGAAACGGTGAGTTGGTTTAGTAACAATGTTACAGCACAATCACTCAACGAGTCAGATAAATGGTGTCTCAACTCTTATCGATCCAAGACTTAATGCTAAAGTTTGAAATGTTCTCTTACTGATTTAAAGATGGGCATCTTGTAAAGATGTAACTTAGATATCCTAGCAAATTCGGGGGGTGGCCCCGATTGGGACTCGAAATCGGGTCAAATCAAAACCCGTTACACAAAGAGGTCCAAACCTCTTGACAAGGTCGTTAAGTGTTGGGTTCAAGTCACTACAATATAGTTAATTGTGCTGTTGTTGATAAGCGAAGCTGGTAACATTTCTTTGGACTGACACTACTCTAAAAGCATCATTAGAAAATGCAACAAAGTTATGATTCATGTCCAGTGGTATTGTATCAGGGGTAATCTCGTTTAAACTATAAGAATATTATATATACATAAATGCCAACATTTATGCAAATTGGGAATGTGCATGTTTGTTCCACAAATTCCAAACGTCATTCCAATCATTTAACCCCCAGAGAGCTTGCATTACTTCAAAGGCTCTCCTCCGCCTTTCACACGGCAACTGCAGGCTTTTGCTCCAGCCCTACTCTAACACCAGGAGCTGGGTTCATAGATTTGGGTCAGGTATGTTAGAGAAGGAGAAACAGCAGACATCCATCCAGCACAGCCTCTGATTTGAAAAGGCTACCTACCCCTGGTTCTCTATCTCACCTTTGCGTGTGGAGGCTTTTGCTCTGGCCCTGCGCCAACATACCTGGACGTCATTTACTACATAGCTGCTGTTTCTCCAGTTCACCAGTAGGTGACAGTAGAACCCATGTTTTCACACTGACTCATTCCAATGACCTTGTAGTGCAGCTGTTGAAAAGCACAGCGCTACCACGCTTCTCCACACGGTCACACACACATACTGGACACGCAGGAGTAAGAAACGCACACACAGTGAATCTGCTGAGGATACGATAGCTCCAGTCTGGTAAGTTAACGTTTCAACAGTAGCCTGTCAACCAGGATTCTAACCATGTTTTATAGAACGTTTCAACAGTAGCCTGTCTACCAGGATTCTAACCATGTTTTATAGAACGTTTCAACAGTAGCCTGTCTACCAGGATTCTAACCATGTTTTATAGAACGTTTCAACAGTAGCCTGTCTACCAGGATTCTAACCGTGTTTTATAGAACGTTTCAACAGTAGTCTGTCAACCAGGATTCTAACCATGTTTTTGAAGCTGAACCTCTTCTACTGTTGGTCCGTTGCTCAACTCTCTTTCATTTTCTCGATCTTTTTCATGGCTCTGGAACAGTTCTGTAATAACACCCTACTCTCAAGCAAACTGTTTTTCTCTCTCTCTCTCTCTCTTTCTCTCTTTCTCTCTTTCGCTCTTCTCTCTTCGCTCTTCTCTCTCTCTGGCTTGTGGGTAAGATTGTTGTTTGATAACCTGGAATTAAAATAGATTTTGGGGGAGGGTTGTAAATCACTTTGAAGATGCAAAATATTTTTTGTGAAAGAAATAAGACAAAAACTGAACTGGAGCATGCACCCCCCCCCCCCCCCCCCCCCCCTCCTTTTATAGCAATTACAGCTGCAAGTCTCTTGGGGTATGTCTCTATAAGCTTGGCACATTTAGCCACTGGGATTTCTGTCCATTCTTCAAGGCAAAACTGCTCCAGCTCCTTCAAGTTGGATGGGTTCCGCTCGTGTACAACAATCTTTAAGTCATACCACAGATTCTCAATTGGATTAACCTCTGAACCACCCATCCCGGATTCGGGATAATTGTCATCAGCAACGCTGAATAGCATAGCGCCACAGTCAAATAATATTACTAGAAAATATTCATGAAATCACAAGTGTAATATAGGAAAACACAGCTTAGCCTTTTGTTAATCACCCTGTCGTCTCAGATCTTGAAATTA
This sequence comes from Oncorhynchus clarkii lewisi, assembly GCF_045791955.1. Taxonomy (NCBI): domain Eukaryota; kingdom Metazoa; phylum Chordata; class Actinopteri; order Salmoniformes; family Salmonidae; genus Oncorhynchus; species Oncorhynchus clarkii. The sequence goes on along the minus strand of NC_092156.1, from coordinate 73,448,858 downwards.
TGCTTTACAGCGAAAGCAATCCAAGCGTTTGTGTAAGTTTATCGATCACTCGACAAAACAATAAGTACACTTAGCATCAGGTAACTTGGTCACGAAAATCAGAATAGCAATCAAATGAATCGTTTACCTTTGATCTTCGGATGTTTTCACTCACGAGACTCTCAGTTAGACAACAAATGTTCCTTTTGTTCCATAAAGATGTTTTTTAAATCCAAATACCTCCGTTAGTTTGGTGCGTTATGACCAGGAATCCACCGGAAAGAGCGGTCTCGACAACGCAGACAAAAATTCCAAATTATATCCATAATGTCCACAGAAACATGTCAAACGTTTTTTTATAATCAATCCTCAGGGTGTTTTTCAAATATTTATTTGATAATATATCAACCGGGACAGTTGGCTTTTCACTAGGACCGGGAGGAACAATGGCCGCCTTTCTCTTTTGCGCACAACTCACTCTGAGAGCCCCCACCTATCCACTTACGCAATGTGGTCGTTCATGCTCATATTCATATTCTAGCATCTGGTCAAGAGAAATAGGCCGTTTACTTTGGGAACGTTATTTTTCCAAAAATAAAAATAGTGCCCCCTAGCTTCAAACTGCACTGGGGCCTTCAACAAACTGCACTGGGCCTTTGACAAACTGCACTGGGCCTTTGACAAACTGCACTGGGCCTTTGACAAACTGCACTGGGGCCTTTGACAAACTGCACTGGGCCTTTGACAAACTGCACTGGGCCTTTAACAAACTGCACTGGGGCCTTTGACAAACTGCACTGGGGCCTTTGACAAACTGCACTGGGGCCTTTAGCAAACTGCACTGGGGCCTTTGACAAACTGCACTGGGGCCTTTAGCAAACTGCACTGGGGCCTTTAGCAAACTGCACTGGGGCCTTTAACAAACTGCACTGGGGCCTTTAACAAACTGCACTGGGGCCTTTGACAAACTGCACTGGGGCCTTTGACAAACTGCACTGGGGCCTTTGACAAACTGCACTGGGGCCTTTGACAAACTGCACTGGGGCCTTTGACAAACTGCACTGGGGCCTTTGACAAACTGCACTGGGGCCTTTGACAAACTGCACTGGGGCCTTTGACAAACTGCACTGGGGCCTTTGACAAACTGCACTGGGCCTTTAACAAACTGCACTGGGGTCTTTGACAAACTGCACTGGGGCCTTTAACAAACTGCACTGGGGCCTTTAGCAAACTGCACTGGGGCCTTTGACAAACTGCACTGGGGCCTTTGACAAACTGCACTGGGGCCTTCGACAAACTGCACTGGGGCCTTTGACAAACTGCACTGGGGCCTTTGACAAACTGCACTGGGCCTTTGACAAACTGCACTGGGGCCTTTGACAAACTGCACTGGGCCTTTGACAAACTGCACTGGGGCCTTTGACAAACTGCACTGGGGCCTTTGACAAACTGCACTGGGCCTTTGACAAACTGCACTGGGCCTTTGACAAACTGCACTGGGCCTTTGACAAACTGCACTGGGCCTTTGACAAACTGCACTGGGCCTTTGACAAACTGCACTGGGCCTTTGACAAACTGCACTGGGCCTTTGACAAACTGCACTGGGCCTTTGACAAACTGCACTGGGCCTTTGACAAACTGCACTGGGCCTTTGACAAACTGCACTGGGCCTTTGACAAACTGCACTGGGCCTTTGACAAACTGCACTGGGCCTTTGACAAACTGCACTGGGGCCTTTAACAAACTGCACTGGGGTCTTTGACAAACTGCACTGGGCCTTTGACAAACTGCACTGGGCCTTTGACAAACTGCACTGGGGCCTTTGACAAACTGCACTGGGCCTTTGACAAACTGCACTGGGCCTTTGACAAACTGCACTGGGGCCTTTGACAAACTGCACTGGGGCCTTTGACAAACTGCACTGGGGCCTTTGACAAACTGCACTGGGGCCTTTGACAAACTGCACTGGGGCCTTTGACAAACTGCACTGGGGCCTTTGACAAACTGCACTGGGGCCTTCAACAAACTTGTTGCCCTACACCTTCCGTCACCGTGCTCCTACACTTTCCTAAGACGTGTAGGCCTGCGTGTTGGTACCAGACTCTTTCAGACCTGTGTCTGTTCATGGCAGAACTCTGACAAAACCCTTGGGGGTGGTTTCCTGGATAGGGGTTAGGCGTTGGATTAAAAAGCAAGCTCATTAGAGAATCCCAATTGAAAGTGCTTTTTAGTCCAGGACTAGGCTTTATCCGTGTCCGGGAAACCACCACGTTTAATTTAGTTTTCTAGAGATGGATAGATGGAACCCATTAGTGGCAACACTGTTGTAGGCTCTGCCCCTTTATGGTGTGGCCGACCTAACTTACTTACTTAATCATTTTAGCCACGAGCAAATCCCTTCCATGATCTAGTAGATGTCTAGATCACCCAGTGGAAACGCTGTAGGAGGCTGATCGGGTAGATGTCTAGATCACCCAGTGGAAACGCTGTAGGAGGCTGATCGGGTAGATGTCTAGATCACCCAGTGGAAACGCTGTAGGAGGCTGATCGGGTAGATGTCTAGATCACCCAGTGGAAATGCTGTAGGAGGCTGATCTAGTAGATGTCTAGATCACCCAGTGGAAACGCTGTAGGAGGCTGATCTGGTAGATGTCTAGATCACCCAGAGGAAACGCTGTAGGAGGCTGATCTGGTAGATGTCGAGATCACCCAGTGGAAACGCTGTAGAAGGCTGATCGGGTAGATGTCTAGATCACCCAGTGGAAACGCTGTAGGAGGCTGATCGGGTAGATGTCTAGATCACCCAGTGGAAACGCTGTAGGAGGCTGATCGGGTAGATGTCTAGATCACCCAGTGGAAACGCTGTAGGAGGCTGATCGGGTAGATGTCTAGATCACCCAGTGGAAACGCTGTAGGAGGCTGATCTGGTAGATGTCGAGATCACCCAGTGGAAACGCTGTAGGAGGCTGATCTGGTAGATGTCTAGATCACCCAGTGGAAATGCTGTAGGGGGCTGATCTGGTAGATGTCTAGATCACCCAGTGGAAACGCTGTAGGAGGCTGACCTGGTAGATGTCTAGATCACCCAGTGGAAACGCTGTAGGAGGCTGACCTGGTAGATGTCTAGATCACCCAGTGGAAACGCTGTAGGAGGCTGATCTGGTAGATGTCGAGATCACCCAGTGGAAACGCTGTAGGAGGCTGATCTGGTAGATGTCTAGATCACCCAGTGGAAACGCTGTAGGAGGCTGACCTGGTAGATGTCTAGATCACCCAGTGGAAACGCTGTAGGAGGCTGATCTGGTAGATGTCTAGATCACCCAGTGGAAACGCTGTAGGAGGCTGACCTGGTAGATGTCTAGATCACCCAGTGGAAACGCTGTAGGAGGCTGACCTGGTAGATGTCTAGATCACCCAGTGGAAACGCTGTAGGAGGCTGACCTGGTAGATGTCTAGATCACCCAGTGGAAACGCTGTAGGAGGCTGACCTGGTAGATGTCTAGATCACCCAGTGGAAACGCTGTAGGAGGCTGATCTGGTAGATGTCTAGATCACCCAGTGGAAACGCTGTAGGAGGCTGACCTGGTAGATGTCTAGATCACCCAGTGGAAACGCTGTAGGAGGCTGACCTGGTAGATGTCTAGATCACCCAGTGGAAACGCTGTAGGAGGCTGATCGGGTAGATGTCGAGATCACCCAGTGGAAACGCTGTAGGAGGCTGATCTGGTAGATGTCTAGATCACCCAGTGGAAACGCTGTAGGAGGCTGATCTGGTAGATGTCTAGATCACCCAGTGGAAATGCTGTAGGAGGCTGACCTGGTAGATGTCTAGATCACCCAGTGGAAACGCTGTAGGAGGCTGACCTGGTAGATGTCTAGATCACCCAGTGGAAACGCTGTAGGAGGCTGATCGGGTAGATGTCGAGATCACCCAGTGGAAACGCTGTAGGAGGCTGATCTGGTAGATGTCTAGATCACCCAGTGGAAACGCTGTAGGAGGCTGATCTGGTAGATGTCTAGATCACCCAGTGGAAATGCTGTAGGGGGCTGATCTGGTAGATGTCGAGATCACCCAGTGGAAACGCTGTAGGGGGCTGATCTGGCCCTTTTGTAGAACAACGAGACCAGAGGTTACAATTGACGGTTTTGGAGACCATTAAAACCATTTGAATGTCACAACTATACCCATCCCAGTAGAGACCTGCTATCTGGGTTACTGGGCCCGTCCCTCACCGTGCTCCAGTAGAGACCTGGTAGCTGGGTTACTGGGCCCGTCCCTCACCGTGCTCCAGTAGAGACCTGCTAGCTGGGTTACTGGACCCGTCCCCCACCGTGCTCCAGTAGAGACCTGCTAGCTGGGTTACTGGGTTGACACCCAGCCTCCTGTTGGCTCTGGTCCTTTTATCGAGGGATATGTAACAGTTGAGTAATCAGGACATATGGTTCCCTTCCAGTTAGTACCAGGCATGTTCAAGCCTGCCTGTTTAACCAGAACTAGTCGATGGCACACCATGTCTGTGTATCTGAGGCAGCTGTTGTGTAATATAGTAGAGGATTAGCTGTGTTTAAAAACATCTGTAGAGGTTATGTTTTGGAAACCTGTATTGTAGAATGGTGGTGTGTGTTTGATTTTAGAAGACATTCCCAGCGGTGTTCTATTCTGGAATTCTACAGCGTAGCCGGAATGTTTTGTAGACAATGGATGGAACAGCTAAGACATCCTTCTTCAAATGACATCCCGTTCTCTGTAGGTATGAGACCTGGTGTGAGATGGACGGACCTGGTACGACCTCGAGGTTGTATGATGGTAGAGTGGCTTTGGGAACTGTTGAGTATCTCTCACATCACGTGTCATTACAAAAAGCATTGAGTTCTGTGTGGGCAGTCAAGCAGTATCAGTGTTAACCATCATTTATATAGCCAGCCAATGTTTGGTCCTAAGGGTCTAGTCTAGCTATATCTAGGGTCTAGTGGTATAGATGGGTCTAGTCTAGTGGCATAGATGGGTCTAGTGGTGTAGTCTAGTTATATCTAGGGCCTAGTGGTATAGATGGGTCTAGTCTAGCTATATCTAGGGCCTAGTGGTATAGATGGGTGTATTTATATCTAGGGCCTAGTGGCAAAATGGCTTAATTAAGGACATCAAAGTCAATGTATTGTCAATGTATTGGATTGACCATCATCACTCAGGGCATAGTGGTATAGATGAGTCTAGTTTAGCTATATCTAGGGCCTAGTGGTATAGATGGGTGTATTTATATCTAGGGCCTAGTGGTATAGATGGGTCTAGTCTAGTGGTATAGATGGGTGTAGTCTAGTTGTATCTAGGGTCTAGTGGTATAGATGGGTGTATTTATATCTAGGGCCTAGTGGTATAGATGGGTGTATTTATATCTAGGGCCTAGTGGTATAGATGGGTCTAGTCTAGTGGTATAGATGGGTGTAGTCTAGTTGTATCTAGGGTCTAGTGGTGTAGTCTAGTTATATCTAGGGTCTAGTGGTATAGATGGGTCTAGTCTAGTTATATCTAGGGTCTAGAAGTGTAGTCTAGTTATATCTAGGGCCTAGTTGTATAGATGGGTGTAGTCTAGTTATATCTAGGGTCTAGTGGTGTAGTCTAGTTATATCTAGGGTCTAGTGGTATAGATGGGTGTAGTCTAGTTATATCTAGGTCCTAGTTGTATAGATGAGTGTAGTCTAGTTAGATAGGTCTAGTGGTGTAGTCTAGTGGTATAGATGGGTGTAGTCTAGTTATATCTAGGTCCTAGTTGTATAGATGGGTCTAGTCTAGTGGTATAGATGGGTGTAGTCTAGTTAGATATGTATAGTGGTATAGATGGGTGTAGTCTAGTTATATCTAGGTCCTAGTTGTATAGATGGGTGTAGTCTAGTTGTATAGATGGGTGTAGTCTAGTTAGATATGTATAGTGGTATAGATGGGTGTAGTCTAGTTATATCTAGGTCCTAGTTGTATAGATGGGTGTAGTCTAGTGGTATAGATGGGTGTAGTCTAGTTAGATGGGTCTAGTGGTGTAGTCTAGTTGTATAGATGGGTGTAGTCTAGCTATATCTAGGGCCTAGTGGTATAGATGGGTGTAGTCTATCTATATCTAGGTCCTAGTTGTATAGATGGGTCTAGTCTAGTGGTATAGATGGGTGTAGTCTAGTTAGATGGGTCTAGTTATATCTAGGTCCTAGTGGTATAGATGGGTCTAGTGGTGTAGTCTAGTGGTAAAGATGGGTGTAGTCTATATCTAGGGCCTAGTTGTATAGATGGGTGTAGTCTAGTTAGATGGGTCTAGTTATATCTAGAGGAAAAAGGGGGATTCTTGCAAGCTGAAGAAAACCATCCCAACCGTGAAGCACGGGGTGGCAGCATCATGTTGTGGGGGTGGCAGCATCATGTTGTGGGGGTGCTGCTGCAGGAGGGACTGGTGCACCTCACAAAATAGTTGGCATCATGAGGTAGGAAAATTATGTGGATATATTGAAGCAACATCTCAAGACATCAGTCAGGAAGTTAAAGCTTGGTCGCAAATGGGTCTTCCAAATGGACAATGACCCCAAGCATACTTCCAAAGTTGTGGCAAAATGGCTTAATTAAGGACATCAAAGTCAATGTATTGGATTGACCATCACAAAGCCCTGACCTCAATCCTATCAAAAATATGTGGGCAGAATGGAAAAAGCGTGTGCGAGCAAGGAGGCCTACAAACCTGACTCAGTTACACTAGCTTTGTCAGGAGGAATGGGCCAAAATTCACCCAACTTATTGTGGGAAGCTTGTGGAAGCCTACCCAAAACGTTTGACCCAAGTTAAACAATTTAAAGGCAATGCTACCAAATACTAATTGAGTGTATGTAAACTTCTGACCCACTGGGAATGTGATGAAAGAAATACAAACTGAAATAAATAATTCTCTCTACTATTATTCTGACATTTCACATTCTTAAAATAAAGTGGTGATCCTAACTGACCTAAAACAGGGGATTTTTACAGGATTAAATGTCAGGAATTGTGGAAAAACTGAGTTTAAATGTATTTGGCTAAGGTGTATGTAAACTTCTGACTTTGTGTGTGTGTGTGTGTGTATATATATATATATATATATATATATATATATATATATATATATATATATATATATATATATATATATATATATATATGAGTTAATTGGTCTATTAATTTCTAATATTAGGGCCAAGTGGTATAGAAATGACATGAGCAGGTAAGCCAGTGGAAAGTTGTCTGGCATTTGAGTGAAGGACACACAGGTATGTACTCTCTCTCACACACACACAGTACACACAGTACACACACCGTCTCAGAGAGATGTTCACTCAGACAGTGTCACTTTATCCGTGCGTGACACATTGACATTTCCACCCTGGCAGTGTACTGTGTGTTCCATCCCCTCTGCTTCTCTGATGTGCCCTTCTCACACCGTCTGTCTGCTCTGATCTACCCTTCTCACACAGTCTGTCTGCTCTGATCTACCCTTCTCACACAGTCTGTCTGCTCTGATCTACCCTTCTCACACAGTCTGTCTGCTCTGATGTACCCTTCTCACACAGTCTGTCTGCTCTGATCTACCCTTCTCACACAGTCTGTCTGCTCTGATGTACCCTTCTCACACAGTCTGTCTGCTCTGATCTACCCTTCTCACACAGTCTGTCTGCTCTGATGTACCCTTCTCACACAGTCTGTCTGCTCTGATCTACCCTTCTCACACAGTCTGTCTGCTCTGATCTACCCTTCTCACACAGTCTGTCTGCTCTGATCTGCCCTTCTCTGTCTGTCTACTGCTCTGATATGCCCTTCTCTCTCTGTCTGCCTGTCTGTCTACTGCTCTGATATGCCCTTGTCTGTCTGTCTCTGTCTCTGTCTCTGCCCTTCTCTCCGATAAGATATGACATCTCGTGAATAAACTTTATTGACTATTTTAGCTGGGCCTCCATCTGTTTCATTTCATTTAAAAATATATATATTTTTCTCCCCATTTTCGTGGTATCCAATTGTTTAGTAGCTACTATGTTGTCTCATCGCTACAACTCCCGTACGGGCATGAAAGTCCTGCTACCCAGCCGACAAAGATTAGGGGAATCCGTGAGACTTACTCCCCATCCTCCCTCAAGATAGGGAGACCGAGAGGATAGGACAGTTAGACATGATAAGAGAGGAGAGGACAGTTCGACATGATAGGAGAGGACAGTTAGACATGATAGGAGAGGAGAGGACAGTTAGACATGATAGGAGAGGATAGGAGAGGATAGGACAGTTAGACATGATAGGAGAGGACAGTTAGACATGATAGGAGAGGACAGTTAGACACGATAGGAGAGGAGAGGACAGTTAGACACGATAGGAGAGGAGAGGACAGTTAGACACGATAGGAGAGGAGAGGACAGTTAGACACGATAGGAGAGGAGAGGACAGTTAGACACGATAGGAGAGGAGAGGACAGTTAGACACGATAGGAGAGGAGAGGACAGTTAGACACGATAGGAGAGGAGAGGACAGTTAGACACAATAGGAGAGGAGAGGACAGTTAGACACAATAGGAGAGGAGAGGACAGTTACACAATATGAAGTGGAAAAATTAAATGTAGGAAATTCTTGAATAAATGTGTTTTTCCTACGTCATCTGTGGTCAGGAACATGAGCAGATACAACGGGTCTGTGGACATCTCATGTCACCGTTCTGTCTCTGGACGTATTGAGGAACTGTGTGTGACGCTGAAGTGGCTGTTGGCTAAGGACTGGCATTGATTCCACTAACTCTATTATCATGAACCAAACCACAAACCCTGTGTGTGGTGAAATAACCCTCCTATGTGTCTGTGTGTGAATCAGCGGTTGAGATTGTGTAGCTTTATATCCTGTCCCCAAGCACATGATCTGTGGTGACGCCTCATATGGACTGCTGCCCTCCCTCCTAATCTCTCTCTCTCTCCCCTTCCCTCCCTCCCTCCCTTCCCTCTTTCTGTTCTCCCTCCCTCCCGCCCTCCCTCCTTCCCTCCCTCTGGGTTATAAGGTGTAGTGAACATTGAGCTCACTCAGAAACACACTGAGTACGTCTCTCACACACTCGACGAGAGACGAGACACCAAGTGTTTATCAAACGTTGAGCAACATTTTACTGACGGTTCTTTCTCAAGACTGTCAGTCAGATACACACGGAAGGAAGAGACTGATGGAAACTATGGGTGAGCATGACTGTGGTATGTTTATTAAAGTCTTGTGTTAGCAGGTTTATATTGGTCGTTGTAATGGGAAAGGCTCTCTTACGTCGGAGGTGACTTGTTGCAGATGGGGATTATCTGACAGTGAATTAAAAGGGGAAACACCAGCACACTACAAGTACCACTGGTGTTTATTAAAGTCTTGTGTTAGCAGGTTTATATTGGTCGTTGTAATGGGAAAGGCTCTCTTACGTCGGAGGTGACTTGTTGCTGATGGGGATTATCTGACAGTGAATTAAAAGGGGAAACACCAGCACACTACAAGTACCACTGGTGTTTATTGAACGGATTGAGCGCCTGGATGTTGTCATGTAATAGATGAATTCTCCTTCATATTGTTGTGGATATCCTCATGTTTTGGGTAGAACGGGTAGTGTGATGTTTTCTTCAGTTGTAGTCGGATCCTTGTTTGGTTGAGAGCGGAGTTGTTTGGGGGAGGGGTGTTCTATTTCACCCAATAAGGTCAGACTTTGCTAGGGCCCCTAGAGGTGTTTATGTTGGTTAAGAAGCACACAGTTGTCTTGGTCACTGTTAAGGTGAAGCAAAGGGACTGGGATGCTAGCGACATCTCTCTGTATGTAAACTCTGTTGTCTTTCTGTGATGAGTCTTCAGAGCTGCCATTCATTTAGATGGAGGGACTTCGTTCAGAATGAGGTGCAGTAGTGATTCAGATCTGTTTAGATAAGGGGTCGGAGACTAGGGGTCGGAGACTGGGGGTCGGAGACTAGGGGTCGGAGACTAGGGATCCTGTTGATAAATATCCATATGATGCATGTGGTTAATTTGTCAGCGACCGACACACTGAACATGTAGACCGACGTGCACTATTTGTTTAAGAGCAAAACCTTTATCCCATCACTGTGTCTGACCTGGTTACCATAGTTCTGGTTCAAACCATGCACCTGCTCATCACACCCTGGTAAACAGCCATGTCCTGGTCTCAGAGCAACAGATAGGGACATGTGGTGTGTCCTCAGGACATATTGGCCACTATGAGATCCTCAGGACATATGGGCCAGTATGAGATCCTCAGGACCAATGGGCCAGTGTGAGATCCTCAGGACATATGGGCCAGTATGAGATCGTCAGGACCTATGGGCCAGTGTGAGATCCTCAGGACCTATGGGCCAGTGTGAGATCCTCAGGACCTATGGGCCAGTGTGAGATCCTCAGGACCTATGGGCCAGTGTGAGATCCTCAGGACATATGGGCCAGTGTGAGATCCTCAGGACCTATGGGCCAGTGAGAGATCCTCAGGACCTATGGGCCAGTATGTGATCCTCAGGACCTATGGGCCAGTATGTGATCCTCAGGACCTATGGGCCAGTGTGAGATCCTCAGGACCTATGGGCCAGTGTGTCAGGACCTATGGGCCAGTATGAGATCCTCAGGACCTATGGGCCAGGAGATCCTCAGGACCTATGGGCCAGTATGAGATCCTCAGGACCTATGGGCCAGTATGAGATCCTCAGGACCTATGGGCCAGTATGAGATCCTCAGGACCTATGGGCCAGTATGAGATCCTCAGGACCTATGGGATCCTCAGGACATATGGGCCAGTACGAGATCCTCAGGACCTATGGGCCAGTACGAGATCCTCAGGACCTATGGGCCAGTACGAGATCCTCAGGACCTATGGGCCAGTATGAGATCCTCAGGACCTATGGGCCAGTATGAGATCCTCAGGACCTATGGGCCAGTATGAGATCCTCAGGACATATGGGTCAGTATGTGATCGTCAGGACATATGGGCCAGTATGTGATCGTCAGGACCTATGGGCCAGTATAAGATCCTCAGGACATATGGGCCAGTATGAGATCCTCAGGACATATGGGCCAGTATGAGATCCTCAGGACATATGGGCCAGTATGAGATCCTCAGGACCTATGGGCCAGTGTGAGATCCTCAGGACCTATGGGCCAGTGTGAGATCCTCAGGACCTATGGGCCAGTATGAGATCCTCAGGACCTATGGGCCAGTATGAGATCCTCAGGACATATGGGCCAGTGTGAGATCCTCAGGACCTATGGACCAGTATGAGATCCTCAGGACCTATGGGCCAGTATGAGATCCTCAGGACCTATGGGCCAGTGTGAGATCCTCAGGACCTATGGGCCAGTGTGAGATCCTCAGGACCTATGGGCCAGTATGAGATCCTCAGGACCTATGGGCCAGTGTGAGATCCTCAGGACCTATGGGCCAGTGTGAGATCCTCAGGATCTATGGGCCAGTATGTGATCCTCAGGACCTATGGGCCAGTATGAGATCCTCAGGACCTATGGGCCAGTATGAGATCCTCAGGACCTATGGGCCAGTATGAGATCCTCAGGACCTATGGGCCAGTATGAGATCCTCAGGACCTATGGGCCAGTATGAGATCCTCAGGACCTATGGGCCAGTATGAGATCCTCAGGACCTATGGGCCAGTATGAGATCGTCAGGACCTATGGGCCAGTATGAGATCCTCAGGACCTATGGGCCAGTATGAGATCCTCAGGACCTATGGGCCAGTATGAGATCCTCAGGACCTATGGGCCAGTATGAGATCCTCAGGACCTATGGGCCAGTATGAGATCCTCAGGACCTATGGGCCAGTATGAGATCCTCAGGACCTATGGGCCAGTATGAGATCCTCAGGACCTATGGGCCAGTATGAGATCCTCAGGACCTATGGGCCAGTATGAGATCCTCAGGACCTATGGGCCAGTATGAGATCCTCAGGACCTATGGGCCAGTATGAGATCCTCAGGACCTATGGGCCAGTATGAGATCCTCAGGACCTATGGGCCAGTATGAGATCCTCAGGACCTATGGGCCAGTATGAGATCCTCAGGACCTATGGGCCAGTATGAGATCCTCAGGACCTATGGGCCAGTATGAGATCCTCAGGACCTATGGGCCAGTATGAGATCCTCAGGACATATGGGCCAGTATGAGATCGTCAGGACCTATGGGCCAGTATGAGATCCTCAGGACCTATGGGCCAGTATGAGATCCTCAGGACCAGTATGAGATCCTCAGGACCTATGGGACAGTGTGAGATCCTCAGGACCTATGGGCCAGTATGAGATCCTCAGGACATATGGGCCAGTATGAGATCCTCAGGACCTATGGGCCAGTATGAGATCCTCAGGACATATGGGCCAGTATGAGATCCTCAGGACCTATGGGCCAGTATGAGATCCTCAGGACCTATGGGCCAGTATGAGATCCTCAGGACCTATGGGCCAGTATGAGATCCTCAGGACCTATGGGCCAGTATGAGATCCTCAGGACATATGGGCCAGTATGAGATCGTCAGCAATAGAACAAACAGCAGATAGTTAAACTGCTGACCACTGACTGTTTCTGGATGGCTGTTGGTCTTGGCACAGAGATGAGGTTTTAGTGGTAATGTCAACAAAAGGTCTGTTTGTTGCTTAGTAACCTACCTAATAGTTTTAGGTTTTGATTTACTCATACATTCTTTTGTATTTAACTGTATTTAACTTGGCAAGTCAGTGAAGAACAAATTCTTATTTTACAATGACAGCCTACCCCGGCCAAACCCACCCTTAAGCCGGACGACACTGGGCCAATTGTACTCTGCCCTATGGGACTCACGATCACCACCGGTTGTGATACAGCCCGGGATCAAACCAGGGTCTGTAGTGACACCTCTGGCACTGAGATGCAGTGCCTTAGACAACTGCTCCTCTTGGGAGCCGAAACACCAGTTAGGATCAGATCACCCTTCCCGTTTTATATGGGTTGATTCACCATTCATAGATACTCAGGAGTTTCCATTAACCACAGATCTAGGATCAGATCACCCTTCGCCTGACATAACCTTTTACCTTCATGAGGTTAATAGCCATACTGACCCTAGATCAGTATTGAGGTAGAGAGATACTAATGTCAGGGGACTAGATGAGGCTAATCCAGTTCAACTGAAGGCCATCAGAGATTCAACTAGAATTTAGAAACAATGAAGACTAGACAGAGCTGGGAGATGTAGTCCAACTACAAGCTGCCATTAGACCGGGATATGTAGTCCTTTATAAACTGAGCCTTACTGGTTCATGTGAGAGCTGGGAGATGTAGTCCTTTATAAACTGAGCCTTACTGGTTCATGTAAGAGCTGGGAGATGTAGTCCTTTATAAACTGAGCCTTACTGGTTCATGTAAGAGCTGGGAGATGTAGTCCTTTATAAACTGAACCTTACTGGTTCATGTGTCCAGAGTGGGCAAGAAGAGGAACACACAGTCAGCTGACAGTCATGTTTATCTCACAGCATACTGTTGTCCATGTGCTCACACACACACACAGTCACTACAAACTGGGCTGTAGGGTCACTGGTGCATGTGACTAGTTGAGAGTAAAGAGGAACTGGCACACAAACTGACAGCAGGGAAATAAATAGTACACACACACACACACACACCGACTGAAAGTGGAGCGAGACGGAGCCAAAGGAACACACACACTATGGAGGAAGGAGACACACACTATGGAGGAAGGAAACACACAAATACACTGACTGTCTGAAACCAGAGATGAGACACACACACTATGGAGGAAGGAGACACACACTATGGAGGAAGGAAACACACACTATGGAGGAAGGAGACACACACACTATGGAGGAAGGAGACACACACTATGGAGGAAGGAGACACACACTATGGAGGAAGGAGACACACACTATGGAGGAAGGAGACACACACTATGGAGGAAGGAGACACACACTATGGAGGAAGGAGACACATATACACTGACTGTCTGAAACCAGAGATGAGACACACACTATGGAGGAAGGAGACACACACTATGGAGGAAGGAAACACACACTATGGAGGAAGGAGACACACACACTATGGAGGAAGGAGACACACACACTATGGAGGAAGGAGACACACACACTATGGAGGAAGGAAACACACACTATGGAGGAAGGAGACACACTATGGAGGAAGGAGACACACACACTATGGAGGAAGGAGACACACACACTATGGAGGAAGGAGACACACACACTATGGAGGAAGGAGACACACACTATGGAGGAAGGAGACACACACACTATGGAGGAAGGAGACACACACTATGGAGGAAGGAGACACACACACTATGGAGGAAGGAGACACACACTATGGAGGAAGGAGACACACACTATGGAGGAAGGAAACACACACTATGGAGGAAGGAAACACACACTATGGAGGAAGGAAACACACACTATGGAGGAAGGAGACACACACACTATGGAGGAAGGAGACACACACACTATGGAGGAAGGAGACACACACACTATGGAGGAAGGAGACACACACACTATGGAGGAAGGAGACACACACACTATGGAGGAAGGAAACACACACTATGGAGGAAGGAGACACACACTATGGAGGAAGGAGACACACACACTATGGAGGAAGGAGACACACACACTATGGAGGAAGGAGACACACACACTATGGAGGAAGGAGACACACACTATGGAGGAAGGAGACACACACTATGGAGGAAGGAGACACACACTATGGAGGAAGGAGACACACACTATGGAGGAAGGAGACACACACTATGGAGGAAGGAAACACACACTATGGAGGAAGGAGACACACACACTATGGAGGAAGGAAACACACACTATGGAGGAAGGAGACACACACACTATGGAGGAAGGAGACACACACACTATGGAGGAAGGAGACACACACACTATGGAGGAAGGAGACACACACACTATGGAGGAAGGAGACACACTATGGAGGAAGGAGACACACACTATGGAGGAAGGAGACACACACACTATGGAGGAAGGAGACACACACTATGGAGGAAGGAGACACACACTATGGAGGAAGGAGACACACACACTATGGAGGAAGGAGACACACACTATGGAGGAAGGAGACACACACTATGGAGGAAGGAAACACACACTATGGAGGAAGGAAACACACACTATGGAGGAAGGAGACACACACTATGGAGGAAGGAGACACACACACTATGGAGGAAGGAGACACATACACTATGGAGGAAGGAGACACACACACTATGGAGGAAGGAAACACACACTATGGAGGAAGGAGACACACACTATGGAGGAAGGAGACACACACACTATGGAGGAAGGAGACACACACTATGGAGGAAGGAGACACACACACTATGGAGGAAGGAGACACACACACTATGGAGGAAGGAGACACACACTATGGAGGAAGGAGACACACACTATGGAGGAAGGAAGAAACACACTATGGAGGAAGGAGACACACACTATGGAGGAAGGAGACACACACACTATGGAGGAAGGAGACACACACACTATGGAGGAAGGAGACACACACACTATGGAGGAAGGAAACACACACTATGGAGGAAGGAGACACACACTATGGAGGAAGGAGACACACACACTATGGAGGAAGGAGACACACACACTATGGAGGAAGGAGACACACACACTATGGAGGAAGGAGACACACACTATGGAGGAAGGAGACACACACTATGGAGGAAGGAAACACACATATACACTGACTGTCTGAAACCAGAGATGACACACACACTCCCTCATAGCACACAGAGCTACTGTTGTCCCAGGACAAGGTAAGGCACATCAGCCAGCTGTGGCAGTCAGAACCAGCTAACAAGCAGTCTTTCTGTATCCACACATGAACTGAACCACACAATTCGCCTTGCAAACACACACACCGTTCCGATAGTCCACCCATAGATGTCCTATTCAGATAGTGTTTTTCATAGACAACTTTCTGGGGCGAAAACAAAACGGCCCTTGGTTGTCAATATGTTCTGTGTTCCAAGTCAAATGACGAGTCAATAGGTGACCTTTACCCCTTCACCTGGCAACAACCCCAATCTCACCTTTGAACTTACTCCTGATTGACCAAGGTTAGTCAGATCCTCCCTGAATTGAGAGAGAGAGGATAAATGTCACCCTTAAGCACAGATCTAGGATCAGCTTCCTGAAATCCTTAACCATAAAGGGCTGGAGGGAAAACTGACCTAAGATCAGTGTGTAGGGAAAAGCTTCAGTAGACATGGATCAGTACAACACTAGGCCCTGTTACAGTGTGAGGAACCAGACACGTAGGGAGTGAGGCCCAGGGTTCGCAGGACTTCTCCCTAGAGACTGACACCTATTTCTGGGATGGAATCAACCTCGGGCTACCCTTGTTGGCCCTTTGTGTGGTTCTATGTTGTGGGGATCACTGAGAGTTGTGGTTAAAATAGTTTGGGACTTAAAGTGTCCTGTAAAAGATCATGTGATCATGTTATTGTTGTAACTCATCTCCCTACTCCCTCTCTCTGTCTCTCTCCAGTCTGTCCAATGGGCAGTGGTGCCAGTAGACTCTACAGCTCCCTGGCCCAGACCCTAGTCAGCACCAGCACCACTACCACCCCGCTGGCCCAGCACCCCTCCCCCTTACAGGGGTGTCACTCTCCCCCGGGGGGGCACCCCCTGGAGCTGCTGAGGGAGTGTGAGGAGGCTCTACGGGACAGGCCTCCTCGCCTCCTCAGAGCCTTCATCTGCCCCGGGGAGGGAGAGGTGGACAGGGAGGAAGTGGACAACGATGCCACCCAGAGGACCATCAGAGTTATGCAGTGGAACATACTGGCTCAAGGTAAATGTTTTTTTTTTTTTAATTGTAGCCTTTCTTTAGTAAAAAATAGTCATGAACGTTTCATCTCATTCAGGGCTATTAAATGGTATATTATTGCTCATTTTAATTGGCATCGAGGACAGTGAGATGGATGGATGGACTGACGAATGAATTCTCTCTCCCTCCAGCTCTAGGTGAAGGCATGGACAGTTTCGTCAACTGTCCCCTGGAAGCCCTGAACTGGGCGGAGCGTAAATACCTCATCCTAGAAGAGATCCTCACCTACCGACCTCACATCCTGTGTCTACAGGAAGTCGACCACTACTACGACACCTTCCAGCCAATCCTGGCCAGCCTGGGTTACCGCGGCAACTTCTGCCCCAAGCCCTGGTCTCCGTGTTTGGATGTGGAGGGCAACAACGGTCCGGATGGATGTGCTCTGTTCTACGATGAAGCCCGGTTGGACTTGGTGGATAGTGTGAATGTCCGGCTGTGTGCCCTTTTCACACCCACCAACCAGGTCTGTAAAACTATGCCAGTCGAACTGTCCTTCCTTCCTTGAAGTAAATCACTGGTCTGACAACGTCTAATAGGATGGAAACTCTGATTTACAAGCACGTCGATTACCTCAAGGAATGAAGGACTCCGACAGGATCCTATTTTATAACAGGCAAGAGAGGTCAGAGGTCAACCCTCCTCCTGGACAGCCACTGTTTGTGTAGATTGTTAAAAAATACAGACTGGAACGTAAACCCTTAACTGTTTAATGCATTTGTCTTCCCTACAGGTGGCGGTCGTCACGACGCTGCGTTGCAGGGTGACAGGCCGGCGGCTGTGTGTTGCCGTGACGCACCTCAAAGCCCGGAGCGGCTGGGAATGTCTCCGTAGTGCCCAGGGTTCCGACCTTCTCCGGAACCTCACCACCCTCACCCAATCACCGGGGGGTCCTTCGGATCCCATAGGCACAGACACCCCTCTCCTCGTCTGCGGCGACTTCAACGCTGTGCCTTCCGAGGACGTCTACCATCGTTTCGCCTCGTCACCGTTGATCCTTGACTCCGCCTATAAACGGTTAAGCCGGGACGGGCTTTCGGAACCGGCCTATACCACGTGGAAGATCCGGCCGACGGGAGAGTGTTGCACCACATTGGATTATATCTGGTACTCTAGAGAATCGTTCAGTGTGGACGCCGTGTTGGATATGCCTACAGAGGAACAGATTGGCCCCAACAGGCTTCCGTCGTACAACTACCCCTCCGATCACCTCTCGTTGGTGTGTGACTTCAGCTTTAAAAAGCAGGAGGAGTGAAGAGGATCATATGGACACTTGATTGACAATTTGAGGGATGGAGGGAATAGAAGCGCCACTGTCCGAACCCATCTCTCTGGGGTATGATGACTGGAGAACAGGAGGAGGGAAGTAGGGAGGAGACTACCCGCTTGGTGTGAGCTTACTTTTTGGTGTGAGCTTACTTTTTTTTTGGTGTGAGCTTACTTTTCAGAAGTCATGTTATCGATTTAAAACACTCTGAATGAAGGAGACCGAGAGGAATGGACTGGACAGACTGCTGAAACTAGGCTCTATGGTTCCTGTCTACAGTAGAGGTGCTGTTGTTGTACCTCTGACACTGTGATGATTGGACAGACTGCTGAAACTAGGCTCTATGGTTCCTGTCTACAGTAGAGGTGCTGTTGTTGTACCTCTGACACTGTGATGATTGGACTGGACAGACTGCTGAAACTAGGCTCTATGGTTCCTGTCTACAGTAGAGGTGCTGTTGTTGTACCTCTGACACTGTGATGATTGGACTGGACAGACTGCTGAAACTAGGCTCTATGGTTCCTGTCTACAGTAGAGGTGCTGTTGTTGTACCTCTGACACTGTGATGATTGCACCCTACCTGCTACTATTGTCCTGGGCTGCTTCAGTTCAAGAGGGTAATCCTACAGAGCAGGATCAAGGGGTTAGCCGGCTAACTAGGAGTTAACTTGCCTAAATATTCTGAAGTATTACAGTGCATTTTGGGAAGTATTCAGACACCTTGACTTTCTTCAAAATGTTGTTACATTACAGCCTTATTCTAAAATGTATGTTTTTCATCACAATCTTCACAATACACCACAATGAACAAAGCAAAACCAGGTTTTTATAAATACATCACTTATAGCAATACTTTGCTATGGGCCTTGAAATTGAGCTCAGGTGCATCCTGTTTCCATTGATCATCCTTGAGATGTTTCTACAACTTGATTGGAGTCCACCTGTGGTAAATTCAATTGATTGGACATGATTTAGAAAGGCACACACCTGTCTTTATAAAGGTCCCGCAGTTGACAGTGCATGACAATGGAATTGTCCGTAGAGCTCCGAGACAGGATTGTGTCATGGTTCAGATCTGGGAAAGGGTACCAAAACATTTCTGCAGCATTGAAGTTCCCCAAGAACACAGTGGCCTCCATCATTCTGAAATGGAAGAAGTTTGGAACCACCAAGACTCTTCCCGGAACTGGCCGCCCGACCAAACGGGGGAGAAGGGCCTTGGTCAGGGAGGTGACCAAGAACCTGATGGTCACTCTAACAGAGTTCCAGAGTTCCTCTGTGGAGATGGGAGAACCTTCCAGAAGGACAATCATCTCTGCAGCCCTCCAACAATCAGGCCTTTATGGTAGAGTGACCAGGTGGAAGCCACTCCTCAGTAAAAAGCACATGACAGCCCGTTTGCAGTTTGCCTAAAGGACTCTAACCATGATAACCAAGATTGAACTCTTTGGCATGAATGCCAAGTCCCATGTCTGGAGGAAACCTGACACCATCCCTATGGTAAAGCATGGTGGTGGCAGCATCATGCTGTGGGGATGTTTCCCAGTGGCAGGGACTGGGAGACTAGTCAGGATGGAGTCAAAGATTAACAGAAAGTACAGACTGATCCTTGATGAACCTGCTCCAGAGCACACAGGACCTCAGACTGGGGGGTGAAGGTTCACCTTCCAACACGACAACGATCCTAAGCACACAGCCAAGACAACGCAGGAGTTGCTTCGGGACAAGTCTCTGTCCTTGAGTGGTCCGGCCAGGGCCCGGACTTGAACCTGATCGGACATCTTTGGAAAGACCTGAAAATATCTGTGCAGCGACGCTCCCCATCCAACCTGACAGAGCTTGAAAGGAACTTCCCAAATACAGCTGTGACCAGCTTGTAGCGTCATACTCAAGAACACTTGAGGCTGTATACTTATGGAAATGTTTTTGCTTTGTCATTACGGGGTATTGTGGGTGTAGATTGATGAAAAGTATTACATTTTAAAATGAATCTGTAACAATCTGTGAGTGTACCACCACGGTACATTTAATTTGTAATGTAAACAGGATCTAGATGTATTTTATCCAAAACAAACTTCCAGTAGTGTGTCTCTACATTGTATGGATGGCCCCAGTAGGAAACTAAACCATATCCCTGGCATGGTGCCACGTACTACCAACTGACCCAGTTATTTACAGAGCATCAGTCCCAATACAGTAGTTTATATTCAAACTGTCAGCCTATGTGCAATAAAATAATCTGCCCTTCTTTTCTGCCTCTGTGTGGTGTTCTACACATTATAAATCACTTCCTACCTCACCAGTTGAAATGCCATCCAATGTCCCCTGGTGGTAAGCTGTGGAACTACAGTTACCACCAACATGTGAAATGTGGACATTAACTACAACATAGTGAAGTCTAGAAGTCTGCTGTGTGTTCCGTATGGGGATGGAACCTAGAACTCTGATTAAATGAACCGGAGCTACTAAACGTCTACACATGTTCCTTATGGGGATGGAACCTAGAACTCGGATTAAATGAACCGGAGCTACTAAACTTCTGTACTCCGTCTACACATGTTCCTGATGGGGAACCTAGAACTCTGATTAAATGAACCGGAGCTACTAAACTTCTGTACTCAGTCTACACATGTTCCTTATGGGGATGGAACCTAGAACTCTGATTAAATGAACCGGAGCTACTAAACGTCTACACATGTTCCTGATGGGGAACCTAGAACTCTGAATAACGGAGCTACTAAACTTCTGTACTCCGTCTACACATGTTCCTGATGGGGAACCTAGAACTCTGAATAACGGAGCTACTAAACGTCTACACATGTTCCTGATGGGGAACCTAGAACTCTGATTACCGGAGCTACTAAACGTCTACACATATTCCTGATGGGGAACCTAGAACTCTGAATAACGGAGCTACTAAATTTCTGTACTCAGTCTACACATGTTCCTTATGGGGATGGGAACCTAGAACTCTGAATAACGGAGCTACTAAACGTCTACACATGTTCCTGATGGGGATGGGAACCTAGAACTCTGAATAACGGAGCTACTAAACTTCTGTACTCCGTCTACACATGTTCCTGATGGGGAACCTAGAACTCTGAATAACGGAGCTACTAAACGTCTACACATGTTCCTGATGGGGAACCTAGAACTCTGAATAACGGAGCTACTAAACGTCTACACATGTTCCTGATGGGGAACCTAGAACTCTGATTACCGGAGCTACTAAACGTCTACACATGTTCCTGATGGGGAACCTAGAACTCTGATTACCGGAGCTACTAAACTTCTGTACTCCGTCTACACATGTTCCTGATGGGGAACCTAGAACTCTGATTACCGGAGCTACTAAACGTCTACACATGTTCCTGATGGGGAACCTAGAACTCTGATTACCGGAGCTACTAAATGTCTACACATGTTCCTGATGGGGAACCTAGAACTCTGATTAAATGAACCGGAGCTACTGTACTCCGTCTACACATGTTCCTGATGGGGAACCTAGAACTCTGATTACCGGAGCTACTAAACGTCTACACATGTTCCTGATGGGGAACCTAGAACTCTGATTACCGGAGCTACTAAACGTCTACACATGTTCCTGATGGGGAACCTAGAACTCTGATTACCGGAGCTACTAAACTTCTGTACTCCGTCTACACATGTTCCTGATGGGGAACCTAGAACTCTGATTACCGGAGCTACTAAACGTCTACACATGTTCCTGATGGGGAACCTAGAACTCTGATTACCGGAGCTACTAAACGTCTACACATGTTCCTGATGGGGAACCTAGAACTCTGATTAAATGAACCGGAGCTACTGTACTCCGTCTACACATGTTCCTGATGGGGAACCTAGAACTCTGATTACCGGAGCTACTAAACGTCTACACATGTTCCTGATGGGGAACCTAGAACTCTGATTACCGGAGCTACTAAACTTCTGTACTCCGTCTACACATGTTCCTGATGGGGAACCTAGAACTCTGATTACCGGAGCTACTAAACGTCTACACATGTTCCTGATGGGGAACCTAGAATGGAGGAAGAATGGAGGAAGGAGACACACACTATGGAGGAAGGAGACACACACTATGGAGGAAGGAGACACACACTATGGAGGAAGGAGACACACACTATGGAGGAAGGAAACACACACTATGGAGGAAGGAAACACACACTATGGAGGAAGGAGACACACACACTATGGAGGAAGGAAACACACACTATGGAGGAAGGAGACACACACTATGGAGGAAGGAGACACACACACTATGGAGGAAGGAGACACACACACTATGGAGGAAGGAGACACACACACTATGGAGGAAGGAGACACACACACTATGGAGGAAGGAGACACACACTATGGAGGAAGGAGACACACACTATGGAGGAAGGAGACACACACACTATGGAGGAAGGAGACACACACTATGGAGGAAGGAGACACACACTATGGAGGAAGGAGACACACACACTATGGAGGAAGGAGACACACACTATGGAGGAAGGAGACACACACTATGGAGGAAGGAAACACACACTATGGAGGAAGGAAACACACACTATGGAGGAAGGAGACACACACTATGGAGGAAGGAGACACACACACACTATGGAGGAAGGAGACACACACACTATGGAGGAAGGAAACACACACTATGGAGGAAGGAGACACACTATGGAGGAAGGAGACACACACACTATGGAGGAAGGAGACACACACACTATGGAGGAAGGAGACACACACACTATGGAGGAAGGAGACACACACTATGGAGGAAGGAGACACACACTATGGAGGAAGGAGACACACACTATGGAGGAAGGAGACACACACTATGGAGGAAGGAGACACACACACTATGGAGGAAGGAGACACACACACTATGGAGGAAGGAGACACACACACTATGGAGGAAGGAAACACACACTATGGAGGAAGGAGACACACACTATGGAGGAAGGAGACACACACACTATGGAGGAAGGAGACACACACACTATGGAGGAAGGAGACACACACTATGGAGGAAGGAGACACACACACTATGGAGGAAGGAAACACACATATACACTGACTGTCTGAAACCAGAGATGACACACACACTCCCTCATAGCACACAGAGCTACTGTTGTCCCAGGACAAGGTAAGGCACATCAGCCAGCTGTGGCAGTCAGAACCAGCTAACAAGCAGTCTTTCTGTATCCACACATGAACTGAACCACACAATTCGCCTTGCAAACACACACACCGTTCCGATAGTCCACCCATAGATGTCCTATTCAGATAGTGTTTTTCATAGACAACTTTCTGGGGCGAAAACAAAACGGCCCTTGGTTGTCAATATGTTCTGTGTTCCAAGTCAAATGACGAGTCAATAGGTGACCTTTACCCCTTCACCTGGCAACAACCCCAATCTCACCTTTGAACTTACTCCTGATTGACCAAGGTTAGTCAGATCCTCCCTGAATTGAGAGAGAGAGGATAAATGTCACCCTTAAGCACAGATCTAGGATCAGCTTCCTGAAATCCTTAACCATAAAGGGCTGGAGGGAAAACTGACCTAAGATCAGTGTGTAGGGAAAAGCTTCAGTAGACATGGATCAGTACAACACTAGGCCCTGTTACAGTGTGAGGAACCAGACACGTGGGGAGTGAGGCCCAGGGTTCGCAGGACTTCTCCCTAGAGACTGACACCTATTTCTGGGGTGGAATCAACCTCGGGCTACCCTTGTTGGCCCTTTGTGTGGTTCTATGTTGTGGGGATCACTGAGAGTTGTGGTTAAAATAGTTTGGGACTTAAAGTGTCCTGTAAAAGATCATGTGATCATGTTATTGTTGTAACTCATCTCCCTACTCCCTCTCTCTGTCTCTCTCCAGTCTGTCCAATGGGCAGTGGTGCCAGTAGACTCTACAATTCCCTGGCCCAGACCCTAGTCAGCACCAGCACCACCCCGCTGGCCCAGCACCCCTCCCCCTTACAGGGGTGTCACTCTCCCCCGGGGGGGCACCCCCTGGAGCTGCTGAGGGAGTGTGAGGAGGCTCTACGGGACAGGCCTCCTCGCCTCCTCAGAGCCTTCATCTGCCCCGGGGAGGGAGAGGTGGACAGGGAGGAAGTGGACAACGATGCCACCCAGAGGACCATCAGAGTTATGCAGTGGAACATACTGGCTCAAGGTAAATATGGTTGTTTTTTTTTAAATTGTAGCCTTTCTTTAGCAAAAAATAGTCATGAACGTTTCATCTCATTCAGGGCTATTAAATGGTATATTATTGCTCATTTTAATTGGCATCGAGGACAGTGAGATGGATGGATGGACTGACGGATGAATTCTCTCTCCCTCCAGCTCTAGGTGAAGGCATGGACAGTTTTGTCAACTGTCCCCTGGAAGCCCTGAACTGGGCGGAGCGTAAATACCTCATCCTAGAAGAGATCCTCACCTACCGACCTCACATCCTGTGTCTACAGGAAGTCGACCACTACTACGACACCTTCCAGCCAATCCTGGCCAGCCTGGGTTACCGCGGAAACTTCTGCCCCAAGCCCTGGTCTCCGTGTTTGGATGTGGAGGGCAACAACGGTCCGGATGGATGTGCTCTGTTCTACGATGAAGCCCGGTTGGACTTGGTGGACAGTGTGAATGTCCGGCTGTGTGCCCTTTTCACACCCACCAACCAGGTCTGTAAAACTATGCCAGTCGAACTGTCCTTCCTTCCTTGAAGTAAATCACTGGTCTGACAACGTCTAATAGGATGGAAACTCTGATTTACAAGCACGTCGATTACCTCAAGGAATGAAGGACTCCGACAGGATCCTATTTTATAACAGGCAAGAGAGGTCAGAGGTCAACCCTCCTCCTGGACAGCCACTGTTTGTGTAGATTGTTAAAAAATACAGACTGGAACGTAAACCCTTAACTGTTTAATGCATTTGTCTTCCCTACAGGTGGCGGTCGTCACGACGCTGCGTTGCAGGGTGACAGGCCGGCGGCTGTGTGTTGCCGTGACGCACCTCAAAGCCCGGAGCGGCTGGGAATGTCTCCGTAGTGCCCAGGGTTCCGACCTTCTCCGGAACCTCACCACCCTCACCCAATCACCGGGGGGTCCTTCGGATCCCATAGGCATCGCCCCAGACACCCCTCTCCTTGTCTGCGGCGACTTCAACGCTGTGCCTTCCGAGGACGTCTACCAACGTTTCGCCTCGTCACCGTTGATCCTTGACTCCGCCTATAAAAGGTTAAGCCGGGACGGGCTTTCGGAACCGGCCTATACCACGTGGAAGATCCGGCCGACGGGAGAGTGTTGCAACACATTGGATTATATCTGGTACTCTAGAGAAGCGTTCAGTGTGGACGCCGTGTTGGATATGCCTACAGAGGAACAGATTGGCCCCAACAGGCTTCCGTCGTACAACTACCCCTCCGATCACCTCTCGTTGGTGTGTGACTTCAGCTTTAAAAAGCAGCAGGAGGACTGAAGAGGATCACGTGGACACTTGATTGACAATTTGAGGGATGGAGGGATCAGAACGAGGGATGGAGGGATCGGATGGAGGGATCAGAACGAGGGATGGAGGGTACAGAACGAGGGATGGAGGGTACAGAACGAGGGATGGAGGGAACAGAACGAGGGATGGAGGGAACAGAACGAGGGATGGAGGGTACAGAACGAGGGATGGAGGGTACAGAACGAGGGATGGAGGGGACAGAACGAGGGATGGAGGGAAGAGAATGAGGGATGGAGGGAAGAGAACGAGGGATGGAGGGTACAGAACGAGGGATGGAGGGTACAGAACGAGGGATGGAGGGTACAGAACGAGGGATGGAGGGGACAGAACGAGGGATGGAGGGAAGAGAATGAGGGATGGAGGGAAGAGAACGAGGGATGGAGGGTACAGAACGAGGGATGGAGGGTACAGAACGAGGGATGGAGGGGACAGAACGAGGGATGGAGGGAAGAGAATGAGGGATGGAGGGAAGAGAACGAGGGATGGAGGGTACAGAACGAGGGATGGAGGGGACAGAACGAGGGATGGAGGGGACAGAACGAGGGATGGAGGGAAGAGAATGAGGGATGGAGGGAAGAGAATGAGGGATGGAGGGAAGAGAACGAGGGATGGAGGGAAGAGAACGAGGGATGGAGGGAACAGAACGAGGGATGGAGGGGACAGAAGCACCACTGTCCCTCTGAGTCCGAACCCATCTCTCTGGGGTATGATGACTAGAGAACAGGAGGAGGGAAATAGGGAGGAGACTACCCGCTTGGGTCATGTTATCAATTTAAAACACTCTGAATGAAGGAGACCGAGAGGAATGGACTGGACAGACTGCTGAAACTAGGCTCTATGGTTCCTGTCTACAGTAGAGGTGCTGTTGTTGTACCTCTGACACTGTGATGATTGGACAGACTGCTGAAACTAGGCTCTATGGTTCCTGTCTACAGTAGAGGTGCTGTTGTTGTACCTCTGACACTGTGATGATTGGACTGGACAGACTGCTGAAACTAGGCTCTATGGTTCCTGTCTACAGTAGAGGTGCTGTTGTTGTACCTCTGACACTGTGATGATTGGACTGGACAGACTGCTGAAACTAGGCTCTATGGTTCCTGTCTACAGTAGAGGTGCTGTTGTTGTACCTCTGACACTGTGATGATTGGACTGGACAGACTGCTGAAACTAGGCTCTATGGTTCCTGTCTACAGTAGAGGTGCTGTTGTTGTACCTCTGACACTGTGATGATTGGACAGACTGCTGAAACTAGGCTCTATGGTTCCTGTCTACAGTAGAGGTGCTGTTGTTGTACCTCTGACACTGTGATGATTGGACAGACTGCTGAAACTAGGCTCTATGGTTCCTGTCTACAGTAGAGGTGCTGTTGTTGTACCTCTGACACTGTGATGATTGGACAGACTGCTGAAACTAGGCTCTATGGTTCCTGTCTACAGTAGAGGTGCTGTTGTTGTACCTCTGACACTGTGATGATTGGACAGACTGCTGAAACTAGGCTCTATGGTTCCTGTCTACAGTAGAGGTGCTGTTGTTGTACCTCTGACACTGTGATGATTGGACAGACTGCTGAAACTAGGCTCTATGGTTCCTGTCTACAGTAGAGGTGCTGTTGTTGTACCTCTGACACTGTGATGATTGGACTGGACAGACTGCTGAAACTAGGCTCTATGGTTCCTGTCTACAGTAGAGGTGCTGTTGTTGTACCTCTGACACTGTGATGATTGGACTGGACAGACAGCTGAAACTAGGCTCTATGGTTCCTGTCTACAGTAGAGGTGCTGTTGTTGTACCTCTGACACTGTGATGATTGGACAGACTGCTGAAACTAGGCTCTATGGTTCCTGTCTACAGTAGAGGTGCTGTTGTTGTACCTCTGACACTGTGATGATTGGACTGGACAGACAGCTGAAACTAGGCTCTATGGTTCCTGTCTACAGTAGAGGTGCTGTTGTTGTACCTCTGACACTGTGATGATTGGACAGACTGCTGAAACTAGGCTCTATGGTTCCTGTCTACAGTAGAGGTGCTGTTGTTGTACCTCTGACACTGTGATGATTGCACCCTACCTGCTACTATTGTCCTGGGCTGCTTCAGTTCAAGAGGGTAATCCTACAGAGCAGGATCAAGGGGTTAGCCGGCTAACTAGGAGTTAACTTGCCTAAATATTCTGAAGTATTACAGTGCATTTTGGGAAGTATTCAGACACCTTGACTTTCTTCAAAATGTTGTTACATTACAGCCTTATTCTAAAATTGATGTTTTTCTTCACAATGGACAAAGCAAAACCAGGTTTTTAGAAATTCCTCACTTTAGCAAAGTATTGCTATGGGCCTTGAAATTGATCTCAGGTGCATCCTGTTTCCATTGATTATCCTTGAGATGTTTCTACAACTTGATTGGAGTCCACCTGTGGTAAATTCAATTGATTGGATGTGATTTAGAAAGGCACACACCTATCTATATAAAGGTCCCGCAGTTGACAGTGCATGACAATGGAATTGTCCCAGAGCTCCAAGACAGGATTGTGTCGTGGTTCAGATCTGGGGAAGGGTACCAAGACATTCTGTAAAAATGTCTTAACCTGTTTTTGCTTTGTCATTACGGGGTATTGTGGGTGTAGATTGATGAAAAGTATTACATTTTAAAATGAATCTGTAACAAAATGTGGGGGAAGTAAAGGTGTCTGAATACGTGTTAAACATGTCATGTTCATCAGCATTACCTCAACTGCAGAGGAGGATCTTGCTCTTACTGTGTGTGTGTGTGTGTGTATATATATATATATATATAATCCTTTTCTGGTCAGGTGTGTCATTAATGCCTACTGATACTTGCACCAGGGCCATGTTCAGTACAAAAACGTTATTGAACATAGAAATAACACTAAATAGAGCCAACGTGATTCCTTACTGTATACGTCAGAGATGAGCGTTTGTTCTAAATAGCATATTTCTATCTGAATGTACCCCTGGTCAGCTGGGGGTGAGTGTACCACCACGGTACATTTGTAATGTAAACAGGATCTAGATGTATTTTATCCAAAACAAACTTCCAGTAGTGTGTCTCTACATTGTATGGGTGGCCCCAGTAGGAAACTAAACCATATCCCTGGCATGGTGCCACGTACTACCAACTGACCCAGTTATTTACAGAGCATCAGTCCCAATACAGTAGTTTATATTCAAACTGTCAGCCTATGTGCAATAAAATAATCTGCCCTTCTTTTCTGCCTCTGTGTGGTGTTCTACACATTATAAATCACTTCCTACCTCACCAGTTGAAATGCCATCCAATGTCCCCTGGTGGTAAGCTGTGGAACTACAGTTACCACCAACATGTGAAATGTGGACATTAACTACAACATAGTGAAGTCTAGAAGTCTGCTGTGTGTTCCTGATGGGGATGGAACCTAGAACTCTGATTACCGGAGCTACTAAACTTCTGTACTCAGTCTACACATGTTCCTTATGGGGATGGAACCTAGAACTCTGATTACCGGAGCTACTAAACTTCTGTACTCAGTCTACACATGTTCCTGATGGGGAACCTAGAACTCTGATTAAATGAACCGGAGCTAAACTTCTGTACTCAGTCTACACATGTTCCTGATGGGGAACCTAGAACTCTGATTACCGGAGCTACTAAACTTCTGTACTCAGTCTACACACATTGCAGCCGTTTGTAAGTCAGGCGGGTGGTGAACGCCGTCACTCTGCACCAACCAGCTGAGCCATTGAAGCCAGTCTGTTGCCTCCCGTTCAACTAGTTCTGGTTAAACCCTGAATGGGACTGTTTAGAAACAGAATCCCTGCAACCAAAGGGTTACTAGTTGTCGTCAGCTACGTTGTATTTCACTGCATGTTGGCTGGAACAGGTCCCAGAATGGTTCCCGGTGGATCACCTCTCTAACACGGCCCATGTCGGCTGGAACAGGTCCCAGAGAGAATGGTTCCCAGTGGATCACCTCTCTAACACGGCCCATGTCTGCTGGAACAGGTCCCAGAGAGAATGGTTCCCGGTGGATCACCTCTCTAACACGGCCCATGTCGGCTGGAACAGGTCCCAGAGAGAATGGTTCCCAGTGGATCACCTCTCTAACACGGCCCATGTTGGCTGGAACAGGTCCCAGAGAGAATGGTTCCCGGTGGATCACCTCTCTAACACGGCCCATGTCGGCTGGAACAGGTCCCAGAGAGAATGGTTCCCAGTGGATCACCTCTCTAACACGGCCCATGTTGGCTGGAACAGGTCCCAGAGAGAATGGTTCCCGGTGGATCACCTCTCTAACACGGCCCATGTCTGAGCCAACAACAGGTGTGTGGATCACCTCTCTAACACGGCCCATGTCTGCTGGAACAGGTCCCAGAGAGAAGGGTTCCCGGTGGATCACCTCTCGAACAGGTCCCAGAGAGAAGGGTTCCCAGTGGATCACCTCTCGAACAGGTCCCAGAGAGAAGGGTTCCCGGTGGATCACCTCTCTAACATGGCCCATGTCTCCTGGAACAGGTCCCAGAGAGAAGGGTTCTCAGTGGATCACCTCTCTAACACGGCCCATGTCTGCTGGAACAGGTCCCAGAGAGAAGGGTTCCCAGTGATGTGTGGATCACCTCTCTAACACGGCCCATGTCTGCTGGAACAGGTCCCAGAGAGAAGGGTTCTCAGTGGATCACCACTCTAACACGGCCCATGTCTGCTGGAACAGGTCCCAGAGAGAAGGGTTCCCGGTGGATCACCTCTCTAACATGGCCCATGTCTCCTGGAACAGGTCCCAGAGAGAAGGGTTCTCAGTGGATCACCTCTCTAACACGGCCCATGTCTGCTGGAACAGGTCCCAGAGAGAAGGGTTCCCAGTGATGTGTGGATCACCTCTCTAACACGGCCCATGTCTGCTGGAACAGGTCCCAGAGAGAAGGGTTCTCAGTGGATCACCACTCTAACACGGCCCATGTCTGCTGGAACAGGTCCCAGAGAGAAGGGTTCTCAGTGGATCACCACTCTAACACGGCCCATGTCTGCTGGAACAGGTCCCAGAGAGAAGGGTTCTCAGTGGATCACCTCTCTAACACGGCCCATGTCTGAGCCAACAACAGCATTTACCACAAATGCAGAAACATCACCTTTGGAAAAGCATCATTTCATTTAAACAAAAGACAAAACAGAAAGTTGTTTAATTCAAATGTATTTTTTATATATATTTCAGTCAAATCTACTTGAATACACTTTGAAACAAGAGTACAACAAAATATACTTCAAATGTTGAATATACAAACTAGTTCAGTCCGAACAGCTTTCTCCCTCTTCATACGGCTAAGGAAAGGTAGGGGGCGGAGCCAAGATGGCTGACGAGCAGTTACCCTAGAGACGGTTACCGTGGGGATGTAGATGTAGTAAGCCTATGGTCAAGGCCTACTAGAACCAACCAGGGTTGGGAGTCAATTCCATTTCTATTACAGTCAATGCTAATTTTTTAATAATTGAAGAGAATTGTAATTTCAGTCTACTTCCTGAATTGTAATGGTTTTGACCCCAAACCCTGTAACCAACCCACTGACCTGGGCTTCAGACTATAATAGAACAATGGTATTGTTTTATAACACTGTGCTTGGTACAAGGTATCCAAAAAGGTCAAGAAACCGTAACACAAAAAAAAAGCTAAATTATCTTATAAACAATGAATGACAAATAAAAGATCATTCTAAGGCTGTTTTGTTGTGAATTGAATTCCCCCTAAACTGTATAATAGTTATATACACACACAAGTCCCTTTGGCTCTTTTTATTTTCCCCTTGTAAGAGCTGATCCTAGAACAGCCCGCAGTCTTGTAAGAGCTGATCCTAGAACAGCCCGCAGTCTTGTAAGAGCTGATCCTAGAACAGCCCGCAGTCTTTCGTATGGTTTGTTTACGCACCGGGAATCTGCACAGTGAGTCGGCAAATCAAATGCTGGTCGTACACAGATACATTTCTATACAACCCCCCCCCCCCCCTCCATCTCGCTCCTTTCCAGTTCACATTTGTTTTGGTTTTTAATAATTAGCCTTTTGTTTAGTGTTCTCGTTTTGTCATTTTAAGGTTGAATTTGTCCGTTGTAGCTTAGTCAGTGTCTCATCTGCCAGAAACAGAACATGTAGTGATTTAAGCTTGACTTGGTCCCTTTTTCTGAAGGAGATTCTTCCCTGTTGAAAAGTCATTGCTGGGTTCCTATGTTGGCTCGGTAACCGACAGTATTGTACGACTCAAATGACACCCTATTGCCTACAGAAGTAGTGTACTGTATAGGGAATAGGGGGACCATTTGGGATGCACACTGGGTCTCCATAGAGATGAGGCTGTGGTAGGAAGGTAGACCCCCCCCCCCCCCATAGAGATGAGGCTGTGGTAGGAAGGTAGACCCCCCCCACCCCCATAGAGATGAGGCTGTGGTAGGAAGGTAGACCCCCCCCACCCCATAGAGATGAGGCTGTGGTAGGAAGGTAGACCCCCCCCCAGGGTAAATCAGAGCTGGTTGTGGGTCTTTATAGTCTCTCAGACTGTCATGTAGAAAAAGAGGAACAAACTACATGGGCAAAAACTGTACAAACAATGTTGAGGGGTGTGTGTGTGTGTGTGTGTGTGTGTGTGTGTGTGTGTGGGTCTGTGTGTGTGTGTGTGTGTGTGTGTGTGTGTGTCCGTACTTGTGACCTCAACACTCCGGATCTTCTGACTTGATCTCAGGGACCCTCCTCTGATTTAGACGACTACCGTGATGATCTCCGGTGCTTCCGGTAACGTGGTCTGGACGGGGAGGGCCTGTACCGTTTTAACGGTCAGCGTCTTGGCTTGCTGCTGCTGCTGCTGCTGTTCTCTCGTCGCCGTGCCAGATCTCTTGATGATGCCGCTGATGATATGGGATGCCGCCACCGGAGCGCTCTGATTGGCTGTCGTCGTCGTCACGGTGACCACTGCCGTCCCGGTCCCGCCACCTTGCGTCGTCGTGACGATATGATGTGTCTGTTGTTGTTGTTGATGATGCAGCGTTGTGGGAACGGCCAGCCTCATCACCTTGGTCACGGGGGATACAATTTGTAATTCCATAAATGAAGACAATGTTTGAATTTGTAACAATAATAAATACAAATTAATACACAAAGAAACACATTAAGTCTGTGCCCAAATGCAATACTTTTACACTTGTATTTCAGTATTGATGTTTCAAAGTATGTGTTTTCTAGCTTAAAATGGCCAATAAAAAAACTATTTTTAAAACAGACACCTGTGTCCCTGCAGCCATGGTAACATGAGGTGCCAGGGCTCGTACCCCCCAGGAGTTTGTCCCGCCCAGGAGAGAGATGCTGCCCGTCGGGGAACCCCCCAGGCCAGGCTTGGTCTGCTGCTGGTACTGGGCCAGCTGGTGGGCCGGGATGGTGATGATCTTAGCCAGTTGGACCGTGATCTTGTCTCCGTTCTCCGCTGTGGCTGGAACCATGGTGGGGATGGTCTGGATCACAACCTGGAGAGAAGAGAGATGGTTAGGAACAGGTCTACACATTCTAGATCTATACAGAGTGGGGATGGTCTGGATCACAATGAATGAATGAATCGTGGACTTGGCTAGTATGAGGTGTGTAGCTCAGCCGTCTAACTGTCCATTCTGTCTACACTACAGAGTAGAGTTATGAATCGTGGACCTGGTTAGTATGAGGTGTGTCTGTGTAGCTCAGCCGTCTAACTGTCCATTCTGTCTACACTACAGAGTAGAGTTATGAATCGTGGACCTGGTTAGTATGAGGTGTGTCTGTGTAGCTCAGCCGTCTAACTGTCCATTCTGTCTACACTACAGAGTAGAGTTATGAATCGTGGACTTGGTTAGTATGAGGTGTGTAGCTCAGCCGTCTAACTGTCCATTCTGTCTACACTACAGAGTAGAGTTATGAATCGTGGACCTGGTTGGTGTGTCTGTGTAGCTCAGCCGTCTAACTGTCCATTCTGTCTACACTACAGAGTAGAGTTATGAATCATGGACTTGGTTAGTATGAGGTGTGTAGCTCAGCCATCTAACTGTCCATTCTGTCTACACTACAGAGTAGAGTTATGAATCATGGACTTGGTTAGTATGAGGTGTGTCTGTGTAGCTCAGCCGTCTAACTGTCCATTCTGTCTACACTACAGAGTAGAGTTATGAATCATGGACCTGGTTAGTATGAGGTGTGTCTGTGTAGCTCAGCCATCTAACTGTCCATTCTGTCTACACTACAGAGTAGAGTTATGAATCATGGACCTGGTTAGTATGAGGTGTGTCTGTGTAGCTCAGCCATCTAACTGTCCATTCTGTCTACACTACAGAGTAGAGTTATGAATCGTGGACTTGGTTAGTATGAGGTGTGTAGCTCAGCCATCTAACTGTCCATTCTGTCTACACTACAGAGTAGAGTTATGAATCGTGGACCTGGTTAGTATGAGGTGTGTAGCTCAGCCATCTAACTGTCCATTCTGTCTACACTACAGAGTAGAGTTATGAATCGTGGACCTGGTTAGTATGAGGTGTGTCTGTGCAGCTCAGCCATCTAACTGTCCATTCTGTCTACACTACAGAGTAGAGTTATGAATCGTGGACCTGGTTAGTATGAGGTGTGTCTGTGTAGCTCAGCCGTCTAACTGTCCATTCTGTCTACACTACAGAGTAGAGTTATGAATCATGGACTTGGTTAGTATGAGGTGTGTCTGTGTAGCTCAGCCGTCTAACTGTCCATTCTGTCTACACTACAGAGTAGAGTTATGAATCATGGACTTGGTTAGTATGAGGTGTGTCTGTGTAGCTCAGCCGTCTAACTGTCCATTCTGTCTACACTACAGAGTAGAGTTATGAATCATGGACTTGGTTAGTATGAGGTGTGTAGCTCAGCCATCTAACTGTCCATTCTGTCTACACTACAGAGTAGAGTTATGAATCGTGGACCTGGTTAGTATGAGGTGTGTCTGTGTAGCTCAGCCGTCTAACTGTCCATTCTGTCTACACTACAGAGTAGAGTTATGAATCGTGGACCTGGTTAGTATGAGGTGTGTAGCTCAGCCATCTAACTGTCCATTCTGTCTACACTACAGAGTAGAGTTATGAATCGTGGACCTGGTTAGTATGAGGTGTGTCTGTGTAGCTCAGCCATCTAACTGTCCATTCTGTCTACACTACAGAGTAGAGTTATGAATCGTGGACCTGGTTAGTATGAGGTGTGTCTGTGTAGCTCAGCCGTCAAACTGTCCATTCTGTCTACACTACAGAGTAGAGTTATGAATCGTGGACCTGGTTAGTATGAGGTGTGTCTGTGTAGCTCAGCCGTCAAACTGTCCATTCTGTCTACACTACAGAGTAGAGTTATGAATCGTGGACCTGGTTAGTATGAGGTGTGTCTGTGTAGCTCAGCCGTCTAACTGTCCATTCTGTCTACACTACAGAGTAGAGTTATGAATCATGGACCTGGTTAGTATGAGGTGTGTCTGTGTAGCTCAGCCGTCTAACTGTCCATTCTGTCTACACTACAGAGTAGAGTTATGAATCGTGGACCTGGTTAGTATGAGGTGTGTCTGTGTAGCTCAGCCGTCAAACTGTCCATTCTGTCTACACTACAGAGTAGAGTTATGAATCGTGGACCTGGTTAGTATGAGGTGTGTCTGTGTAGCTCAGCCGTCAAACTGTCCATTCTGTCTACACTACAGAGTAGAGTTATGAATCGTGGACCTGGTTAGCCGTCTAACTGAGGTGTGTCTGTGTAGCTCAGCCGTCTAACTGTCCATTCTGTCTACACTACAGAGTAGAGTTATGAATCATGGACCTGGTTAGTATGAGGCGTGTCTGTGTAGCTCAGCCGTCTAACTGTCCATTCTGTCTACACTACAGAGTAGAGTTATGAATCGTGGACCTGGTTAGTATGAGGTGTGTCTGTGTAGCTCAGCCATCTAACTGTCCATTCTGTCTACACTACAGAGTAGAGTTATGAATCGTGGACTTGGTTAGTATGAGGTGTGTCTGTGTAGCTCAGCCGTCTAACTGTCCATTCTGTCTACACTACAGAGTAGAGTTATGAATCGTGGACCTGGTTAGTATGAGGTGTGTCTGTGTAGCTCAGCCGTCTAACTGTCCATTCTGTCTACACTACAGAGTAGAGTTATGAATCGTGGACTTGGTTAGTATGAGGTGTGTCTGTGTAGCTCAGCCGTCTAACTGTCCATTCTGTCTACACTACAGAGCAGAGTTATGAATCGTGGACTTGGTTAGTATGAGGTGTATAGCTCAGCCGTCTAACTGTCCATTCTGTCTACACTACAGAGTAGAGTTATGAATCGTGGACTTGGTTAGTATGAGGTGTGTCTGTGTAGCTCAGCCGTCTAACTGTCCATTCTGTCTACACTACAGAGTAGAGTTATGAATCGTGGACTTGGTTAGTATGAGGTGTGTCTGTGTAGCTCAGCCGTCTAACTGTCCATTCTGTCTACACTACAGAGTAGAGTTATGAATCGTGGACCTGGTTAGTATGAGGTGTGTAGCTCAGCCATCTAACTGTCCATTCTGTCTACACTACAGAGTAGAGTTATGAATCATGGACTTGGTTAGTATGAGGTGTATAGCTCAGCCATCTAACTGTCCATTCTGTCTACACTACAGAGTAGAGTTATGAATCGTGGACCTGGTTAGTATGAGGTGTGTCTGTGTAGCTCAGCCATCTAACTGTCCATTCTGTCTACACTACAGAGTAGAGTTATGAATCGTGGACTTGGTTAGTATGAGGTGTGTCTGTGTAGCTCAGCCGTCTAACTGTCCATTCTGTCTACACTACAGAGTAGAGTTATGAATCGTGGACCTGGTTAGTATGAGGTGTGTCTGTGTAGCTCAGCCATCTAACTGTCCATTCTGTCTACACTACAGAGTAGAGTTATGAATCGTGGACCTGGTTAGTATGAGGTGTGTCTGTGTAGCTCAGCCGTCTAACTGTCCATTCTGTCTACACTACAGAGTAGAGTTATGAATCGTGGACTTGGTTAGTATGAGGTGTGTCTGTGTAGCTCAGCCGTCTAACTGTCCATTCTGTCTACACTACAGAGCAGAGTTATGAATCGTGGACTTGGTTAGTATGAGGTGTATAGCTCAGCCGTCTAACTGTCCATTCTGTCTACACTACAGAGTAGAGTTATGAATCGTGGACTTGGTTAGTATGAGGTGTGTCTGTGTAGCTCAGCCGTCTAACTGTCCATTCTGTCTACACTACAGAGTAGAGTTATGAATCGTGGACTTGGTTAGTATGAGGTGTGTCTGTGTAGCTCAGCCGTCTAACTGTCCATTCTGTCTACACTACAGAGTAGAGTTATGAATCGTGGACCTGGTTAGTATGAGGTGTGTAGCTCAGCCATCTAACTGTCCATTCTGTCTACACTACAGAGTAGAGTTATGAATCGTGGACTTGGTTAGTATGAGGTGTGTCTGTGTAGCTCAGCCGTCTAACTGTCCATTCTGTCTACACTACAGAGTAGAGTTATGAATCGTGGACCTGGTTAGTATGAGGTGTGTAGCTCAGCCATCTAACTGTCCATTCTGTCTACACTACAGAGTAGAGTTATGAATCATGGACTTGGTTAGTATGAGGTGTATAGCTCAGCCATCTAACTGTCCATTCTGTCTACACTACAGAGTAGAGTTATGAATCATGGACCTGGTTAGTATGAGGTGTGTCTGTGTAGCTCAGCCATCTAACTGTCCATTCTGTCTACACTACAGAGTAGAGTTATGAATCGTGGACCTGGTTAGTATGAGGTGTGTCTGTGTAGCTCAGCCGTCTAACTGTCCATTCTGTCTACACTACAGAGTAGAGTTATGAATCGTGGACCTGGTTAGTATGAGGTGTGTCTGTGTAGCTCAGCCATCTAACTGTCCATTCTGTCTACACTACAGAGTAGAGTTATGAATCATGGACTTGGTTAGTATGAGGCGTATAGCTCAGCCGTCTAACTGTCCATTCTGTCTACACTACAGAGTAGAGTTATGAATCGTGGACCTGGTTAGTATGAGGTGTGTCTGTGTAGCTCAGCCATCTAACTGTCCATTCTGTCTACACTACAGAGTAGAGTTATGAATCGTGGACCTGGTTAGTATGAGGTGTGTCTGTGTAGCTCAGCCATCTAACTGTCCATTCTGTCTACACTACAGAGTAGAGTTATGAATCATGGACCTGGTTAGTATGAGGTGTGTCTGTGTAGCTCAGCCGTCTAACTGTCCATTCTGTCTACACTACAGAGTAGAGTTATGAATCGTGGACTTGGTTAGTATGAGGTGTGTCTGTGTAGCTCAGCCGTCTAACTGTCCATTCTGTCTACACTACAGAGTAGAGTTATGAATCGTGGACTTGGTTAGTATGAGGTGTGTCTGTGTAGCTCAGCCGTCTAACTGTCCATTCTGTCTACACTACAGAGTAGAGTTATGAATCGTGGACCTGGTTAGTATGAGGTGTGTCTGTGTAGCTCAGCCATCTAACTGTCCATTCTGTCTACACTACAGAGTAGAGTTATGAATCGTGGACCTGGTTAGTATGAGGTGTGTCTGTGTAGCTCAGCCGTCTAACTGTCCATTCTGTCTACACTACAGAGTAGAGTTATGAATCGTGGACCTGGTTAGTATGAGGTGTATAGCTCAGCCGTCTAACTGTCCATTCTGTCTACACTACAGAGTAGAGTTATGAATCGTGGACCTGGTTAGTATGAGGTGTGTCTGTGTAGCTCAGCCATCTAACTGTCCATTCTGTCTACACTACAGAGTAGAGTTATGAATCAAGGACCTGGTTAGTATGAGGTGTGTCTGTGTAGCTCAGCCGTCTAACTGTCCATTCTGTCTACACTATAGAGTAGAGTTATGAATCGTGGACCTGGTTAGTATGAGGTATGTCTGTGTAGCTCATCCGTCTAACTGTCCATTCTGTCTACACTACAGAGTAGAGTTATGAATCGTGGACCTGGTTAGTATGAGGTGTGTCTGTGTAGCTCAGCCACCTAACTGTCCATTCTGTCTACACTACAGAGTAGAGTTATGAATCATGGACTTGGTTAGTATGAGGTGTGTCTGTGTAGCTCAGCCATCTAACTGTCCATTCTGTCTACACTACAGAGTAGAGTTATGAATCGTGGACCTGGTTAGTATGAGGTGTGTCTGTGTAGCTCAGCCACCTAACTGTCCATTCTGTCTACACTACAGAGTAGAGTTATGAATCATGGACTTGGTTAGTATGAGGTGTGTCTGTGTAGCTCAGCCATCTAACTGTCCATTCTGTCTACACTACAGAGTAGAGTTATGAATCGTGGACCTGGTTAGTATGAGGTGTGTCTGTGTAGCTCAGCCATCTAACTGTCCATTCTGTCTACACTACAGAGTAGAGTTATGAATCATGGACCTGGTTAGTATGAGGTGTGTCTGTGTAGCTCAGCCGTCTAACTGTCCATTCTGTCTACACTACAGAGTAGAGTTATGAATCGTGGACCTGGTTAGTATGAGGTGTGTCTGTGTAGCTCAGCCGTCAAACTGTCCATTCTGTCTACACTACAGAGTAGAGTTATGAATCGTGGACTTGGTTAGTATGAGGTGTGTCTGTGTAGCTCAGCCGTCTAACTGTCCATTCTGTCTACACTACAGAGTAGAGTTATGAATCGTGGACCTGGTTAGTATGAGGTGTGTCTGTGTAGCTCAGCCATCTAACTGTCCATTCTGTCTACACTACAGAGTAGAGTTATGAATCGTGGACCTGGTTAGTATGAGGTGTGTCTGTGTAGCTCAGCCGTCTAACTGTCCATTCTGTCTACACTACAGAGTAGAGTTATGAATCGTGGACCTGGTTAGTATGAGGTGTATAGCTCAGCCGTCTAACTGTCCATTCTGTCTACACTACAGAGTAGAGTTATGAATCGTGGACCTGGTTAGTATGAGGTGTGTCTGTGTAGCTCAGCCATCTAACTGTCCATTCTGTCTACACTACAGAGTAGAGTTATGAATCAAGGACCTGGTTAGTATGAGGTGTGTCTGTGTAGCTCAGCCGTCTAACTGTCCATTCTGTCTACACTATAGAGTAGAGTTATGAATCGTGGACCTGGTTAGTATGAGGTATGTCTGTGTAGCTCATCCGTCTAACTGTCCATTCTGTCTACACTACAGAGTAGAGTTATGAATCGTGGACCTGGTTAGTATGAGGTGTGTCTGTGTAGCTCAGCCACCTAACTGTCCATTCTGTCTACACTACAGAGTAGAGTTATGAATCATGGACTTGGTTAGTATGAGGTGTGTCTGTGTAGCTCAGCCATCTAACTGTCCATTCTGTCTACACTACAGAGTAGAGTTATGAATCGTGGACCTGGTTAGTATGAGGTGTGTCTGTGTAGCTCAGCCACCTAACTGTCCATTCTGTCTACACTACAGAGTAGAGTTATGAATCATGGACTTGGTTAGTATGAGGTGTGTCTGTGTAGCTCAGCCATCTAACTGTCCATTCTGTCTACACTACAGAGTAGAGTTATGAATCGTGGACCTGGTTAGTATGAGGTGTGTCTGTGTAGCTCAGCCATCTAACTGTCCATTCTGTCTACACTACAGAGTAGAGTTATGAATCATGGACCTGGTTAGTATGAGGTGTGTCTGTGTAGCTCAGCCGTCTAACTGTCCATTCTGTCTACACTACAGAGTAGAGTTATGAATCGTGGACCTGGTTAGTATGAGGTGTGTCTGTGTAGCTCAGCCGTCAAACTGTCCATTCTGTCTACACTACAGAGTAGAGTTATGAATCGTGGACCTGGTTAGTATGAGGTGTGTCTGTGTAGCTCAGCCGTCAAACTGTCCATTCTGTCTACACTACAGAGTAGAGTTATGAATCGTGGACCTGGTTAGTATGAGGTGTGTCTGTGTAGCTCAGCCATCTAACTGTCCATTCTGTCTACACTACAGAGTAGAGTTATGAATCATGGACCTGGTTAGTATGAGGTGTGTAGCTCAGCCATCTAACTGTCCATTCTGTCTACACTACAGAGTAGAGTTATGAATCGTGGACTTGGTTAGTATGAGGTGTGTCTGTGTAGCTCAGCCATCTAACTGTCCATTCTGTCTACACTACAGAGTAGAGTTATGAATCGTGGACCTGGTTAGTATGAGGTGTGTCTGTGTAGCTCAGCCATCTAACTGTCCATTCTGTCTACACTACAGAGTAGAGTTATGAATCATGGACCTGGTTAGTATGAGGTGTGTCTGTGTAGCTCAGCCGTCTAACTGTCCATTCTGTCTACACTACAGAGTAGAGTTATGAATCATGGACTTGGTTAGTATGAGGTGTGTAGCTCAGCCATCTAACTGTCCATTCTGTCTACACTACAGAGTAGAGTTATGAATCATGGACTTGGTTAGTATGAGGTGTGTAGCTCAGCCGTCTAACTGTCCATTCTGTCTACACTACAGAGTAGAGTTATGAATCGTGGACCTGGTTAGTATGAGGTGTGTCTGTGTAGCTCAGCCGTCTAACTGTCCATTCTGTCTACACTACAGAGTAGAGTTATGAATCGTGGACCTGGTTAGTATGAGGTGTGTCTGTGTAGCTCAGCCATCTAACTGTCCATTCTGTCTACACTACAGAGTAGAGTTATGAATCATGGACCTGGTTAGTATGAGGTGTGTCTGTGTAGCTCAGCCATCAAACTGTCCATTCTGTCTACACTACAGAGTAGAGTTATGAATCGTGGACCTGGTTAGTATGAGGTGTGTCTGTGTAGCTCAGCCGTCTAACTGTCCATTCTGTCTACACTACAGAGTAGAGTT
Organism: Oncorhynchus clarkii lewisi; assembly: GCF_045791955.1. Lineage (NCBI taxonomy): Eukaryota > Metazoa > Chordata > Actinopteri > Salmoniformes > Salmonidae > Oncorhynchus > Oncorhynchus clarkii. The sequence goes on along the minus strand of NC_092156.1, from coordinate 73,407,367 downwards.
ATGAATCATGGACCTGGTTAGTATGAGGTGTGTCTGTGTAGCTCAGCCATCTAACTGTCCATTCTGTCTACACTACAGAGTAGAGTTATGAATCATGGACCTGGTTAGTATGAGGTGTGTCTGTGTAGCTCAGCCATCTAACTGTCCATTCTGTCTACACTACAGAGTAGAGTTATGAATCGTGGACCTGGTTAGTATGAGGTGTGTCTGTGTAGCTCAGCCATCTAACTGTCCATTCTGTCTACACTACAGAGTAGAGTTATGAATCGTGGACCTGGTTAGTATGAGGTGTGTCTGTGTAGCTCAGCCATCTAACTGTCCATTCTGTCTACACTACAGAGTAGAGTTATGAATCGTGGACCTGGTTAGTATGAGGTGTGTCTGTGTAGCTCAGCCATCTAACTGTCCATTCTGTCTACACTACAGAGTAGAGTTATGAATCGTGGACCTGGTTAGTATGAGGTGTGTCTGTGTAGCTCAGCCATCTAACTGTCCATTCTGTCTACACTACAGAGCAGAGTTATGAATCGTGGACCTGGTTAGTATGAGGTGTGTCTGTGTAGCTCAGCCATCTAACTGTCCATTCTGTCTACACTACAGAGTAGAGTTATGAATCATGGACCTGGTTAGTATGAGGTGTGTCTGTGTAGCTCAGCCATCTAACTGTCCATTCTGTCTACACTACAGAGTAGAGTTATGAATCATGGACCTGGTTAGTATGAGGTGTGTCTGTGTAGCTCAGCCGTCTAACTGTCCATTCTGTCTACACTACAGAGTAGAGTTATGAATCATGGACCTGGTTAGTATGAGGTGTGTCTGTGTAGCTCAGCCGTCTAACTGTCCATTCTGTCTACACTACAGAGTAGAGTTATGAATCGTGGACCTGGTTAGTATGAGGTGTGTCTGTGTAGCTCAGCCATCTAACTGTCCATTCTGTCTACACTACAGAGTAGAGTTATGAATCGTGGACCTGGTTAGTATGAGGTGTGTCTGTGTAGCTCAGCCATCTAACTGTCCATTCTGTCTACACTACAGAGTAGAGTTATGAATCGTGGACCTGGTTAGTATGAGGTGTGTCTGTGTAGCTCAGCCATCTAACTGTCCATTCTGTCTACACTACAGAGTAGAGTTATGAATCGTGGACCTGGTTAGTATGAGGTGTGTCTGTGTAGCTCAGCCATCTAACTGTCCATTCTGTCTACACTACAGAGCAGCTAGCTGACACACCAACTAGCGTGGTTACCCACCTTCGGTTGGGAGTTCGCGTTGCCCGTTGCCGTGCCGATGGGAGAGGCGTTGGCCAATTGGTACGTCGTTTGGCCTCCCGACGTCCCTGGCGCCTGTTGCACGGCAACCGTTGAGATCTTCTGGCCCAGTGACGTTGTCATGACTACAGGCACTTGCATGGCAACCCGTACAGTCCTGGAGACGGAAACGATAACAAAATGGAGTCCGTGACAAAGTTTTGTAAATACAAACTTACTAGATATCGCTAGATAGATTAACTATTTTACATTCAGCATAAAACCTCCAAAGTGAATTGTATGTTTCAGGGTCAGTATCAGGGTGTGTCTCTAACCTGGGTCCTGAGGCAGTGGGGATGATGGCCGTGTGAGAATGCTGCGTCTGGGTACCGTCTGGCGCCGTGGAAATGGTCACTATCCTCGGAACCCCCACCGCTGCCCCGCCCCCTGTCATCACCGCCTTGTTGCCCTTAGCAACCGGAGGTTGGACTACGGTTCTAGTCCCACCCCTCAGGATGGTGGGCGTCGTGGCGAGCTCGGCCACATTCAGTATCGTCTCCGACGAGGGCAGGACTCTCTCGTGGTAAGACTTCTCTGAGCCAATAAGATCGCCCGATCTGGAGTCGGCCTTGTCGTCCTCGATAACAACGATGTTCTTGGGCATCTCCTTGAACTGGTAGACCAGCCGCTGACCTTCGACCTTGGCCAGTATACCACGTTGGTAGTAGTACCTGGTAGAGAGGGAGGAGAGGGAGGGAGAGAGGAGAGTGAGAGGGAAGACGGAGGGAAGGAAATAGAGGAGGGAGGGGATAGGGAGAGAGAGGGAAGACGGAGGGAGGGGAATAGAGGAGGGAGGGGAATAGAGGAGGGAGGGGATAGGGAGAGATGAGGGAGAGAGAGAGAGAGAGGGAAGACGGAGGGAGGGGAATAGAGGAGGGAGGGGAATAGAGGAGGGAGGGGATAGGGAGAGATGAGGGAGAGAGAGAGAGAGAGGGAAGACGGAGGGAGGGAAATAGAGGAGGGAGGGGAATAGAGGGAGGGGATAGGGAGAGAGGAGGGAGAGAGAGGGGGAAGACGGATCGAGGGAAATAGAGGAGGGAGGGGATAGGGAGAGAGAGGGAAGACGGAGGGAGGGAAATAGAGGAGGGAGGGGATAGGGAGAGAGGAGGGGGAGAGAGAGAGGGAAGACGGAGGGGAGGGGATAATGTTCCTCAGAGGAACTCATCCAAACCAACAACCTACACACCTAACTCAGCTTAAAGCCTCTTCCACAGTCAATGCCATTTCAAGTACTAGACGGTTGTAGGGTAAACCCTCACCTCAGAGCCCGTCCCATGGTCTCATAGTTCATGTCAGGTTTGTTCTTGTGTTTGCCCCACAGCTTGGACACGGCCTTGGAGTCCACCAGCTTGAAGATGCCCTTCTCCCTCTGAGTCCACTTGATGTACCTGGGACACGTGTTCTTGTCCTGGAGCAAGTCCAACAGGAACTCCCACAGGTACGTGGTGCTGCCTGGGGGACCAGAGACAGGCGGGTCGGTCGAACAGAGAGACAGGCGGGTCGGTCGAACAGAGAGACAGGCGGGTCGGTCGAACAGAGAGACAGGCGGGTCGGTCGAACAGAGAGACAGGCGGGTCGGTCGAACAGAGAGACAGGCGGGTCGGTCGAACAGAGAGACAGGCGGGTCGGTCGAACAGAGAGACAGGCGGGTCGGTCGAACAGAGAGACAGGCGGGTCGGTCGAACAGAGAGACAGGCGGGTCGGTCGAACAGAGAGACAGACGGGTCGGTCAACAGAGAGACAGACGGGTCGGTCGACAGAGAACATACTTATCCTTCCTCTACATTTACAGGCTTAAACAACAGGTTAAACTTCACAAAGAATATGGTTGATGAACACTTGGTTGTGGGAAAATTAAGTCCAAGCCCCTAATCAACACATGAAATCCTAGGGGTTTATGGATGTGTCCTTTCTGTATGTTTGGTGTGTCCCACCTTTTCCTTCTCTGGCTTTCTTCTTGATGCTGAGGTCCGGCGATCCGTTGGACACAGCAGGCGGGTGGGTCTTTGGCTTCCTCCCCGCTACACAGACAAACAGACCAATAAAGTTATTCAAAATCAATCAAATCAATTGACATGAGTCGAAGACATGAACATTTCACATTGCGTGCAATCTCCCAATATGCCAATAGATGGCGATCTTTCTGTCTACAAGACACAGCCAGTCTGACAAGTCAGTCCTATATAACATCAACATCCTGTCTACAAGATACAGCCAGTCCTATTTACCATCAACATCCTGTCTACAAGATACAGCCAGTCTGACAAGTCAGTCCTATATAACATCAACATCCTGTCTACAAGATACAGCCAGTCCTATTTACCATCAACATCCTGTCTACAAGATACAGCCAGTCTGACAAGTCAGTCCTATATAACATCAACATCCTGTCTACAAGATACAGCCAGTCCTATTTACCATCAACATCCTGTCTACAAGATACAGTCAGTCTGACAAGTCAGTCCTATTTAACATCCTGTCTACAAGATACAGCCAGTCCTATATAACATCAACATCCTGTCTACAAGATACAGCCAGTCCTATATAACAACATCCTGTCTACAAGATACAGCCAGTCCTATATAACATCAACATCCTGTCTACAAGATACAACCAGTCCTATATAACATCAACATCCTGTCTACAAGATACAACCAGTCCTATATAACATCAACATCCTGTCTACAAGATACAGCCAGTCTGACAAGTCAGTCCTATATAACATCAACATCCTGTCTACAAGATACAGCCAGTCCTATATAACATCAACATCCTGTCTACAAGGTACAGTCAGTCTGACAAGTCAGTCCTATTTAACATCATCATCTTTATAGTACCTTTATCATTAAAACCATTTAGGCTCTTGAGCATTACTTTGATGTCTTAATCAACAGCCAGTATCTCCAATCAACAGCCAGTATCTCCAATCAACAGCCAGTATCTCCAATCAACAGCCAGTATCTTCAATCAACAGATACTATCTTCAATCAACAGATACTATCTTCAATCAACAGATACTATCTTCAATCAACAGATACTATCTTCAATCAACAGATAGTATCTTTGGGTAGTATTATGGAAAGTTTCTTTATTTCTCAGTGGATAGACAGTATTCTATTCTGTCTTAGAGTCATCTTAACCTTTCTGACAGGCTGGTGGTCTGGTTCCTCTAGGAAGGTGACCTCCGTGTCCTCATCACTAACCTTTGACAGGCTGGTGGTCTGGTTCCTCTAGGAGAGTGACCTCCGTTTCCTCATCACTAACCTTTGACAGGCTGGTGGTCTGGTTCCTCTAGGAGGGTGACCTCCGTGTCCTCATCACTAACCCTTGACAGGTTGGTGGTCAGGTTCCTCTAGGAAGGTGACCTCTGTGTCCTCATCACTAACCTTCCTGACAGGTTGGTGGTCAGGTTCCTCTATGAGGGTGACCTCCGTGTCCTCATCACTAACCTTCCTGACAGGTTGGTGGTCTGGTTCCTCTATGAGGGTGACCTCCGTGTCCTCATCACCAACCTTTCTTCTTTCTGACAGGCTGGTGGTCAGGCTCTGGTTCCTCTAGGAGGGTGACCTCCTTGTCCTCATCACTAACCTTTCTTCTTTCTGACAGGCTGGTGGTCTGGTTCCTCTAGGAGGGTGACCTCCGTGTCCTCATCACTAACCTTTCTTCTTCCTGACAGGCTGGTGGTCAGGCTCTGACTCGTCTGGTTCCTCTATGAGGGTGACCTCCGTGTCCTCATCACTAATCTTTCTTCTTCCTGACAGGTTGGTGGTCAGGCTCTGACTCGTCTGGTTCCTCTATGAGGGTGACCTCCGTGTCCTCATCACTAACCTTTCTGACAGGTTGGTGGTCAGGTTCCTCTAGGAGGGTGACCTCCGTGTCCTCATCACTAACCTTTCTTCTTCCTGACAGGTTGGTGGTCAGGCTCTGACTCGTCTGGTTCCTCTAGGAGGGTGACCTCCGTGTCCTCATCACTAACCTTTCTGACAGGTTGGTGATCAGGCTCTGGTTCCTCTAGGAGGGGGACCTCCGTGTCCTCATCACTAACCTTTCTGACAGGTTGGTGGTCAGGTTCCTCTAGGAGGGTGACCTCCGTGTCCTCATCACTAACCTTTCTTCTTCCTGACAGGTTGGTGGTCAGGCTCTGACTCGTCTGGTTCCTCTAGGAGGGTGACCGTGTCCTCATCACTAACCTTTCTTCTTCCTGACAGGTTGGTGGTCAGGCTCTGACTCGTCTGGTTCCTCTATGAGGGTGACCTCCATGTCCTCGTCCATACAGTCTTCCGTAGACACCTCCACCACCGTCTCGGTCATCACGTCTGGACGCATCGCCGCGTGGATGAAGTCTGGGGTGGCCCCACACCCTGCCGGGATGAACACATCTAGTGGGACAAGAGGGAAAACGTTTAGGAGAGAGAAACAGTGTGTGTGTTCTGGTGGATGTGACGTTGTGTGAACACCAACATTCGTACGAAATCATCTGAGATCTACGACATCAATAATGTCTCTCTGTTCTTGTCTCTCAGCTGCTTATGGATGGACTATGTCATGGTAAATACCTGGGCTGCTGCTTATGGATGGACTATGTCATGGTGAAAACCTGGGCTGCTGCTTATGGATGGACTATGTCATGGTGAATACCTGGGCTGCTGCTTATGGATGGACTATGTCATGGTGAATACCTGGGCTGCTGCTTATAGATGGAATATGTCATGGTGAATACCTGGGCTGCTGCTTATGGATGGACTATGTCATGGTGAATACCTGGGCTGCTGCTTATGGATGGAATATGTCATGGTGAATACCTGGGCTGCTGCTTATAGATGGAATATGTCATGGTGAATACCTGGGCTGCGGTCTCCTCTCAGGCTGGTAACAGAGTCCATGTGCAGCAGAGCCTCGGCAGCCTCGATGGTCTTATCAGAACAGTAGATACTGGTGCCAGACTGTTGGTAATGGACGGACGCCTCCACTGAAACACAGAAAACACACGTTAGTGAAGGTGAAAAGCACCGTTGCAGGTCTGTACAGCCGCCGTAGACATTTCATCACTTGCACAGTACAGAGGGGTTCTGATGCATCCTACTGGAAATAAAAGGTGTGTTTGGTTACCTCAGACTTACCACGGTTTGTTTTTATTGTGAAAACACCGTCGGCGTTCCACCATTAACGGTTTACTACCAAACTAAAAGGCTGAGACACCTCAAATGGCTTGTTTACTACACCTCACACAGGACTTCTAAAGTCTGTCAAAGCTGACATCGTCTCTCTGGCGCCCCCTAGCAACCATTCAGTCTGCAGTTACTATGGCCTAACTGATGTAGGATCAGCTGCAAATAAAAGTATTTCTTTACCACTATGACCTACAGTGTCAGACTGACCTTAAAACAGATGTTACAGAGCCTCAAGTAACTAATTAACCATAACTAACCACAACTAACCATCTATAACTAACTAACCATCTATAACTAACTAACCATCTATAACTAACCATATAATAAGTATTGGTTAGAGTCATGGTTTCCTACTTTCCTTTGGGCCCTGAGGTTTTTTCCTTATAAAATGACCCAATCTGTTTTCCTCATTACGGGCTGTCTACAACAAGGGGTCTAGAGGGTTTCCTTGTGCTCATCTGGTCATGGTAAATCATTTGGGCCAGGAATTGTTTCACAAACTAAAGGAGACAAGGAAAAATTATGCAATTTATTAGTATGGGGTATGCAGTCCTTCTGAGGAACTAGGAGACAGACTAAGCCCAGGGATTCAATTTACAGTACACTACTTTTGACCAGAGCGCTCTGGGCCCTGGTCAAAAGTAGTGCACTACATAGTGGATAGGGTGCCATTTGGGACCAAACCCAGGGCACCTGTTGTTGTCCCTCTCTGGGAAGCACGTATCTGGTCACCATCACCCCTGCCCATGTTTGGCTACGAGGCAGGCACAGGGTAGGGGAGAGGGGTTATATTTAGGAAGAGTGCCTGCCCCCCCCCCCCCCCCCCCCCCCCAATCCCTCTCATTCAGACCCTGACACACACACTACCCGTCGTCCCAAGCGCAAACAAACTGTAGCCCCCCCCACACACACACACATAAACAAGCAGAACTACTATAGGCACCTGATAGGCCGAGCTGCCGTTGAAACCAGGCAGGACTACCTAAATAAACCCACCATAGACCATAACATACACTGGGCACTGGATACTTTGACACCGATACATAGGCTAGAAATAAACACAGACATTTGACATACATACTAAGATGCATTTATCTGTAAGCATATTATACATACGGGTTTAACTGTCAAAGTGTTAACACTTAAAAAATATTTTAAAAAGTACACTTTTAACTGTAAAAGTGAAATAAAATGTTATGCATTTTCATATTTCTAGGGATTCGTTCAACAGTGAGTGTTTGGTTAATAAGCGAGGTTGGTTATCCGAATATTTGGTTGGGTACGGACTCGGGTTGAAATAGTACTGCTGCACTACCTTATTCAGTCATTGTATTTAAGAAAATTAATTAACATCTGTAAAAAAGCAATTGAGGCTAAAAGTCATCAAATTTCAAAAGTACAAAATGCGTGTGAATAAATATGATTTTCATCATTACTTCTCGACAAGAAAGAAAGAAAGAGCTGGTACTATTTGACCGAGCCAATAATAGCAAGTCCGACACAAAGTAGTGCAGTCCCCTATGACTTCCGTGTTTACACTCGCGTAGCCTTTCCCTCCAGTTCTCTTCGAAGACGGTGAAGACGGTCTCCATGCCCACGTCACTCACTCCCCGCCCCGGACACCATTGGATAAGTCAGTCATCTACGCCCACCCGTCTAGCAGCGCTCATTGGCTGGTGGGAGGATTTCGAACGCCTCACGAGCGCCGTTGGTCAAATGGACCTGTCAATCAAGCCAACAACCCGCCTAGATGCATAACAATGCTTCCGCCATCGAAATTATCCAAAAATATTTTTAAATGTATCGTTAAATCAAGGAAGAAAATATAACACTCTAGCCAATTCAAAAAATAATAACCTTTTGTAAGGCGAACTGAACTTAAACGAGACACGATTTGCACTTAAAAATCGCTAGCGAGTAAACGCAAAAGCCAGCATTGAGTGCACCGTTAGCAGCCACACGGGATAAACCACTGGGCCCACACTTAGATAACGGTCCGAATCTGACTCAGAAAAACGGTACATGGCTGAAAATGGATGGGGGGGGGGGGGGGGGGGGGGGAGTCACAAAATGACTAGAATACAGCTTTCAACTAAATGTTTACACTCACTTCCGTGTCATTCAATGTTTGAACAAACTGGCTGTATGTGTTATTCAACAAGGAAAAATATTTCGATAGACTATATTTCAATACAGGAATAAAATCACAACATAACTAATTCAATATAGGTAGATCATATAAACAGATTGTGTATTTAAAGCCACGATAAACGCGGAATAAACATAAATCCACATGCCCTTCCGACTCAGACAGCGTGGCAAAGACGTAGGAAAGACAACACATCTACAACACTTCCTGGTTTCAGCGGGGCTCCCTCTCTGCCAGAATAACCAGTTGTTATGATACACATGGACGAATAAACTATAAATCACGATATGCACGCGCTGCTACGTGCAGATTGCGGTCTAATCCTCCAGTGCTCAAATCCAAACGGTAATTTTAAACATTTTAAGAACGACTGAAGAAAAGCGGACATCGCCATGCAGGTTACTAAGCAAGGTGATCACTTCCTGCTTTGCCCTCCATTATTTCACGAAACTACTTAACGGATATGGGGGCGCAGCGGTCGCAAAAATAAACACATAACGTGTCAACAAACGGTCGCCGGTAGAACGAGTTCTAAATAAATTATGTTACCTGCTCTGATGAGCAGATCGAGTTGGTTAGCGGGCCCCTCATGAAGTGAAGTCGCCATGTTCTTCCCGTGTTGCAGATTCGTATTGACTTCACACTGAAATGCAAAGGCAGCCAAAAGCTCAGATCACTCCGCCGCCAGAGGAAATCTCAAATTCATCCAGACCGCTTCACAACCCTCACACCGCGGCAGACGGGTGCCCTTCCGCGCTAAACACAGGAAATCCTCCGCTCTCTCTTGAGCTCTTGCCAAAGATGGTGGATACATTTAGATGTCCCACTCAGGCCGTTAACCATGTTTTAAAGTTCCTGTCTGCTTAAGGGGTGGCTCTCCCATAGGCACCAATAAATTAGCAGCTGGGTCTGATTCGCTTAGTCCATTCACTGTTTATGAAGGAGGAAAAAAAAGGAGCGAGTGAGATGTCTCGCTTTCTTTTCCATCTCTGCTCTTGCGTCGATCGAACGTCAACCAAAGCAGGAAAAAAGGACAATTCCCCCATAATAGGCCCGTGCATTCAACATTTAAAAAAAGCATAACAGAGCATTTTAAGACACCATTAATATAATGTATGTATTGCATTCCTAACAATTAACATTCAACGCAAGGAATAAAGATTTTAAGAGCATATAAACGTGTCTTCATTTGCATTATGGCAAAACGACCTTAGTCTAAAGTAGGAATGATGTACGCCTGATTTAAAAAAAATCTCTTACTAAAGTAACTAAAAATGAAACAGTCTGCTGAGGTACCGAGTGCAGAAATGTTTAGATCGATGCCAGAGCATGTAGGTACTTAGTTCATCATCCACTTTAATGGGTTAGTTTTCTGACTGGAGTCTCACACCAAGTCTACGCCCCAGACAGCACTCAGCGACTCGCACAACAAGTCATCGTGTCAGCAACCAATGACGGAATTTTAAAAAGGGAAGAAAAACAAGGAGTTAAAAAATAAGAATAAGTTTAGGATGGTACAGTAGAGGTTGGCTACTTTAGAAACGCTGAGGGAAGGAGAACACACCGTTGTCTGTCTGCTTACTTGGCTGGACCACACTCCTTCCCAAAGAGAACACACCGTTGTCTGTCTGCTTACTTGGCTGGACCACACTCCTTCCCAAAGAGAACACACCGTTGTCTGTCTGCTTACTTGGCTGGACCACACTCCTTCCCAAAGAGAACACACCGTTGTCTGTCTGCTTACTTGGCTGGACCACACTCCTTCCCAAAGAGAAAACTTCAAAAATAATGAAATAAATACCGAACTTTTTACATCTTAAATGCTTTTGGTTTGTTGTGTTTTCCCTCCAAAGTGTCCAACTAACTACAGGCTATAAACTGTTTGCCTAAATCAACCAATCAAATACAGGCTTTAAACTGTTTGCCTAAATCAACCAATCAAATACAGGCTTTAAACTGTTTGCCTAAATCAACCAATCAAATACAGGCTTTAAACTGTTTGCCTAAATCAACCAATCAAATACAGGCTTTAAACTGTTTGCCTAAATCAACCAATCAAATACAGGCTTTAAACTGTTTGCCTAAATCAACCAATCAAATACAGGCTTTAAACTGTTTGCCTAAATCAACCAATCAAATACAGGCTTTAAACTGTTTGCCTAAATCAACCAATCAAATACAGGCTTTAAACTGTTTGCCTAAATCAACCAATCAAATACAGGCTTTAAACTGTTTGCCTAAAATCAACCAATCAAATGTATTTATAAAGCCCTTATTACATAAGCTGATGTCTCAAAGTGCTGTACAGAAACCCAGCCTAAAACCCCAAACAGCAAGCAATGCAGGTGTAGAAGCACGGTGGCTAGGAAAAACTCCCTAGAAAGGCCAGAACCTAGGAAGAAACCTAGAGAGGAACCAGGCTATGTGGGGTGGCCAGTCCTCTTCTGGCTGTGCCGGGTGGAGATTATAACAGAACATGGCCAAGATGTTCAAAATGTTCATAGATGACCAGCATGGTCAAATAATAATAATCACAGTGGAATCACAACTGCAATCAGCGCATGTTTACAACTTCCAAACAGTACACTTGTGGACTTTTTAATGTACTACAGTGGACGGCCACAAGAGGGCGATGCCTACTGGCAGACAGGCCTTACATATCCGCTTGCTGAGTTTCCTAGCAACCACACCAAAGCTGTGAGTTACTGTAGTACTGTGGATGAAGGCTCCCCAAATGAAAATAACATCTGTAAACTGGTGTGGGGTGTGTATGTCAAGTGAATGTAAAAATCAAAGTGTAATACTTCACCATCCCCCTCTTAACACTTAGCTTTATTATCAACAACTAGTGCCAAAGCTGAAAGCTGTCCCACTTCTACTCTTATTTTACTGTGTGTGTATTCAGGTTGTATGTACAAAGGTACATGTATGTATGTATGTATGTATGTATGTAGGTAGGTAGGTAGGTAAATAGGTAGGTAGGTATGTGTGTATGCATGTATGCATGTATGTATGTATGTATGTATGTAGGTAGGTATGTAGGTAGGTATGTAGGTAGGTATGTATGTATGTGTGTATGCATGTATGCGTGTATGTGTGTATGTATGTATGTATGTATGTAGGTATGTGTGTATGTATGTAGGTAGGTAGGTAGGTAGGTAGGTAGGTAGGTAGGTAGGTAGGTAGGTATGTATGTGTGTATGCATGTATGCGTGTATGTATGTGTGTATGTATGTATGTATGTATGTATGTATGTCAAAAGTTTGGACACCTACTCATTCAAGGGGTTTCTCTTTATTTTTTTCATCGTATAATAATAGTGAAGACATAAACTATGAAATAACACATATCAAAGTCATGCAATAACTGAAAAAGTGTCAAATCAAAATATATGAGATTGTTCAAAGTAGCCACCCTTTGCCTTGATGACAGCTGTGCACACTCTGTTTAACACTTGTTTGGTTACTGCATGATTCCATATGTGTTATTACATAGTTGTGACGTCTTCACTATTATTCTACAATGTAGATGATAGTACAAATAAAGAAACACGAGCAGGTGTGTCCAAACGTTTGACTGGTACTGAATGTATATACCACTAGTGTATTCAGGTTGGGTAGGAAGATGGTAGATGGTATATGATATATGTAGAGCTAGGCCTGTGTGTACATCCCCACCCCGGTCTCTCACCTGTCTCCACCACCTCAGTCTCCACCTCCTGTTCTTCCCCCACGTCCTGTATCAGGTAGGTCCCGTCTTCGTAGACCAGAACCTGGGCAGAGAAATACTGCTCCAGCCCCCTGCCTGGGACCTCCTCCACGATCACTGCTGGGTTCTCCTCTTCATCCAGGTCCTCGTCTGTCTCTTCTTCCATCACGTCTCCCTCCACCTCTACCTCCACCTCCACCTCAGCTTCACCGTCTCCCTCCTCACACTCTCCCTCCTGGAGAACAGGGGTGAGGGAGTAGGACAGAGAGGAACAGAGATGGAGAGAGGGACGAGGATAGAAAAACAGAAGGGGAGAAGGGGAGCTTGGTTAAGAAGACAGAACCTCCCAAACAGAGCACTTTCTCTACTGTTATACAGTCCTTAAAGTATAGGAGGCGTGTAAAGGAAGCCAGTGTAGGTAAAATTATGTACCGCAGCCCTGATCACGTCCTTTGATAAAAGCAAGGAAACAAGGAAAGGAAGCCAGTGAGTGTGAATATTGGAGCGCAGCACCTATCTAGTCCTGTCTTTAAGGAAAGGAGACGTGTAAAGGAAGCCAGCCTAAGTCCTAGGTGATTTCACTGCTCATAATTCAACATTACATTTGAGTCATTAAGCAGATGCTCTTATCCAGAGAGACTTACAGTTAGTGAATTCATCTTCAGATAGCTAGGTGGGACAACCACATCTCAGTCACAGTTAGTGAATTCATCTTCAGATAGCTAGGTGGGACAACAACATCTCAGTCATAGTGAATTCATCTTCAGATAGCTAGGTGAAACAACCACCTCTCAGTCATAGTTAGTGAATTCATCTTCAGATAGCTAGGTGGGACAACCACATCTCAGTCACAGTTAGTGAATTCATCTTCAGATAGCTAGGTGGGACAACCACATCTCAGTCATAGTTAGTGAATTCATCTTCAGATAGCTAGGTGGGACAACCACATCTCAGTCACAGTTAGTGAATTCATCATCAGATAGCTAGGTGGGACAACCACATCTCAGTCATAGTTAGTGAATTCATCTTCAGATAGCTAGGTGAAACAACCACATCTCAGTCATAGTTAGTGAATTCATCTTCAGATAGCTAGGTGGGACAACCACATCTCAGTCATAGTTAGTGAATTCATCTTCAGATAGCTAGGTGGGACAACCACATCTCAGTCATAGTTAGTGAATTCATCTTCAGATAGCTAGGTGGGACAACCACATCTCAGTCATAGTTAGTGAATTCATCTTCAGATAGCTAGGTGGGACAACCACATCTCAGTCATAGTTAGTGAATTCATCTTCAGATAGCTAGGTGGGACAACCACATCTCAGTCATAGTGAATGTATCTTCAGATAGCTAGGTGGGACAACCACATCTCAGTCATAGTTAGTGAATTCATCATCAGATAGCTAGGTGGGACAACCACATCTCAGTCACAGTTAGTGAATTCATCTTCAGATAGCTAGGTGGGACAACCACATCTCAGTCACAGTTAGTGAATTCATCTTCAGATAGCTAGGTGGGACAACCACATCTCAGTCATAGTTAGTGAATTCATCATCAGATAGCTAGGTGGGACAACCACATCTCAGTCACAGTTAGTGAATTCATCTTCAGATAGCTAGGTGGGACAACCACATCTCAGTCATAGTTAGTGAATTCATCTTCAGATAGCTAGGTGAAACAACCACATCTCAGCCATAGTCAGTGAATTCATCTTCAGATAGCTAGGTGAAACAACCACATCTCAGTCAGTGAATTCATCTTCAGATAGCTAGGTGAAACAACCACATCTCAGCCATAGTCAGTGAATTCATCATCAGATAGCTAGGTGGGACAACCACATCTCCGTCATAGTTAGTGAATTCATCTTCAGATAGCTAGGTGGGACAACCACATCTCCGTCATAGTTAGTGAATTCATCTTCAGATAGCTAGGTGGGACAACCACATCTCAGTCATAGTTAGTGAATTCATCTTCAGATAGCTAGGTGGGACAACCACATCTCAGTCATAGTCGGTACATTTTTCCTCATTAAAGTAGTTATCAGCAAAGTCAAGTGCGAGTGTTAGTTCAGTAAAGGTGTTTGTTACTCAGTCCAACCCTCTCACCACTCACCTGATGAGGGCCCTCCACGGCGGTCATATACTCCACCACCGCCCCTCCACTGTCAACGAGCACCACCGAGGTCATGACACATGCCCCTCCAGGCTAGATCCAGCCCCGGCCTACTCACTGCTGCCTCCTGGCCCCACCTCGCTCTGCTGCCCCACGCTGGTGGCCTCTGGTACTGCAGCCAGGCCACAGCACAGACCACTGAGGAAGAGACAGAAGAAAAGTTATTTAAACTTTATAAAGCCAGTCGTTGAGAGCCTAAGGACAGGCCTACATGATGGTAAGAGAGCCCTGGACAGGCCTACATGATGGTAAGACAGCCCTGGACAGGCCTACATGATGGTAAGAGAGCCCCGGACAGGCCTACATGATGGTAAGACAGCCCTGGACAGGCCTACATGATGGTAAGAGAGCCCCGGACAGGCCTACATGATGGTAAGACAGCCCTGGACAGGCCTACATGATGGTAAGAGAGCCCCGGACAGGCCTACATGATGGTAAGAGAGCCCGGACAGGCCTACATAGAGAAACATCCAGCTGCTGCTCTCTTCCCTTCTGAGCCACTAGAGAAACATCCAGCTGCTGCTCTTTTCCCTTCTGAGCCACTGAGTCAGTACCAGGCTTCATACCTCTAAGGGCCTGTTCCCTCTCCCTTATTCATATGGCTAAGGGCACAAGGCCCTCATTTCCTGCTCAAAGGAAGAATGATTGAGAGGAGGAAATACAGACTGGACACACACACATTCCACTTGCCCTCCTACACACACACACTACACATTTTCTTTAATTATTTAACCTTTATTTAACCTTTATTTAACCTTTATTTAACTCGGCAAGTCAGTTAAGAACACATTCTTATTTTCAATGACGGCCTAGGAACAGTGACTGCCTTGTTCAGGGGCAGAACGACAGATTTGTACCTTGTCAGCTCGGGGATTCGAACTTGCAACATTTAGGTTACGAGCCCAACGCTCTAACCACTAGGCTACCCTGCCGCCCCATTTCACACACACTTTTCACTTTCTCTCCCACACACAGCAGCAGAGCTGTAGGAGGCAGATCATTGACAAAACTTAACGACTGTTCCCTCCTCCGATTGACACAGGACAGGTCAATACCAAAACAGTGACTGTTCCCTCCTCTGATACAGGACAGGTCAATACCAAAACATAATGACTTCCCTCTGATACAGGACAGGTCGATACCAAAACATAATGACTGTTCCCTCCTCTGATACAGGACAGGTCAATACCAAAACATAATGACTGTTCGCTCCTCTGATACAGGACAGGTCAATACCAAAACAGTGACTGTTCCCTCCTCTGATACAGGACAGGTCAATACCAAAACAGTGACTGTTCCCTCCTCTGATACAGGACAGGTCAATACCAAAACATAATGACTGTTCCCTCCTCTGATACAGGACAGGTCAATACCAAAACATAATGACTGTTCCCTCCTGATACAGGACAGGTCAATACCAAAACATAACGACTATTCCCTCTGATACAGGACAGGTCGATACCAAAACATAATGACTGTTCCCTCCTCTGATACAGGACAGGTCAATACCAAAACATAACGACTGTTCCCTCTGATACAGGACAGGTCAATACCAAAACATAACGACTGTTCCCTCCTCCGATTGACACAGGACAGGTCAATACCAAAACATAATGACTGTTCCCTCTGATACAGGACAGGTCAATACCAAAACATAATGACTGTTCCCTCTGATACAGGACAGGTCAATACCAAAACATAATGACTGTTCCCTCCTCTGATACAGGACAGGTCAATACCAAAACATAATGACTGTTCCCTCCTGATACAGGACAGGTCAATACCAAAACATAACGACTGTTCCCTCTGATACAGGACAGGTCGATACCAAAACATAATGACTGTTCCCTCCTCTGATACAGGACAGGTCAATACCAAAACATAATGACTGTTCCCTCCTCTGATACAGGACAGGTCAATACCAAAACATAATGACTGTTCCCTCTGATACAGGACAGGTCAATACCAAAACATAACGACTGTTCCCTCTGATACAGGACAGGTCAATACCAAAACATAATGACTGTTCCCTCCTCCGATTGACACAGGACAGGTCAATACCAAAACATAATGACTGTTCCCTCTGATACAGGACAGGTCCATACCAAAACATAATGAATGTTCCCTCCTCTGATACAGGACAGGTCAATACCAAAACATAACGACTGTTCCCTCTGATACAGGACAGGTCAATACCAAAACATAACGACTGTTCCCTCCTCCGATTGACACAGGACAGGTCAATACCAAAACATAATGACTGTTCCCTCTGATACAGGACAGGTCAATACCAAAACATAATGACTGTTCCCTCTGATACAGGACAGGTCAATACCAAAACATAATGACTGTTCCCTCCTCTGATACAGGACAGGTCAATACCAAAACATAATGACTGTTCCCTCCTCTGATACAGGACAGGTCAATACCAAAACATAATGACTTCCCTCTGATACAGGACAGGTCAATACCAAAACATAATGACTGTTCGCTCCTCTGATACAGGACAGGTCAATACCAAAACATAACGACTGTTCCCTCTGATACAGGACAGGTCAATACCAAAACATAATGACTTCCCTCTGATACAGGACAGGTCAATACCAAAACATAATGACTGTTCGCTCCTCTGATACAGGACAGGTCAATACCAAAACATAACGACTGTTCCCTCTGATACAGGACAGGTCGATACCAAAACATAATGACTGTTCCCTCCTCTGATACAGGACAGGTCAATACCAAAACATAATGACTGTTCCCTCCTCTGATACAGGACAGGTCAATACCAAAACATAATGACTGTTCCCTCTGATACAGGACAGGTCAATACCAAAACATAACGACTGTTCCCTCTGATACAGGACAGGTCAATACCAAAACATAATGACTGTTCCCTCCTCCGATTGACACAGGACAGGTCAATACCAAAACATAATGACTGTTCCCTCTGATACAGGACAGGTCCATACCAAAACATAATGAATGTTCCCTCCTCTGATACAGGACAGGTCAATACCAAAACATAACGACTGTTCCCTCTGATACAGGACAGGTCAATACCAAAACATAACGACTGTTCCCTCCTCCGATTGACACAGGACAGGTCAATACCAAAACATAATGACTGTTCCCGCTGATACAGGACAGGTCAATACCAAAACATAATGACTGTTCCCTCTGATACAGGACAGGTCAATACCAAAACATAATGACTGTTCCCTCCTCTGATACAGGACAGGTCAATACCAAAACATAATGACTGTTCCCTCCTCTGATACAGGACAGGTCAATACCAAAACATAATGACTTCCCTCTGATACAGGACAGGTCAATACCAAAACATAATGACTGTTCGCTCCTCTGATACAGGACAGGTCAATACCAAAACATAACGACTGTTCCCTCTGATACAGGACAGGTCAATACCAAAACATAATGACTTCCCTCTGATACAGGACAGGTCAATACCAAAACATAATGACTGTTCGCTCCTCTGATACAGGACAGGTCAATACCAAAACATAACGACTGTTCCCTCTGATACAGGACAGGTCGATACCAAAACATAATGACTGTTCCCTCCTCTGATACAGGACAGGTCAATACCAAAACATAATGACTGTTCCCTCCTCTGATACAGGACAGGTCAATACCAAAACATAATGACTGTTCCCTCTGATACAGGACAGGTCAATACCAAAACATAACGACTGTTCCCTCTGATACAGGACAGGTCAATACCAAAACATAATGACTGTTCCCTCCTCCGATTGACACAGGACAGGTCAATACCAAAACATAATGACTGTTCCCTCTGATACAGGACAGGTCCATACCAAAACATAATGAATGTTCCCTCCTCTGATACAGGACAGGTCAATACCAAAACATAACGACTGTTCCCTCTGATACAGGACAGGTCAATACCAAAACATAACGACTGTTCCCTCCTCCGATTGACACAGGACAGGTCAATACCAAAACATAATGACTGTTCCCTCTGATACAGGACAGGTCAATACCAAAACATAATGACTGTTCCCTCTGATACAGGACAGGTCAATACCAAAACATAATGACTGTTCCCTCCTCTGATACAGGACAGGTCAATACCAAAACATAATGACTGTTCCCTCCTCTGATACAGGACAGGTCAATACCAAAACATAATGACTTCCCTCTGATACAGGACAGGTCAATACCAAAACATAATGACTGTTCGCTCCTCTGATACAGGACAGGTCAATACCAAAACATAACGACTGTTCCCTCTGATACAGGACAGGTCAATACCAAAACATAATGACGTCCCTCTGATACAGGACAGGTCAATACCAAAACATAATGACTGTTCGCTCCTCTGATACAGGACAGGTCAATACCAAAACAGTGACTGTTCCCTCCTCTGATACAGGACAGGTCAATACCAAAACATAATGACTGTTCCCTCCTCTGATACAGGACAGGTCAATACCAAAACATAACGACTGTTCCCTCTGATACAGGACAGGTCGATACCAAAACATAATGACTGTTCCCTCCTCTGATACAGGACAGGTCAATACCAAAACATAACGACTGTTCCCTCCTCTGATTGACACATGACAGGTCAATACCAAAACATAATGACTGTTCCCTCCTCTGATACAGGAAAGGTCAATACCAAAACATAATGAATGTTCCCTCCTCTGATACAGGACAGGTCAATACCAAAACATAACGACTGTTCCCTCTGATACAGGACAGGTCAATACCAAAACATAACGACTGTTCCCTCCTCCGATTGACACAGGACAGGTCAATACCAAAACATAATGACTGTTCCCTCTGATACAGGACAGGTCAATACCAAAACATAATGACTGTTCCCTCCTCTGATACAGGACAGGTCAATACCAAAACATAATGACTGTTCCCTCTGATACAGGACAGGTCAATACCAAAACATAATGACTGTTCCCTCTGATACAGGACAGGTCAATACCAAAACATAATGACTGTTCCCTCTGATACAGGACAGGTCGATACCAAAACATAACGACTGTTCCCTTCTCTGATTGATACAGGACAGGTCAATACCTGTATTATTACAGGGACAGGGCTGGTGTTCCCTACTGTAATGTAGAGGACAGGGCTGGTGTTCCCTACTGTAATGTAGAGGACAGGGCTGGTGTTCCCTACTGTAATGTAGAGGACAGGGCTGGAGGTCCCTACTGTAATGTAGAGGACAGGGCTGGTGTTCCCTACTGTAATGTAGAGGACAGGGCTGGTGTTCCCTACTGTAATGTAGAGGACAGGGCTGGTGTTCCCTATTGTAATGTAGAGGACAGGGCTGGTGTTCCCTACTGTAATGTAGAGGACAGGGCTGGTGTTCCCTACTGTAATGTAGAGGACAGGGCTGGTGTTCCCTACTGTAATGTAGAGGACAGGGCTGGTGTTCCCTACTGTAATGTAGAGGACAGGGCTGGTGTTCCCTACTGTAATGTAGAGGACAGGGCTGGTGTTCCCTACTGTAATGTAGAGGACAGGGCTGGTGTTCCCTACTGTAATGTAGAGGACAGGGCTGGTGTTCCCTACTGTAATGTAGAGGACAGGGCTGGTGTTCCTTACTGTAATGTAGAGGACAGGGCTGGTGAATCCCTACTGTAATGTAGAGGACAGGGCTGGTGAATCCCTACTGTAATGTAGAGGACAGGGCTGGTGTTCCCTACTGTAATGTAGAGGACAGGGCTGGTGTTCCCTACTGTAATGTAGAGGACAGGGCTGGTGTTCCCTACTGTAATGTAGAGGACAGGGCTGGTGTTCCCTATTGTAATGTAGAGGACAGGGCTGGTGTTCCCTACTGTAATGTAGAGGACAGGGCTGGTGTTCCCTACTGTAATGTAGAGGACAGGGCTGGTGTTCCCTACTGTAATGTAGAGGACAGGGCTGGTGTTCCCTACTGTAATGTAGAGGACAGGGCTGGTGTTCCCTACTGTAATGTAGAGGACAGGGCTGGTGTTCCCTACTGTAATGTAGAGGACAGGGCTGGTGTTCCCTACTGTAATGTAGAGGACAGGGCTGGTGTTCCCTACTGTAATGTAGAGGACAGGGCTGGTGTTCCCTACTGTAATGTAGAGGACAGGGCTGGTGTTCCCTACTGTAATGTAGAGGACAGGGCTGGTGTTCCCTACTGTAATGTAGAGGACAGGGCTGGTGTTCCCTACTGTAATGTAGAGGACAGGGCTGGTGTTCCCTACTGTAATGTAGAGGACAGGGCTGGTGTTCCCTACTGTAATGTAGAGGACAGGGCTGGTGTTCCCTACTGTAATGTAGAGGACAGGGCTGGTGTTCCCTACTGTAATGTAGAGGACAGGGCTGGTGTTCCCTACTGTAATGTAGAGGACAGGGCTGGTGTTCCCTACTGTAATGTAGAGGACAGGGCTGGTGTTCCTTACTGTAATGTAGAGGACAGGGCTGGTGAATCCCTACTGTAATGTAGAGGACAGGGCTGGTGAATCCCTACTGTAATGTAGAGGACAGGGCTGGTGTTCCCTACTGTAATGTAGAGGACAGGGCTGGTGTTCCCTACTGTAATGTAGAGGACAGGGCTGGTGTTCCCTACTGTAATGTAGAGGACAGGGCTGGTGTTCCCTATTGTAATGTAGAGGACAGGGCTGGTGTTCCCTACTGTAATGTAGAGGACAGGGCTGGTGTTCCCTACTGTAATGTAGAGGACAGGGCTGGTGTTCCCTACTGTAATGTAGAGGACAGGGCTGGTGTTCCCTACTGTAATGTAGAGGACAGGGCTGGTGTTCCCTACTGTAATGTAGAGGACAGGGCTGGTGTTCCCTACTGTAATGTAGAGGACAGGGCTGGTGTTCCCTACTGTAATGTAGAGGACAGGGCTGGTGTTCCCTACTGTAATGTAGAGGACAGGGCTGGTGTTCCCTACTGTAATGTAGAGGACAGGGCTGGTGTTCCTTACTGTAATGTAGAGGACAGGGCTGGTGAATCCCTACTGTAATGTAGAGGACAGGGCTGGTGAATCCCTACTGTAATGTAGAGGACAGGGCTGGTGAATCCCTACTGTAATGTAGAGGACAGGGCTGGTGTTCCCTACTGTAATGTAGAGGACAGGGCTGGTGTTCCCTACTGTAATGTAGAGGACAGGGCTGGTGTTCCCTACTGTAATGTAGAGGACAGGCTGGTGTTCCCTACTGTAATGTAGAGGACAGGGCTGGTGTTCCCTACTGTATTGTAGAGGACAGGCTGGTGTTCCCTACTGTAATGTAGAGGACAGGGCTGGTGTTCCCTACTGTAATGTAGAGGACAGGGCTGGTGTTCCCTACTGTAATGTAGAGGACAGGGCTGGTGTTCCCTACTGTAATGTAGAGGACAGGCTGGTGTTCCCTACTGTAATGTAGAGGACAGGGCTGGTGTTCCCTACTGTAATGTAGAGGACAGGCTGGTGTTCCCTACTGTATTGTAGAGGACAGGGCTGGTGTTCCCTACTGTAATGTAGAGGACAGGGCTGGTGTTCCCTACTGTAATGTAGAGGACAGGGCTGGTGTTCCCTACTGTAATGTAGAGGACAGGGCTGGTGTTCCCTACTGTAATGTAGAGGACAGGGCTGGTGTTCCCTACTGTAATGTAGAGGACAGGGCTGGTGTTCCCTACTGTAATGTAGAGGACAGGCTGGTGTTCCCTACTGTAATGTAGAGGACAGGGCTGGTGTTCCCTACTGTAATGTAGAGGACAGGGCTGGTGTTCCCTACTGTAATGTAGAGGACAGGGCTGGTGTTCCCTACTGTAATGTAGAGGACAGGGCTGGTGTTCCCTACTGTAATGTAGAGGACAGGGCTGGTGTTCCCTACTGTAATGTAGAGGACAGGGCTGGTGTTCCCTACTGTAATGTAGAGGACAGGGCTGGTGTTCCCTACTGTAATGTAGAGGACAGGGCTGGTGTTCCCTACTGTAATGTAGAGGACAGGGCTGGTGTTCCCTACTGTAATGTAGAGGACAGGCTGGTGTTCCCTACTGTAATGTAGAGGACAGGGCTGGTGAATCCCTACTGTAATGTAGAGGACAGGGCTGGTGAATCCCTACTGTAATGTAGAGGACAGGGCTGGTGTTCCCTACTGTAATGTAGAGGACAGGGCTGGTGTTCCCTACTGTAATGTAGAGGACAGGGCTGGTGTTCCCTACTGTAATGTAGAGGACAGGCTGGTGTTCCCTACTGTAATGTAGAGGACAGGGCTGGTGTTCCCTACTGTAATGTAGAGGACAGGGCTGGTGTTCCCTACTGTAATGTAGAGGACAGGCTGGTGTTCCCTACTGTAATGTAGAGGACAGGCTGGTGTTCCCTACTGTAATGTAGAGGACAGGGCTGGTGAATCCCTACTGTAATGTAGAGGACAGGGCTGGTGAATCCCTACTGTAATGTAGAGGACAGGGCTGGTGTTCCCTACTGTAATGTAGAGGACAGGGCTGGTGTTCCCTACTGTATTGTAGAGGACAGGGATGGTGTACCCTACTGTATTGTAGAGGACAGGGCTGGTGTTCCCTACTGTATTGTAGAGGACAGGCTGGTGTTCCCTACTGTAATGTAGAGGACAGGGCTGGTGTTCCCTACTGTAATGTAGAGGACAGGGCTGGTGTTCCCTACTGTAATGTAGAGGACAGGGCTGGTGTTCCCTACTCCTACTCCTACTCCCTGAGTGAGTGAGAGAGTGAGAGAGTGAGTGAGAGAGTGAGAGAGTGAGAGAGTGAGAGAGTGAGAGAGTGAGTGAGTGAGTGAGTGAGTGAGTGAGTGAGTGAGTGACTGAGTGAGTGAGTGAGTGAGTGAGTGAGTGAGTGAGTGAGTGAGTGAGTGAGTGAGCGTGCACAACTGTGCATGTGGGCAGTGCAGTGGAAGTTGCCTGGTCACACAGTGAAATGTCAAGACCTTGGAATGTGCAGCCCCATCATCCAAGCAACATAGTGTGTGATTGTTAAAGTACACAGGTCTGCATCCTTGAGGGCTGCAACATCCACAAGTTTCTTTCCACTCTGGCCCAAGGCTGGTGGAAAACGTTGACACGAAGATAACAGTCAAGGAAAGGATGACATCAGCAAATCACAAACCAGCTGAAGGATGATCTCTGCCGCTCCCCCTCCCTCTCTCCCTCATTACCTCCCCCTCCCTCTCTCCCATTACCTCCCACTCCCTCTCTCCCATTACCTCCCACTCCCTCTCTCCCATTACCTCCCACTCCCTCTCTCCCATTACCTCCCCCTCCCTCTCTCCCATTACCTCCCCCTCCCTCTCTCCCATTGCCTCCCCCTCCCTCTCTCCCATTGCCTCCCCCTCCCTCTCTCTCTCCCATTGCCTCCCCCTCCCTCTCTCCCATTGCCTCCCACTCCCTCTCTCCCATTGCCTCCCACTCCCTCTCTCCCATTGCCTCCAATTACCTCCCACTCCCTCTCTCCCATTACCTCCCCCTCCCTCTCTCCCATTGCTTCCCCCTCCCTCTCTCCCATTACCTCCCCCTCCCCCATTAACTCCCACTCCTTCTCTCCCCCTCCCTCTCTCCCATTGCCTCCCCCTCCCTCTCTCCCATTACCTCCCACTCCCTCTCTCCCATTACCTCCCACTCCCTCTCTCCCATTGCCTCCCCCTCCCTCTCTCCCATTGCCTCCCCCTCCCTCTCTCCCATTGCCTCCCCCTCCCTCTCTCCCATTGCCTCCCCCTCCCTCTCTCCCATTGCCTCCCCCTCCCTCTCTCCCATTGCCTCCCACTCCCTCTCTCCCATTGCCTCCCACTCCCTCTCTCCCATTGCCTCCAATTACCTCCCACTCCCTCTCTCCCATTACCTCCCCCTCCCTCTCTCCCATTGCCTCCCCCTCCCTCTCTCCCATTGCCTCCCCCTCCCCCATTAACTCCCACTCCTTCTCTCCCCCTCCCTCTCTCCCATTGCCTTCCCCTCCCTCTCTCCCATTGCCTCCCACTCCCTCTCTCCCATTGCCTCCCACTCCCTCTCTCCCATTGCCTCCCACTCCCTCTCTCCCATTGCCTCCCACTCCCTCTCTCCCATTGCCTCCCTCTCCCTCTCTCCCATTGCCTCCCTCTCCCTCTCTCCCATTACCTCCCACTCCCTCTCTCCCATTACCTCCCACTCCCTCTCTCCCATTACCTCCCTCTCTCCCATTACCTCCCCCTCCCTCTCTCCCATTGCCTCCCACTCCCTCTCTCCCATTGCCTCCCACTCCCTCTCTCCCACTCCCTCCCTCTCTCCCATTACCTCCCTCTCTCCCATTACCTCCCTCTCTCCCATTACCTCCCTCTCTCCCATTACCTCCCTCTCTCCCATTACCTCCCCCTCCCTCTCTCCCATTACCTCCCCCTCCCTCTCTCCCATTACCTCCCTCTCCCTCTCTCCCATTACCTCCCCCTCCCTCTCTCCCATTACCTCCCCCTCCCTCTCTCCCATTACTTCCCCCTCCCTCTCTCCCATTACCTCCCACTCCCTCTCTCCCATTACCTCTCTCCCACTCCCTCTCTCCCATTACCTCTCTCCCACTACCTCCCACTCCCTCTCTCCCATTACCTCCCCCTCCCCCATTACCTCCCCTTCCCTCTCTCCCATTGCCTCCCCCTCCCTCTCTCCCATTGCCTCCCCCTCCCTCTCTCTCTCCCATTGCCTCCCCCTCCCTCTCTCCCATTGCCTCCCCCTCCCTCTCTCCCATTGCCTCCCCCTCTCCCATTGCCTCCCACTCCCTCTCTCCCATTGCCTCCCACTCCCTCTCTCCCATTGCCTCCCACTCCCTCTCTCCCATTGCCTCCAATTACCTCCCACTCCCTCTCTCCCATTACCTCCCCCTCCCTCTCTCCCATTGCTTCCCCCTCCCTCTCTCCCATTACCTCCCCCTCCCCCTCCCCCATTAACTCCCACTCCTTCTCTCCCCCTCCCTCTCTCCCATTGCCTCCCCCTCCCTCTCTCCCATTACCTCCCACTCCCTCTCTCCCATTACCTCCCACTCCCTCTCTCCCATTACCTCTCTCCCACTCCCTCTCTCCCATTACCTCTCTCCCACTACCTCCCACTCCCTCTCTCCCATTACCTCCCCCTCCCCCATTACCTCCCCTTCCCTCTCTCCCATTGCCTCCCCCTCCCTCTCTCCCATTGCCTCCCCCTCCCTCTCTCTCTCCCATTGCCTCCCCCTCCCTCTCTCCCATTGCCTCCCCCTCCCTCTCTCCCATTGCCTCCCCCTCTCCCATTGCCTCCCACTCCCTCTCTCCCATTGCCTCCCACTCCCTCTCTCCCATTGCCTCCCACTCCCTCTCTCCCATTGCCTCCAATTACCTCCCACTCCCTCTCTCCCATTACCTCCCCCTCCCTCTCTCCCATTGCTTCCCCCTCCCTCTCTCCCATTACCTCCCCCTCCCCCATTAACTCCCACTCCTTCTCTCCCCCTCCCTCTCTCCCATTGCCTCCCCCTCCCTCTCTCCCATTACCTCCCACTCCCTCTCTCCCATTACCTCCCACTCCCTCTCTCCCATTGCCTCCCCCTCCCTCTCTCCCATTGCCTCCCCCTCCCTCTCTCCCATTGCCTCCCCCTCCCTCTCTCCCATTGCCTCCCCCTCCCTCTCTCCCATTGCCTCCCCCTCCCTCTCTCCCATTGCCTCCCCCTCCCTCTCTCCCATTGCCTCCCACTCCCTCTCTCCCATTGCCTCCCACTCCCTCTCTCCCATTGCCTCCAATTACCTCCCACTCCCTCTCTCCCATTACCTCCCCCTCCCCCTCCCTCTCTCCCATTGCCTCCCCCTCCCTCTCTCCCATTACCTCCCCCTCCCCCATTAACTCCCACTCCTTCTCTCCCCCTCCCTCTCTCCCATTGCCTTCCCCTCCCTCTCTCCCATTGCCTTCCCCTCCCTCTCTCCCATTGCCTCCCACTCCCTCTCTCCCATTGCCTCCCACTCCCTCTCTCCCATTGCCTCCCACTCCCTCTCTCCCATTGCCTCCCACTCCCTCTCTCCCATTGCCTCCCTCTCCCTCTCTCCCATTACCTCCCACTCCCTCTCTCCCATTACCTCCCACTCCCTCTCTCCCATTACCTCCCTCTCTCCCATTACCTCCCCCTCCCTCTCTCCCATTGCCTCCCACTCCCTCTCTCCCATTCCCTCTCTCCCACTCCCTCCCTCCCACTCCCTCCCTCTCTCCCATTACCTCCCTCTCTCCCATTACCTCCCTCTCTCCCATTACCTCCCCCTCCCTCTCTCCCATTACCTCCCTCTCCCTCTCTCCCATTACCTCCCTCTCCCTCTCTCCCATTACCTCCCTCTCCCTCTCTCCCATTACCTCCCCCTCCCTCTCTCCCATTACCTCCCCCTCCCTCTCTCCCATTACCTCCCCCTCCCTCTCTCCCATTACCTCCCCCTCCCTCTCTCCCATTACCTCCCTCTCCCTCTCTCCCATTACCTCCCCCTCCCTCTCTCCCATTACTTCCCCCTCCCTCTCTCCCATTACCTCCCACTCCCTCTCTCCCATTACCTCTCTCCCACTACCTCCCACTCCCTCTCTCCCATTACCTCTCTCCCACTCCCTCTCTCCCATTACCTCCCACTCCCTCTCTCCCATTACCTCCCACTCCCTCCCCCTCTCCCATTACCTCCCACTCCCTCTCTCCCATTACCTCCCCCTCCCTCTCTCCCATTACCTCCCCCTCCCTCTCTCCCATTACCTCCCCCTCCCTCTCTCCCATTACCTCCCCCTCCCTCTCTCCCATTACCTCCCCCTCCCTCTCTCCCATTACCTCCCCCTCCCTCTCTCCCATTACCTCCCACTCCCTCTCTCCCATTACCTCCCTCTCCCATTACCTCCCACTCCCTCTCTCCCATTACCTCCCACTCTCCCTCTCCCAGAAACATAGGAAATGCAGTGGCGCCAGCTGTAGTTGTTTCATAAACATGATATCAAAGTCCACAAACACAAACATTCCCTGACAGCTGCTGCACCCGATGTTCCTTTGTTCAAAGCAATACTGAAACGGAGTAGCATATTCTTTGTAGCTAGTTAATGTGGGATAAACACAGGTATGACGGCCTCACACACACACACACACACACACACACACACACACACACACACACACACACACACACACAGCAGACTAAACAAGTCTCAAACAAGACCTTCAACATTGAAACCAGAATTACAGGCTGGTCAAGAGAGACTGCCATGTCACCACAGAAGTACACAACAGTTCCAAACCCTAAAAGTCAACAAAAGACAGGCAAAAAAATAACCCACCAAACTGTAGTTCTTAGTTTCCAAAGCTAGCGTGATTAGTTTGGACTACTGGCATAAAAACACTAGTGAACGCCTATCCATATAACCTACATTCTCTTTATGTAATGTATCACTCAGTCCAAAGTCCTGTCATTCCAACGTCTATCGAAAGCCAACATCTTCACCATACAAGATACAGAGGAGCCACACAACCACTGCAAACGTTCCTCAGACAGGCTACTTACCAAGGAACACCATGGAACAGAGAGAGCAGGTTTAGATACAGTCACAGTCTCATGACCTGCTCCACATGCTCAATCTGAACCCTGCACATTCATCCCCAGACTGGATCCAATATGAGAAGGATTCCAACATTCCATACAAGTATCCAACATTCCATACAAGTATCCAACATTCCATACAAGTATCCAACATTCCACACAAGTATCCAACATTCCACACAAGTATCCAACATTCCACACAAGTATCCAACATTCCACACAAGTATCCAACATTCCACACAAGTATCCAACATTCCACACAAGTATCCAACATTCCACACAAGTATCCAACATTCCACACAAGTATCCAACATTCCACACAAGTATCCAACATTCCACACAAGTATCCAACATTCCACACAAGTATCCAACATTCCACACAAGTATCCAACATTCCATACAAGTATCCAACATTCCATACAAGTATCCAACATTCCGAGGAATCCCACAACATTCTGACTTACTCCTGCTGTTGATTCATCCATGACATCTAGAAAATGGTAGGAGCTTTGTTTGACTGTCTTTCAACAAGCTAAATGAACAAGTAGTGATAGAAAGAGAGAGAATGTGGCCTTGCTGCATTGCAGAACCATTCTCCTTGCCTCCATTTCTCTGTAACCTCTCTTCCTTCCATCTCTCTCTCTTCCCATCCCTCTATCCTCCTCTCTTTCCATCCCTCTCTCCTCTCATTCGTCTTCTCCATGCGGTGGAAAGAGAGTGAGCCTCAGAGAGACTCAGCACTTTGAGAGTGTGAGCCCTGCCCCCAGATCACATGATGAGGGTGGAACACACACAGCGTCACATGATACTGCAACAACAGAGCTTTTGTTCAGACTGAGGCTAGTTGCAAAAAGATACAACGCCCTGCCTTGTGCCCTGCCCTCACTCTCGCGCACACACTTTAGGCTAAGATGACCTAAAGTGCACACACACAGGCCAACATTAGATGATCTCACACACCCACAGACAAACACTAGCAGTTATTCATCATCAACTATAACATCTTCCACAGCAACATCAACAGTTACAGACAGACACTAGCAGTCATTCACCATCAACTGTCATATAATTTATACCAGTAAGTGTCTGAGAGGTCATATTATTAATACCAGTCAGTGTCTGAGAGGTCATATTATTTATACCAGTCAGTGAGAGGTCATATTATTTATACCAGTCAGTGTCTGAGAGGTCATATTATTTATACCAGTCAGTGTCTGAGAGGTCATATTATTTATACCAGTCAGTGAGAGGTCATATTATTTATACCAGTCAGTGTCTGAGAGGTCATATTATTTATACCAGTCAGTGAGAGGTCATATTATTTATACCAGTCAGTGAGAGGTCATATTATTTATACCAGTCAGTGAGAGGTCATATTATTTATACCAGTCAGTGAGAGGTCATATTATTTATACCAGTCAGTGAGAGGTCATATTATTTATACCAGTCAGTGAGAGGTCATATTATTTATACCAGTCAGTGAGAGGTCATATTATTTATACCAGTCAGTGAGAGGTCATATTATGTATACCAGTCAGTGACTGAGAGGTCATATTATTTATACCAGTCAGTGTCTGAGAGGTCATATTATTTATACCAGTCAGTGAGAGGTCATATTATTTATACCAGTCAGTGAGAGGTCATATTATGTATACCAGTCAGTGTCTGAGAGGTCATATTATTTATACCAGTCAGTGAGAGGTCATATTATTTATACCAGTCAGTGAGAGGTCATATTATGTATACCAGTCAGTGTCTGAGAGGTCATATTATTTATACCAGTCAGTGAGAGGTCATATTATTTATACCAGTCAGTGAGAGGTCATATTATTTATACCAGTCAGTGAGAGATCATATTATTTATACCAGTCAGTGAGAGGTCATATTATTTATACCAGTCAGTGAGAGGTCATATTATTTATACCAGTCAGTGAGAGGTCATATTATGTATACCAGTCAGTGTCTGAGAGGTCATATTATTTATACCAGTCAGTGTCTGAGAGGTCATATTATTTATACTAGTCAGTGAGAGGTCATATTATTTATACCAGTCAGTGTCTGAGAGGTCATATTATTTATACCAGTCAGTGAGAGGTCATATTATTTATACCAGTCAGTGAGAGGTCATATTATGTATACCAGTCAGTGTCTGAGAGGTCATATTATTTATACCAGTCAGTGAGAGGTCATATTATTTATACCAGTCAGTGAGAGGTCATATTATGTATACCAGTCAGTGTCTGAGAGGTCATATTATTTATACCAGTCAGTGTCTGAGAGGTCATATTATTTATACCAGTCAGTGAGAGGTCATATTATTTATACCAGTCAGTGAGAGGTCATATTATTTATACCAGTCAGTGAGAGGTCATATTATTTATACCAGTCAGTGAGAGGTCATATTATGTATACCAGTCAGTGAGAGGTCATATTATGTATACCAGTCAGTGTCTGAGAGGTCATATTATTTATACCAGTCAGTGTCTGAGAGGTCATATTATTTATACCAGTCAGTGTCTGAGAGGTCATATTATTTATACCAGTCAGTGAGAGGTCATATTATTTATACCAGTCAGTGAGAGGTCATATTATTTATACCAGTCAGTGAGAGGTCATATTATTTATACCAGTCAGTGAGAGGTCATATTATTTATACCAGTCAGAGAGAGATCATATTATTTATACCAGTCAGTGAGAGGTCATATTATTTATACCAGTCAGTGTCTGAGAGGTCATATTATTTATACCAGTCAGTGAGAGGTCATATTATTTATACCAGTCAGTGTCTGAGAGGTCATATTATTTATACCAGTCAGTGTCTGAGAGGTCATATTATTTATACCAGTCAGTGACTGAGAGGTCATATTATTTATACCAGTCAGTGAGAGGTCATATTATTTATACCAGTCAGTGAGAGGTCATATTATTTATACCAGTCAGTGAGAGGTCATATTATTTATACCAGTCAGTGAGAGGTCATATTATTTATACCAGTCAGTGAGAGGTCATATTATTTATACCAGTCAGTGAGAGGTCATATTATTTATACCAGTCAGTGTCTGAGAGGTCATATTATTTATACCAGTCAGTGAGAGGTCATATTATTTATACCAGTCAGTGAGAGGTCATATTATTTATACCAGTCAGTGTCTGAGAGGTCATATTATTTATACCAGTCAGAGAGAGGTCATATTATTTATACCAGTCAGAGAGAGGTCATATTATTTATACCAGTAAGAGAGAGGTCATATTATTTATACCAGTCAGTGAGAGGTCATATTATTTATACCAGTCAGTGAGAGGTCATATTATTTATACCAGTCAGTGTCTGAGAGAATGGATGTAGACTAGACTGTGTGCTCAGCACGGCTCCAAGATGAAGTAGCCTCAGGTGGAGATATATACAGTGGTATGCTACTCTACACGGACAGTCTCCTATCAGTGCCAGAGTTTGACCAACCCTCACCGTGAGCATTTATTCATCCCCCGCCACCCCTTCTCATATCACTATGGTAACCCTGGGGTCCATCCCACCACTAGACCTTGGTTTCCCACCCCCCCTGTTGGGAACCAACCAAACATTCACCCAATATGTAATATTCAAGTAAACGTATGCTTTTTGTTCAACAGTCGGTACACTGCAAGTTTCACTGTGTAAACGGTGTCTGGTTGCCCAACAAGGACATGGGTGCCAGGCTGAAACCGTTGTTCACTTGTGAGATGACTATCCTTCGGGGCCTAGCTCGCTGGTTCAAAGGTTACTCTAGGCCAGCGCTTCTCATTTAGTTAGTTATCAGTTTGTTTGCATTAGCAGCTCGTCACAAATTCTTTGTGAGGGAAGCAGTTATTACAGGCCAAATGTCAAGTGCCGCCATAGTCTTATCTAGGGCAAGATAACGCTGCTGTCAGACAGACAGAGCAACGTCTGTTTTGATCTAGTCTGATTAACTTATTAATAATGTACGAAAATTAAATATGAAAATGTATCCACTCACTACTTACTGTAAGTCGCTCTGGAAAAGAGTGTCTGCTAAATGACACAAATATCAAATGTAGCAGAGTAGCTACGAGTGATTGACAAAACCCACTGACGCCTGTGCAGCTATTGCCGACACTACTGCTGTGTGTAGTCCTGCTCTTGGGCAATAGTATATTGTGGTTGTAGGGGGTTAAATGGTGATTACCAGGGGCATTGCCAGTGTAAATGTATGGTATTAAACACAACTGAGGGCGACATGTACAACACTGGGAGACTAACTTAACTAGAGGGACATTTTACTGTAACTTCCTGGAGCCTTCTCTCTCGCTCTCAAACATGAACATTGATTAAAGAATTTATTTATTTAATAACCACAGCAACTAGTTAACTAGTTACCATTATTAACTAACGCTAGCTAAATTGTGACGCTCCCTCCTCTCTATAGTTAGTTAGCGAACATGCATATGTTCTGGTACTCACGATTACCAGCTTGTCGTTAAGATAGTTTAGCAGAATTAGCATATGGATAGTTTACAAGACTCTCCTTACCTTGAAATGCCTCCTCTGCCCAGTCCAAAAGGGGGTTGCTGATGGCAGACCGAGTCAACAACAGACAATGGTAACGCTAGCTGCTGCCTGTGCCACTCGGTAACCTCCTCCCGAACAGAGCCAGCTAGCGGTGCTAACGTCAAAGCTAGCTGACGGTAACTAGCAGCCCGTTTGTTGTGAGCGACCCAGATCACTACGACGCATAGTGTAAAACTAGCTACACTTAGATTTGGAATTGGTTGTTTCTGGTAGTTGTGAAAGCACGTTTCTATGTTATTCTGAACAATATATAAAACGGTGTTTTTTTTCCAAGGGGGCTGGACTCGTTGCTGGGAGGAGAGATTCGGGTCAAAGAAACGACACACCGTGACGTCACGCAGAACAGCAACTGCCTTCCCCATAAATAGTATCATATACATTTTGCGACATTTTCCAAAATTGTAATACTACTGATGTTATGTTTCGTAGCATTGAAATATAATAACTTTATTTCTCTGTTGTGTATCAAATTATTTTCTGAAGGATATGCCCGCTCTCTGTGCGTTTCTTTACATATAATTTGCACTACTGCTGGTCAATCATTTTGCACTACTACTAGTCACTACCACTAGTCACTACCGCTAGTCACTACCGCTAGTCACTACCACTAGTCACTACCGCTAGTCACTACCACTAGTCACTACCGCTAGTCACTACCACTAGTCACTAGTCACTACCGCTAGTCACTACTACTAGTCACTACTACTAGTCACTACCACTAGTCATGTAGCCATCCAGTCACTAATGAATACATGTCAATAAACATCGGCTGAATGAGACTGTTACCCATTCAAACGGATTGAAGGAGAATGAATGGAAGTGTTGGGCTCCATCTACTGTCCCAAATGTTGTCGTTTTATCCTGTAGTATACAAAAACATCACATGAATTACATTGCCAACCAAACAGTTTAAAATCACCTTTATTTATTTACAAAGAATTTGTCTTCACAATAACAGATACTATACATAATAAAAACAATTATTGAATTGATAATTTCATCCATTAAAAAAAAGGGCTCTCCAAATTGAGTCGCATAATTAGATATGGAATCATGTCAATGAAGTTCAAAGTCAAGTGTACAGTCCACTTGTCCATTCTGAATAAGTGTCCAGTCCACTTGTCCATTCTGAATAAGGGTACAGCTCCATTTCATTTAGAAATACAACATATGACACGTTTCTGAGTATGACATCATAGTAACTTTTTTAGTAATTACATAATGACTTTAAGTGACAGGATAGTGTTAGTTTGGATCTTCAAACTAGTCTTTCTATACAAAATATACACATGGCTATAGTGACAGGATAGTGTTAGTTTGGATCTTCAAACTAGTCTTTCTATACAAAATATACACATGGCTATAGTGACAGGATAGTGTTAGTTTGGATCTTCAGACTAGTCTTTCTATACAAAATATACACAAGCAACATGAATATATAACCATAGGATAGTTTGGACAACTAGTCTTTCCATACTGTGTCACACATAACCACCCCACCAACCAACCCTACAACCACCCCATCAACCACCCCACCAACCAACCCTACAACCACCCCACCAACCACCCCACCAACCAACCCTACAACCACCCCACCAACCACCCCACCAACCAACCCTACAACCACCCCACCAACCACCCCATCAACCAACCCTACAACCATCCCACCAACCAACCCTACAACCACCCCACAACCAACCACCCCACAACCAACCAACCCCACAACCACCCTACCACCCCACCCTACTGTGTCACACACAACCACCCCACCAACCAACCCTACAACCACCCCATCAACCACCCCACCAACCAACCCTACAACCACCCCACCAACCACCCCACCAACCAACCCTACAACCACCCCACCAACCAACCCTACAACCACCCCACCAACCACCCCTACAACCAACCCCACAACCAACCAACCCCACAACCACCCCACCAACCAACCCCACCTGCAAAGCTATTACATAAATTATTATTGGACTGAAAAAAAACATTTTATTTTTACATCACATGGGTACAACACTGTCTACCAACAGTCTACTGGCTTGAGAACTCAACTTAATCTAGATGTTCCCTGATTGAATAAAAAAAACTCCATGCAGAACTAACTCAACAGTCTCTGAAGAACACAATCATCTAGATGTTGTCTAATGGCCTACTGTTTAATACAACAATTCAGATCTTATTTCATTGAATAAAAAAAAAGAATAGTCAGAATTCATTAGGCAATGTCAAGTACACAATAATTTATCACGTAACTTCAAATACATTCAAGTGGTCTTCGTCAGCTTGGTAACAGTGACACCTTGGGGAACAGGGTGGTACTGAGAAATAGTTGATATCCATCCAAAATTGCACCCTATTCCCCCAGGCCCTGGTCAAAAGTAGTGCACTATATAGGGTATAAGGTGTCATTTGGGTCTGAACCTAGGAATAAAGTCAGACTTCAAACCCTTACAGAAGTGTCACCTCACCATGGGTAGGGATAATATAAGACCAGGAAACTGAGTGAGAACCGGGAATGTAGTTACCGGGTTGACAACGGTTGTCATTAGACAACATTTAAATATATAATGAGTTAAATAGAATTATACAATTCAATTCAAACCAGTTCTAATTCTGTGTGTGTTTTATGTTGATCGTCCTGTTTGATTGACAGCTGTGGGTGTTGACTGTTCCAGAAGGCACATCTCGCTGGTCTCCAGTCAGGACTGGGCTGTCAGCAACATCAGGCTCATACTCTGTGCACCTGGGGAGGAAAAAGAATAACAGTATTTAGTGAAAATCCATGTATCCTTCCTAGCAGCTAAGCCAATGTGTAATGCAACATGCAAGCATTAGCAACTACTAGCTAGCTGGGGCCAATGTGTTCTGTCCATAGAATTTGAACAAATTGAGCAGACATACAGTAGCTGTGAAAATAATGTAATTTGCTTGTGTGAAAGATTCGGAATGTGTGGAATTATGAAGGGGCACAGAATTCTAATGACATGTTCAAACTTCATGATCAAAATTCTAATGGAATGTTGCTTTGAATGGGAACGTCTGTGGTCCTAGTTCTAATTCTAGTTCTATGCTGGTGTCATTCTATTTACCTTCTGTACTATCACATCACTGAGCAGGACCTCTTTACTGGCCTGGCAGTCTCTCCTGTTGGCACAGTAAAGGTGGGACAGAAACGGGCCACAGTAGGTATTGTATTATATGTGGTATTGGACAGGGTCTTACATTTGTTTTTTATCCTAATTAATAATATTATAAAAATTAAACATGTCCTCTGTTGTTAGTGACCAAAGGGCCCTTAACTCAAAGAATACAAGCAATATATTAATCTAAATTGTCTGCCTTTTCCTAACTCTAAATATATGTAAAAAAAATTAATAATAATAATTAAAAACCTACACTAAAAATCTCACATAAGAAGTAGAGTGTAGAGATCTGATTTACCTTCCACCTTGGCTTCCTCCACTGCCTCTGCGGTCACCTCAGCAGGCCAATCGGTGGCGCGCTCCTCTGCGGTCACCTCAGCAGGCCAATCGGTGGCGAGCTCCTCTGCGGTCACCTCCACTGCCTCACCCTCGACGACTGCCTCCTCCACACCAGCAGGGGGAGCCTCTACTTCCCCCACAGACGCAGCCTCTACAACCTCCATGGGGGTGACTGCCACATCAGCCTCAGAAGCTGGGGCTTCACATTGGTGGCATGAAGTGAAGAGGGCCTCCTTGACTTCCTCAGCCGGGGCTGCCTCTGCCTCCACTGCCTCGACATCCAGGGCTGAGGCTGCTGCCAGCATCGCCGCCTCCACGACGAGCGCCTCATCCTCAGACACTTGGGCTGTCTCCACAGCCTCCTTTGCCGCTGGTGGTTCCTCTGCTGCTGGTTCCTCCATTTCTGGGGCTTCCTCTACTGGGGCTTCCTCTACTGGGGCTTCCTCTACTGGGGCTTCCTCTACTGGGGCTTCCTCTACTGGGGCTTCCTCTACTGGGGCTTCCTCCACTGGGGCTTCCTCCACTGGGGCTTCCTCCACTGGGGCTTCCTCTACTACTACTGCTACCTCTTCGGCTGCAGGTAACTCTGCCTCAACTGGCTCAGCCTCTTCGACTGGGGCAGCCTCTTCTGGGGAAAATTCCTCTACTATTGGTCCCTCCTCGGCAGAAGCCTCAGCCTCAGGTGCTTCCACAGCGGCAAAAGCCTCAGCCTCAGGTACTTCCACAGCGGCAGAAGCCTCAGCCTCAGGTACTTCCACAGCGGCGACCGGAACTACTTCCTCTGGCTCAGGGGTCTCCTCCGCAACCACTTCCTCTGGCTCAGGGGTCTCCTCAGCAACCACTTCCTCTGTGACATTAGGGGCAGCAACAACAGCCTCCTCTTCTGGTTTGGGCTCTTCAGTTTCCAAGACTTCTGCAGCTGGTGCTTCTGCCACTTCCGCCTCCACAGATAATACTTCCTCCTCTACCTTAGCTTCAGGAACCTCCAGGGAATCTAGAATGTCCTCGGCGGGAGCGAGTGAGGATTCTTCAGGCCGGTCTTCTAGGTGTTGGACGGCGTGCATGAGCCTCCTCTCAGCTACCGAGGCAGCAGCGATCTCAGAGCTGGCCAGGAGCTTCATGGAGGCAGACGTGATGTCAGACACAGCATCTAAAAAGAGAAGCAAAGTCATGTCAGTCATGCAAGAAAGACAAAAAAGGCTGCCTGTATAACTGCAGAAACACACAGCTTTTCAGAAAAGTATTTACAAAAATAATGTATATACAAAGGATGGAGCAGATCAGCAGATACCATACTAAAATCAGTCACTGCCTTCACAGAGTAGCCATGTTAGATGTGGGTGATCGTGTTATTGTTACAACAGATACCATACTAAAATCAGTCACTGCCTTCACAGAGTAGCCATGTTAGATGTGGGTGATAGTGTTATTGTTACAACAGATACCATACTAAAATCAGTCACTGCCTTCACAGAGTAGCCATGTTAGATGTGGGTGATCGTGTTATTGTTACAACAGATACCATACTAAAATCAGTCACTGCCTTCACAGAGTAGCCATGTTAGATGTGGGTGATCGTGTTATTGTTACAACAGATACCATACTAAAATCAGTCACTGCCTTCACAGAGTAGCCATGTTAGATGTGGGTGATAGTGTTATTGTTACAACAGATACCATACTAAAATCAGTCACTGCCTTCACAGAGTAGCCATGTTAGATGTGGGTGATCGTGTTATTGTTACAACAGATACCATACTAAAATCAGTCACTGCCTTCACAGAGTAGCCATGTTAGATGTGGGTGATCGTGTTATTGTTACAACAGATACCATACTAAAATCAGTCACTGCCTTCACAGAGTAGCCATGTTAGATGTGGGTGATAGTGTTATTGTTACAACAGATACCATACTAAAATCAGTCACTGCCTTCACAGAGTAGCCATGTTAGATGTGGGTGATAGTGTTATTGTTACAACAGATACCATACTAAAATCAGTCACTGCCTTCACAGAGTAGCCATGTTAGATGTGGGTGATCGTGTTATTGTTACAACAGATACCATACTAAAATCAGTCACTGCCTTCACAGAGTAGCCATGTTAGATGTGGGTGATAGTGTTATTGTTACAACAGATACCATACTAAAATCAGTCACAACCTTCACAGAGTAACCATGTTAGATGTGGGTGATAGTGTTATTGTTACAACAGATACCATACTAAAATCAGTCACTGCCTTCACAGAGTAGCCATGTTAGATGTGGGTGATCGTGTTATTGTTACAACAGATACCATACTAAAATCAGTCACAACCTTCACAGAGTAACCATGTTAGATGTGGGTGATAGTGTTATTGTTACAACAGATACCATACTAAAATCAGTCACTGCCTTCACAGAGTAGCCATGTTAGATGTGGGTGATCGTGTTATTGTTACAACAGATACCATACTAAAATCAGTCACTGCCTTCACAGAGTAGCCATGTTAGATGTGGGTGATCGTGTTATTGTTACAACAGATACCATACTAAAATCAGTCACTGCCTTCACAGAGTAGCCATGTTAGATGTGGGTGATCGTGTTATTGTTACAACAGATACCATACTAAAATCAGTCACTGCCTTCACAGAGTAACCATGTTAGATGTGGGTGATAGTGTTATTGTTACAACCGTCACAGAGTAGCCATGTTAGATGTGGGTGATATTGTTATTGTTACAACAGATACCATACTAAAATCAGTCACTGCCTTCACAGAGTAGCCATGTTAGATGTGGGTGATCGTGTTATTGTTACAACCTTCACAGAGTAGCCATGTTAGATGTGGGTGATCGTGTTATTGTTACAACAGATACCATACTAAAATCAGTCACTGCCTTCACAGAGTAGCCATGTTAGATGTGGGTGATCGTGTTATTGTTACAACCTTCACAGAGTAGCCATGTTAGATGTGGGTGATCGTGTTATTGTTACAACCTTCACAGAGTAGCCATGTTAGATGTGGGTGATCGTGTTATTGTTACAACCGTCACAGAGTAGCCATGTTAGATGTGGGTGATTGTGTTATTGTTACAACCTTCACAGAGTAGCCATGTTAGATGTGGGTGATCGTGTTATTGTTACAACCTTCACAGAGTAGCCATGTTAGATGTGGGTGATCGTGTTATTGTTACAACCTTCACAGAGTAGCCATGTTAGATGTGGGTGATCGTGTTATTGTTACAACCGTCACAGAGTAGCCATGTTAGATGTGGGTGATCGTGTTATTGTTACAATCTTCACAGAGTAGCCATGTTAGATGTGGGTGATCGTGTTATTGTTACAACCTTCACAGAATAGCCATTACAGATATGAAATCATGTGTGAATAAGTAAAAACATTCTGGGAGGATTCAGTCTTTATAAAATAATAATTAAAACATTGTTTACCGTCTCCTGGACTTACCTTCCATTCACCTCAGGGCTCAGGATGACATACCTTGACATCAT
Source organism: Oncorhynchus clarkii lewisi (assembly GCF_045791955.1). Lineage (NCBI taxonomy): Eukaryota > Metazoa > Chordata > Actinopteri > Salmoniformes > Salmonidae > Oncorhynchus > Oncorhynchus clarkii. The sequence continues at coordinate 73,367,781 of NC_092156.1, read as the reverse complement.
TCTGCCATGGGGGGGGGGCACGTGACCATCTGGGGGGAGTCTAACACATGGGACTAGTCCAGCAGCCGTGTCATGCCCCTCGTCTGTGTCGTGAGGATATAAACCTGGAGGTTTGTTGATAAAGACCCTACTACAGGCTGGTGTGTGATGACTGATTAACACTCCACTTCGGGAGCAGCCAACCGTGTACGGGTCCATTTTGTTCTCTGAACTGCTCATTCAATCCAGTTCCTGGTCGTGTTTGGATGTGCACAGGGCCTAAGGCCATTGGACAGTGTTGATCAACTGCTGGTAGTCTGACTGCCTGGTATGTGTGCACTACTTTAACAAGCCTACAAATTAAAAATTAGAAAACAATTCATGCCAAGTACCATTATACTAAACACATGAAGACAAAGCATTAAAAAGGTGAATGTTATTTAATAATTAATCATGGTTTAGTGTTTTTACATTCGCTTTGATGTTGTAAAACTCGTAGAGCCACACCTGTCAAATCAATATGCTGCTGCGGCTACAGACCAGTTTGGACCAGTTCTGGGTTGGAAGCCTGACAGGCACAGAGACTAGACAATTCTGAAATCTGGTACAAGAGGTCTATGCTGAACTAAAAGATCACACACACACACACAGCTACATAAAACCCTTCAATACACATGGGAGCATGAACATGGCATTGATGGACATGATATAGATGATCATAAAATAAATATCCAACTGCTACCAAAACCCTAAACTCAAAGCAATGTACGGTCATGGGTATGTCTAGACTAGAGGAGTTCTAGGTTACGGATGGGTGGGTGTGGGAACTATAGGTTCTACATAACTGGTAAATATTTAACAAACCTGCCTTTTGATAAAATAATGTATATGGTTGAACGATAATGATAAAATAATTCCACTCTGAAACCTTATAACTGTATAAAATTGATTAGAATCAAAATTATAATCTGATGATGTGTGTAGTTTTAGTCGGAATTAGGTTAAACAATGTCTCTGTATAGTGGAAAAACAGACTGAGCAGGGTGTAGCTTAGGATTTGAACTTGTATGTGGGGGCCGAAGAAAAAAAAACAGAAAACATTTAAACTGCGTTTGGACCGACCTGGCTAGGCCTCTGAGGAACCTATGAGAGCATAGGGAGTACTTCTCAAGGTTTCCCTAATATCGGGGGAATGGAACTGTCGGCTGGGTAGTGATACACAGTGGTGAGAACTACGGAGAAGGATACAACTCACCTACTGTTTGTGTGGAAGTACGTGCGTAGGATACCTACTGTTTGTGTGGAAGTACGTGCGTAGGATACCTACTGTTTGTGTGGAAGTACGTGCGTAGGATACCTACTGTTTGTGTGGAAGTACGTGCGTAGGATACCTACTGTTTGTGTGGAAGTACGTGCGTAGGATACCTACTGTTTGTGTGGAAGTACGTGCGTAGGATACCTACTGTTTGTGTGGAAGTACGTGCGTAGGATACCTACTGTTTGTGTGGAAGTACGTGCGTAGCATACCTACTGTTTGTGTGGAAGTACGTGCGTAGGATACCTACTGTTTGTGTGGAAGTACGTGCGTAGGATACCTACTGTTTGTGTGGAAGTACGTGCGTAGGATACCTACTGTTTGTGTGGAAGTACGTGCGTAGGATACCTACTGTTTGTGTGTATGTACGTGCGTAGGATACCTACTGTTTGTGTGGAAGTACGTGCGTAGGATACCTACTGTTTGTGTGTAAGTACGTGCGTAGGATACCTACTGTTTGTGTGTATGTACGTGCGTAGGATACCTACTGTTTGTGTGGAAGTACGTGCGTAGGATACCTACTGTTTGTGTGTATGTACGTGCGTAGGATACCTACTGTTTGTGTGGAAGTATGTGCGTAGGATACCTACTGTTTGTGTGGAAGTATGTGCGTAGGATACCTACTGTTTGTGTGGAAGTATGTGCGTAGGATACCTACTGTTTGTGTGGAAGTACGTGCGTAGGATACCTACTGTTTGTGTGTATGTACGTGCGTAGGATACCTACTGTTTGTGTGGAAGTACGTGCGTAGGATACCTACTGTTTGTGTGTATGTACGTGCGTAGGATACCTACTGTTTGTGTGGAAGTATGTGCGTAGGATACCTACTGTTTGTGTGGAAGTATGTGCGTAGGATACCTACTGTTTGTGTGGAAGTATGTGCGTAGGATACCTACTGTTTGTGTGGAAGTACGTGCGTAGGATACCTACTGTTTGTGTGTATGTACGTGCGTAGGATACCTACTGTTTGTGTGGAAGTACGTGCGTAGGATACCTACTGTTTGTGTGGAAGTACGTGCGTAGGATACCTACTGTTTGTGTGGAAGTATGTGCGTAGGATACCTACTGTTTGTGTGGAAGTATGTGCGTAGGATACCTACTGTTTGTGTGGAAGTATGTGCGTAGGATACCTACTGTTTGTGTGGAAGTATGTGCGTAGGATACCTACTGTTTGTGTGGAAGTACGTGCGTAGGATACCTACTGTTTGTGTGTATGTACGTGCGTAGGATACCTACTGTTTGTGTGGAAGTACGTGCGTAGGATACCTACTGTTTGTGTGGAAGTACGTGCGTAGGATACCTACTGTTTGTGTGGAAGTACGTGCGTAGGATACCTACTGTTTGTGTGTATGTACGTGCGTAGGATACCTACTGTTTGTGTGTATGTACGTGCGTAGGATACCTACTGTTTGTGTGTATGTACGTGCGTAGGATACCTACTGTTTGTGTGGAAGTACGTGCGTAGGATACCTACTGTTTGTGTGGAAGTACGTGCGTAGGATACCTACTGTTTGTGTGGAAGTACGTGCGTAGCATACCTACTGTTTGTGTGGAAGTACGTGCGTAGGATACCTACTGTTTGTGTGGAAGTACGTGCGTAGGATACCTACTGTTTGTGTGGAAGTACGTGCGTAGGATACCTACTGTTTGTGTGTATGTACGTGCGTAGGATACCTACTGTTTGTGTGGAAGTACGTGCGTAGGATACCTACTGTTTGTGTGGAAGTATGTGCGTAGGATACCTACTGTTTGTGTGTATGTATGTGCGTAGGATACCTACTGTTTGTGTGGAAGTATGTGCGTAGGATACCTACTGTTTGTGTGGAAGTACGTGCGTAGGATACCTACTGTTTGTGTGGAAGTACGTGCGTAGGATACCTACTGTTTGTGTGTATGTATGTGCGTAGGATACCTACTGTTTGTGTGGAAGTACGTGCGTAGGATACCTACTGTTTTTGTGTATGTACGTGCGTAGGATACCTACTGTTTGTGTGGAAGTACGTGCGTAGGATACCTACTGTTTGTGTGTATGTATGTGCGTAGGATACCTACTGTTTGTGTGGAAGTATGTGCGTAGGATACCTACTGTTTGTGTGTATGTATGTGCGTAGGATACCTACTGTTTGTGTGGAAGTACGTGCGTAGGATACCTACTGTTTGTGTGGAAGTACGTGCGTAGGATACCTGCTGTTTGTGTGGAAGTACGTGCGTAGGATACCTACTGTTTGTGTGGAAGTACGTGCGTAGGATACCTACTGTTTGTGTGGAAGTACGTGCGTAGGATACCTACTGTTTGTGTGGAAGTACGTGCGTAGGATACCTACTGTTTGTGTGGAAGTACGTGCGTAGGATACCTACTGTTTGTGTGTATGTACGTGCGTAGGATACCTACTGTTTGTGTGGAAGTACGTGCGTAGGATACCTACTGTTTGTGTGGAAGTACGTGCGCAGCTATAAAATGGATGTCTTTGTATAATGGACTTCAGAGCGTTCTCGTGAATAAACTGTACTCTCTTTTTGCATAAGCTGAGTCTATTATTAAACCCATGGTCTTACAGGTCAGAGCTATTGATTGCCAGTTATTCTCATTGGGATTGAAGATTCTTTTGACACCTTCTCCCACAGTGTGTAGGTTCAGGCTTAGATATTGATTTTAAAACACATTTCCTGGAAAACTGTTTAATCATGTGTTCTGTTCAGGAACTCTGACCTAATATGCAAATGTTTTGTAAAAAAAAAAAAAAAAAGTTGTAAAATCTGAAATGGTAATTTCATTGGATAAAAACAGACAAAACGCAGTGTTTATTACACACGTGACGGTAAGACAATAGAAGAAATGGACGCAATAGAAGTAACTGACAACGGCTTTATTGAAGGACTTCAGCTTCCTGAATCTCTCCTTCACTGATACTTTAGAAAACATTTCCTTAAAAAGGTGTCAAGGTGCGTTATTAGTTGGCCCATGGCGACCATCTCCAGACAGAACAACATTTCCAATGTCGATGGGTCAGAGAGGAATAGAACAGTAGTGTTGAAGTGAGATCGTTGGGTTTATTATAAAAATGTTCCCTTAAATGTTGACCTTTCACAGTTAGGAAATAAAAAGACAGACTCGTAACAGCATCGGCGCAAATAAACTAAATTAACAAAACAAAGTTTGGACTTTTTTGAAGTTCTATTGAGAGATGGTGAATGATTGGTTGGCTGAAGGAAAAAAAACAGTGTGACAGTATTAGTAGAATGTGTGTATGCATCACAAATGGATCCCTATTCCCTATAAAGTGCACTAGTTTTAACCAGGGCCCATAGGCCACAAACATAGGGCTCTGGTGAAACGTAGCGCACAATAGGGCCCGGCCTCGTCCGGGTTAGGGGTGGGTTTGGCCGGTGGAGGCCGTCACTGTAAATAAGAATTTGTTCTTAACTGACTTGCCTAGTTAAATAAAGGTAAAATAATTCAATTAAATGTGTAGTGTGTGTGTAGGAGGGCAAGTGATGTTGTAGTGTGTGTGTGTGTGTGTGTGTAGGAGGGCAAGTGGAATGTGTGATGCAGCCTGGGAGCATCGTCCTGGACAGCTTCATTACATCATGTAAGTCCTGGCTGGTTTGTGTGTCAGTCACCGTGGTTACGACACAGTGTTGGTTGATTAAAGTAGTAGTGGACTGTTCTAGATAAAAACGTTCCACTAGGAGGTAAGGAAGGTAAAGAAGAAACGCACGACTACAGTTTGTTACAGGAGGTTTGAAGTTGAAGGTAAAGGCTCGAGGTTCTGTAAACAACAAGGTATTTTAGTGGAAGTCCCTTCCCACCAAGCACTTATCCAAGACCCCGCTTTTAATGAAACACTTCCTAGGGCTGCAACGGGCCCCTCTTCCCACAGTTACGGTTCCAGGAACTGACAGGGCCACAAATTATTCGTATAAACACTTGTTTAAAATATATGCTGCTTACTGAGGTTTCAAATGATGAAAAGCTACACAAATCTACAGGATGAACCAATAATTGATAAGATTAGAAATGGCTTTAAAATGTATTTATAAAAGTGTACCAGAGGGGGGGGGGGGGTCTGTGTCATCCAATCACAGAGCAGAATACAAGTAATGTGGTTTGTTAGCGAACACATGATGGTACGCGATAGCTGTAGTATCTTCCAACCACAGAGCAGATCCAAGTCACGTGATCTGTTCGACGCCACATCACGTGACTTGGATCTGCTTTGTGATTGGACAATACAGACCGCGAGGCTCCATGGTGAGTGGAGGCTTTGGTGCTCTTTGAAACAAACTGACAATACAAACGTGATTTCTCAGAGGTTTAAACATTCATAACCGATGGGCACTACATCAACAATAAGAAATTGTTTTGTAATCTCGGTTGAAAATGGAACATCTACGTTGCACAGTAATATTGCTAATATTTGATACCACTACGGGTTTTGAGGGTTGAGAATCCACTTCCGGAACCACAGGTTGCAGCCCTATTTGCTCAGCATTGGGGGCAGGGGGGAAAGTGATCCCTTATCTGTGCTTGGTGGGGGCAGACTTCTCCCTGGCACAGTGTCTAGGACGTGATAAGAAGGATCAGACAGATATGATGTCATAAAGAGATCAGTGAGGACACAGAACCAACTGATCCCCAAAGTTCCGATCACTGGGAGTTCCATTTGGGCACTGGAACACGGAGCTTTATGACATCACCGACTAATCCTTCTAGAGCTTATCCTAGGGAGAGGTGTGAGCAGCACTTAGAGGAGGAGGAGGAGAGAGCAGGGAGGAGGAAGGAGCTAGCAGTTTTTTGGTCACATTTCACAATAAGATGCAGTTCACAAAGCAATTAAAATGCTTCTCTGACTGGTATATTTATTACTTGCATAATAACCATTTAACCTGCTTGAAGTGCTTATCGTCTCGAGGTTCATAACATGACCTTCCTTTCAATCTGAATTTGGAGCACATTCAACGCATCGTCAAAATGGACTGCAAACTTTAACAAAGCCCAGATGGCAGACTGACATTATGTAGAACTCCACCATCCATCTGGAATCTTAAGGGACAAAGTCATTCAGACAAAAGTGAAGGAAAAGAGGTTGCCATTTTCTGTCCTGAATTCTAAGGGCCACTTGGGAAAACTTTCCATTAGAAGTGTCCAAAAAAAGGCAACCTATTCCCTATATAGTGACAATGTACCAGAGCCTATGGGCCCTATATAGGGAATAGGGTGCCATTTCAGAGGCACATAGGTTTGTGGGTCAGGACAACATGTACCATCATAAATCCAATATCTCCCTTTACTTCCCCTTTAACACCTAGGAACTCCTCAGAAAAACAGAGCCAGGAGTTTTCCCAAACAACCATGATCCGACCAGAAAAAAAACACTCCTGTCCCCACTGATAAATAGGACCATATTGCTTGACAAATAGAGCGGGAATGATTTAAAAACCTGAAACGGCTATGTATTTAGCTGTGGTGTAAAGGAGTCAGAAAGGAGACAGCTGTCCCCGTCACCATGACATCATACCTAACTAAAGTGTTCTTTAACAGAACATAGTCCACCTCCTGCTTCCTATTGTAACATGTGCTAGTAGATAGGGGGCTGTGATCCAGAAAGGTACCCTATTCCGTACGTAGGGTGCTACTTTAAACCAGGGAAAGTAGTGCACTACATAGGGAATAGGGTGTAGAGGGGGCCTGTGAGGGGTGTGGGGGGGGGGGGGGGTCAGGTGTAGGGTTGGGGGGGGGTAGTAGTAAGAGGGGGGGGGGGGTAGTAGTAGTAAGAGGGACACCACAGCTAAACACACCCCTCTAGGTTGACCTTTGACCCCTCATGCTGCTACTTCGGCGGCAGGGGCTGCTTCTGCCTCAGGGGCGGTGGGAGCCGTCTCGGCCACTACTTCGGCCACTACTTCCTCACCGGCGGCCTCCACGGCAACGACCTCTTCCACGACGCCAGGAGCCGCATCTGCGACGTCCTCGATGACGGCCTCTGCGTCAGCCTCCGGTGGAGCTTCTTCCGTAACCATGGCAACTTCCACTGCGGGCGCTTCCTCAACTGCGACGACCTCTGGTTCCGCAGCAACCTCTGCAACCGCCTCTAGGACAGCGACCTCTGCCACGACTTCCTCTGCTGCTGCAGGCGCCTCAGCGACCACCTCGGCTAACACCTCTGCTTCTACTGGTGCCGGTTCTTCTGGGGATTCTACTTCCTCTGCTGCTGGTGCTGCTTCCTCTGCTGCTGGTGCTGCTTCCTCTGCTGCTGGTGCTGCTTCCTCTGCTGCTGGTGCTGCTTCTGGAAGGAGATGGAGCGAGAGAGAGAGAGAGAAGTGGAAGAGAGAAAGATGAGGACACGGTCTTATCCCTCCGTACAGGGTTTTGTCCAATTCCAACATCGATCCCCTAAAGACAGATTCTAAATTGTACCATGTGGCCTGGTCTCTGGGTAGAAAGTATCCTGATCAGGAACAAAAGGATAGGTGGATCCAACACGGAGAAAAATACTAAATTAAGTTTAAACTGCTTTCAGTTATTAGTCCTCTTCTAAGCAGTTAACTACCTTCTAATGTGTGATGCAGTTTGACCTTTGAACCCTCCGGAAACCCCTGAGACGTATACTACAAACGTAGCTAGATATACTCAGGCCTTTCTGAAATGAGCTAGCTTCAGGTAGCTTCACATTCCAGCTCAGGCCTTTCTGAAATGAGCTAGCTTCAGGTAGCTTCACATTCCAGCTCAGGCTTTTCTGAAATGAGCTAGCTTCACATTCCAGCTCAGGCTTTTCTGAAATGAGCTAGCTTCAGGTAGCTTCACATTCCAGCTCAGGCTTTTCCCATTAAGTAGATATTGATTGTGCACCTGTCACTTCCTCGAGCCTGCTCAAGCCAGGCTTGTAACTACATAACTAGTCGAACACCGAACCCGTCAGACACCGAACCCGTCAGACACCGAACCCGTCAGACACCGAACCCGTCAGACACCGAACCCGTCAGACACCGAACCCGTCAGACACCGAACCCGTCAGACACCGAACGAACCCGTCAGACACCGAACCCATCATTGACAATTTTAAAACATCAATCCATGTGCCAGAGTGACACATTTTCATGTTTGACTAAATAAAAAAAAATGAAACAAAAAAGTCACCCTGCAATTTCAGCAGACTATGGTGTGGAGACCACGGTGTGGAGACAATTTGCAATTTTTAACACGAGAACAGTTGATTAATAAAATATTGAGTCAGTCGTCTCCTTTGAATATGGAGAATAAAGAGATGATCCACTCAGAGGGAGGAAGTCTAATTGGAACGGTCCTCAACTCTAATCTGTAACGCTTCATTCAGGATAAGTATAGTTAACCTGCCCGGGGCAAGTTCCTTCTGAAGGATTCACTGGCATAGAAATGTAGCTGGCTAAAATAAAAAGGTGAGCCACATTCGCGTCAGCAGTCATCCTGAGTTGAACTCAGAGTTGAACAAAGACAACGCAAACCACATTCGTTGTTTAGGGCTCCGACCAGGTTGGTGACACCTGCTCAGCTGCAAAGGACCCCTATGGCTTTGAAAAAAAACGTCAAATCCCTATTCCTCAATTACAAGCCCTCAAAGGTCATTGGAGGGAGGTCAGAGGGGCAAAGAGCGCGGATCCTTTGAGAGAGCGGCGAGAAATAGTGGAATCTAGGATGGGGATTTGACAGCTTGTTAATGCCACAGAGGTGAACTGCAGCTCATTAGGTGTCAACTTAAGGATCGTCAGAGAGTCACTCTTGCCAAAAATCTGTCCAAAATAAGTCCAATGAGTTTCTATGGCTTGTTTTGGACCGAAGCTCGTCGCCTGCCTTCACGCCATTGGGACAACAACTCCCATCGTTCGGGTGGAGACCTGATATACAAATCTCTGGTCCAAGGGCGTTAATGATTAACAGGGGGAGGCAAGAAATGGAGGGAACAAGGACAGAGGGAGGAAGCCAGGATTTCTTTGACGGCTAGTAACCTTATCAGACACAGCGACAATCCCAAGATGCACCCCATTTCCCTACATAGTGCACTACATTTGACCAGAGCCCTATGGGCCCTGGTGAAATGTAGTGCACTAAATAGGGTATAGGGGTGCCTCTTGGGACACACTCCCAGCCAGAGGGAACACCTGGAGCAGGGTTAAGGTCAAGGTTAAATGAAAACAGCTGTTTTTTTATAAACAAACCATTATAATAGGTAACAAGGATAATATCAACCGATTAGCCACAGTGGTCTGTATTGGTATTTAAACTGGCCCCTGACTAGCTAAAGGTCCAGCCACATTCTGTTGTAGAAGTATCAACTGATTAGCCACAGTGGTCTGTATTGGTATTTAAACTGGCCCCTGACTAGCTAAAGGTCCAGCCACATTCTGTTGTAGAAGTATCAACTGATTAGCCACAGTGGTCTGTATTGGTATTTAAACTGGCCCCTGACTAGCTAAAGGTCCAGCCACATTCTGTTGTAGAAGTATCAACTCATTAGCCAGTGGTCTGTATTGGTATTTAAACTGGCCCCTGACTAGCTAAAGGTCCAGCCACATTCTGTTGTAGAAGTATCAACTGATTAGCCACGGTGGTCTGTATTGGTATTTAAACGGGCCCCTGACTAGCTAAAGGTCCAGCCACATTCTGTTGTAGAAGTATCAACTGATTAGCCACGGTGGTCTGTATTGGTATTTAAACTGGCCCCTGACTAGCTAAAGGTCCAGCCACATTCTGTTGTAGAAGTATCAACTGATTAGCCACGGTGGTCTGTATTGGTATTTAAACGGGCCCCTGACTAGCTAAAGGTCCAGCCACATTCTGTTGTAGAAGTATCAACTGATTAGCCACGGTGGTCTGTATTGGTATTTAAACGGGCCCCTGACTAGCTAAAGGTCCAGCCACATTCTGTTGTAGAAGTATACCCAAGTACACGAACAAGGATAAGATCTCAACTCATTAGCCAGGAATGACAGCAGTAGCCACAACTGGTTGTAAACGGTATAATTAAGAAGACGAGGAACTTGGGGTCAGGTACTCAGGGCGACAGAGCTGTGACAGACTAAGCAACGAGCAAACATCCAAACGTAACATGCAGGCAGGACAGAAAACAAAATAACAAGCTTTTTGGAATACACCAAAATATATGCAAATGAGGAAAAGAGAAAAGGACCAACAAATGAAGGGAATGAATGAGTTCCCGTGGCTTTAGTCTGAACAGTGTGGAGATGTGTGCAGAGTAAACGATACTACAGACTAAAACCACAATAATATGCAAGCAAAGATAAGACGGACGCCGGTAAGAACATCTGCTGTTTGGATCGTGTGTTAATGCATTGTTCCCTGACCAAGTTCAGGAGCCAAAGCTCAACATTACCCTTTTCTTTTCAAGTGTGCCCAGCTTATGGAGCTATTTTGGAAACAGGTTTAGAATGTTTAAAAGGGGTAGAGGTCGTTGAATATCTGTAGGCCAGGTGTAGAAATCAGAGTTAGTTATTGAAAGTTTGTTGGCTAGCAATGACAAACTGGCTACCAGTGCCAGGTGTGTCAGGGGAGGTGTAGAATTTCATTTAAAGTTGATGCGATCGAATAGCGAAGCCTACAAAATGCCCCCCCCCCCCCCCCCCCCACCACAAACACATGAAATGGCAGTTGGTTACACTTTGTTCTGACAGGAAGTTGTAAGATGTTTCATGCCAGGTAGGACTAGAGCACTGTCTCAAATGGCACTCTATTCCCATCAGCACAGCGCCGGAGAGACAGGATCTGCTAAAGCATTCAAGCTACATTTCTCCCAGGCACGCTAAAAGATGTCCAAAAAGAACTCCCCCTCTGCCTCGTCTGTAACACAAAAATAAAAAATGACCTCCGTTGTCTATGTATAGGTTGAGGGTGTGTCTATATATAGGTTGAGGGTGTGTCTATATATAGGTTGAGGGTGTGTCTATATATAAGTTGGGGGTGTGTCTATATATAAGTTGGGGGTGTGTCTATATATAAGTTGGGGGTGTGTCTATATATAAGTTGGGGTGTGTCTATATATAAGTTGGGGTGTGTCTATATATAGGTTGGGGTGTGTATATATAGGTTGAGGGTGTGTCTATATATAGGTTGAGGGTGTGTCTATATATAGGTTGGGGGTGTGTCTATATATAGGTTGGGGGTGTGTCTATATATAGGTTGAGGGTGTGTCTATATATAGGTTGAGGGTGTGTCTATATATAGGTTGAGGGTGTGTCTATATATAGGTTGGGGGTGTGTCTATATATAGGTTGAGGGTGTGTCTATATATAGGTTGAGGGTGTGTCTATATATAGGTTGAGGGTGTGTCTATATATAGGTTGAGGGTGTGTCTATATATAGGTTTAGGGTTTGTCTATATATAGGTTTAGGGTTTGTCTATACTCTGTATGGCCCCTAGTGTACTAAGGATGGGTGAATGTAGGTAGGAACAGAGAACTAGACTCTACATGAACCAATCAGAGCTCCCAGCGACACCATGTGAACCAAGGAGCTTAGCCCAACAGACCAATCAGGCAATCTGGGCACAGGGCCCAGGAACCCAGACAGGTCAATTAATCACTGACAGAAATCAGCCCTGACAGTCTAGATTAATCGCATTCAGAGTGATCATTCCACCATGCTGGCATGTCGGTGGCAGCGCCAAAACAGGGTCCACGCCAAAAGAAAACCTTTGGCTAGGCTTAGTGTGGACAAAAACATTATTGTCATGGTTGCAACGTTCTGATGAGACATTCCTTCTCCAACTGACACTAGAACTCTGGCCATTCTTGTCCACTATGATGAGGAATTCTGGAATACTGAGAGTACAAATTCTAGAACTCCCCTAGGATTCTACATTCTATGGTTCTAAATTCTATGGCTCATGTCTATTGGTAGAATGTCAAGAGTGTGGATCAATGGAGTGTGAGGCAGTGCAGACAGTAGGCTACTGAGAACTCACCCTTGGGCCTCGAGTTCATCTCGGCGAGTCGGTCATTGTACCGCTCACTGTCACCATTCACTGTCTTGTAAGCCTGAATGGAACAGACAGACAGAGAGGTTGGAGGGACACGCCAAATTAAAAGAACACAAAGTGAATCTAGCTGCATTTCAAAATGGCTGCCTTGCTCTAAGTTGAGAAGCTGAATCCTCTCTTCCCTCAGCACTAGTAAGTAACAGTGTAGTGTTCAATAAAGGAGTGGCCTAAGCTAACGTCCTTGCCAACGGTTCTCTGTAGAACTGGTATAACGGTCTTTAAAAAGCTCCACTGCTGCGGTAAGGATTCTCCATGACAACAGTTACCACAAGGCTATACAGTGAGCTTCAAAAGTGTGTTTTGGCTCTGTACTCCTGCACTTTAATGCATACAAGTTCAAATCCTAAGCTACACCCTGCTCAGTGTGTTTGTCCACCATACAGATACATTGTTTAACCTAATTCCGACTAAAACTACACACATCAGATTATAATTTTGATTCTAATCAATTTTATACAGTTATAAGGTTTCAGAGTGGATTTTTTTAAATCATTATCTTTCAACATATAGATTATTTTATCAAAAGGCAGGTTTTGTTAAATATTTACCAGTTATGTAGAACCTAATAGTTCCCACACCCACCCATCCATAACCTAGAACTCCTCTAGTCTAGACATACCCATGACCGTACATTGCTTGTGAACCGTTTAGAAATTACAAAACTTTTTGTACATGGCCCCCTAAAATAGGGTGGGGGGGGGGGGGACTAACAGTTTTGGGGGAATTTTACTTGTATGAGTGTTAAGTAGTGAAAAGTGTAGTATTTGGTCCCATATTCAGAGCACCAAACGACTGCGTCAAGCTTGTGACTAAACTACTTTGTTTTGGTTGTTCCAGATTATTTTGTGCCCAATAGAAATAAAATGGTAAACAATGTGTAATTTTAGAGTTATTGTAAATAAGAATAAAATATGATATAGTAATGTGGATGCTACCATGGTTACGGACCATCCTGAATAATGATGAGTGAGAAAGTAACACAACAACATCATACCCCCCAGGACATACTAACATCTCATCATTACAATTACAGGGGGAGGTTAGCATTTTATATCATACCCCCCAAGACATGCTAACCTCTCATTACAATTACAAGGGGAGGTTAGCATTTTATATCATAACCCTAGGACATGCTAACCTCTCATCATTACAATTACAGGGGGAGGTTAGCATTTTATATCATAACCCCAGGACATGCTAACCTCTCATCATTACAATTACAAGTGGAGGTTATCATTTTATATCATACCCCCCAGGACATGCTAACCTCTCATCAATACAATTACAAGTAGAGATTAGCATTTTATATCATACCCTTAAGACATGCTAACCTCTCATCATTACAAGTGGAGATTAGCATTTTTTTTTTGGGGGGGGGGTGGTATGATATTTGTGCGTGAGAGATTTACAGAGCAGGTGTTTAACTGAACCATAGCCTACCTGTGTACTGTTCCTAGTTGAGGCGAGTGCTGTTGAGTTTCAGCCACATAAGAGAAAAATGTGGTGGGGTTTTCATCCTACAGTAACGTGATACTACGGTATTATATTGGGTCCTGTAGAACACCATCATTATGTGATCTTGCACACATTCAGTTTTCATCAAACTTTATTTAAAAACGACCTCCGTTCACCAGAGTAGCCTGTTCTCTACAGGTAGAGGGTCAAGTGGGTAGCCTAGTGGTTAGAGCGTTGGACTAGTAACCGGAAGGTTGCAAGTTAAAACCCCCGAGCTGACAAGGTACAAATCTGTTGTTCTGCCCCTGAACAGGCAGTTAACCCAGGCCGTCATTGAAAATAATAATTTGTTCTTAACTTACTAGTTAAATAAAGGTAAAAAGGGATCTGTTCCCTAACCAAACCACTGGCCTGGGATCATGTGTCCTAATGTTTATGCATTGTTCCCTAACCAAACTACTGGCCTGGGGTCATGCATTGTTCCCTAACCAAACCACTGACCTGGGATCATGTTCCCTAACCAAACCACTGGCCTGGGGTCATGTGTCATGTTAATGAATTGGATTAACTGATCTGAGTCAGGAAAAATCAATACTTAATGTCAAAATGCTTGAAATTAAACTATATAACCTTCAGGCACAGACTTCAGTGTTTGCTCTCCAGATCACCATTATGGGAGGAAACAAAAACAAAAAACTGACCTAAGATCAGTGTCTAGGGTGATACTCAAATAAGAATACGGTTCTGAGTAGATGGAGCACTTCAGGCACAAATCTGATCTAGGATCAGCATGTACTGCCCAGGCCTTATCCTTTAACATTAGGTACACACACACACACAACCGATCTTGAATCAGTACTTACGTAGACCACAGCGGCAGTGAGGCCTCCTCCACACAGAACGGCGTACGCCACGTTGGTGGCAGAGCCACCGGGGATCCCGACGGACATCTGCCGCACTGGAACCACTGTGAGGAGACCCAGTGGAGAGGGGGACACGGTTAGGGGACGGACCGGAAGAGAGAGCTACCAAAGACTGTGGATAATGAAGATCTCAAAAAAGGCGGTTTACTAGTTTACCAAAAATGGTCAAGGTTCCTGTCTGAAAGATTCTTCAAAGTAGCAGCCATCACCGTAAAGCTTGGAGGAGGTGTGATGGTGATTTGCTGGTGACACCGATTTATTTAGATTTCAAGGCACACTTAACCAGCGATACACCATCCCATCTGGTTGGCGCTTAATGGGACTATCATTTGTTTTTCAACGGGACAAAGACCAAACACACCTCCAGGCTGTGTAAGGGCTATTTGACCAAGAAGGAGAGTGATGGAGTGCTGCATCAGATGACCTTGCCTCCACAATCACCCGACCTCAACCCAATTGAGATGGTTTGGACCGCAGAGTGAAGGAAAAGCAGTCAACAAGTGCTCAGTATATATGAGAACTCCTTCAAGACTGTTGGAAAAGTATTCCAGGTGAAGCTGGTTGAGAGAATGCCAAGAGTGTGCAAAGCTATGATCAACGCAAAGGGTGGCTACTTTGAGGAATCTAAAATATATATTCAGATTTGTTGAACACTTTTTTGGTTACTACATGATTCCATGTGTGTTATTTCATAGTTTTGATGTCTTCATTATTATACAATGTAGAAAATAATAGAAATAAAGAAAAACCCTTGAATGAGTCAATGTCCAAACATTTGACAGGTACTGTAGATACAGAGGGAGATCTACATATATACAAACGTTAAAGCATGTAAATATATGAATAAAAAGCTAGACGTATACTTTTTGTTCATCTACTCAGACAGTAAGGAAAATGCTAGTTTTTTATTGGACAGAGCTGAACAAGCTAAACACGACTAGCCAACCTATCCCAGTCCATCCTACCAAGCTAAACACGACTAGCCAACCTATCCCAGTCCATCCTACCAAGCTAAAACGCAACTAGCCAACCAATCCCAGTCCATCCTACCAAGCTAAAACGCAACTAGCCAACCAATCCCAGTCCATCCTACCAAGCTAAAACGCAACTAGCCAACCTATCCCAGTCCATCCTACCAAGCTAAAACGCAACTAGCCAACAAATCCCAGACCATCCTACCAAGCTAAAACGCAACTAGCCAACCTATCCCAGTCCATCCTACCAAGCTAAAACACAACTAGCCAACCAATCCCAGACCACCCTACCAAGCTAAAACGTGACTAGCCAACCAATCTCAGACAACCCTACCAAGCTAAAACGCGACTAGGCAACCAATCCCAGTCCATCCTACCAAGCTAAAACGCGACTAGGCAACCAATCCCAGTCCATCCTACCAAGCTAAAACGCGACTAAGCAACCAATCCCAGTCTATCCTACCAAGCTAAAACGCGACTAGGCAACCAATCCCAGTCCATCCTACCAAGCTAAACACAACTAGCCAACCAATCCCAGTCCATCCTACCAAGCTAAAACGTGACTAGCCAACCAATCCCAGACAACCCTACCAAGCTAAAACGCGACTAGGCAACCAATCCCAGTCCATCCTACCAAGCTAAAACGCGACTAGGCAACCAATCCCAGTCCATCCTACCAAGCTAAAACGTGACTAGCCAACCAATCCCAGTCCATCCTACCAAGCTAAAACGCGACTAGGCAACCAATCCCAGTCCATCCTACCAAGCTAAAACGTGACTAGCCAACCAATCCCAGTCCATCCTAGTCCAGACCAGGGTTGAAATAATATTTGAAATAATTTCAAGTAGTTTCTGTTGTTGATTGAGCCTGGTTAAATGGACCAACAGACAGACCAACCCTACCCACCTGGCGATAGTGGTAGACACCTGGTTAGAGCTGATGTAATATCACTGTCACACTGTAGGACACTGAATCATCTTCACAGAACCATCATATTAACAACACTAAAGAAAGACCCAAATGCAGAAATAGAGATTTGAGATTAGACCATAAATCTCCATAATGGGTTGTGGTTGTTGTTATTGTTGTGTGGGTGGCATGGTCCACATGGCCAGTAGGGCTGGGTGGAGAGCAGGAGCCTAGTCTTCAGTAAACAGACTGCCAGGGTTGACAGGATTGGCTCTCCTCAGGCTAAATAGCCTGATCCTATCAACACTGGCAATGGTGGTGTATTTAGAACACAGACATAAATAAAACCTCGTCCTTCCTGGACCAAAGATCCTCTCCTCTGCGACACAATCACCCAAACACTCCCTAAAAATCACACACAGAACACATACACACACCATAGAAACGACACCATAGAAACGACACCATAGAAACGACATAAAACCAGTCAACGACACAGGAAATCGTGGCCGTGTTTTGCTGTCTACTTCTGCCTGTTAAGTCCATTAGAGACTAGTAAAGGACTTCTATAGATGAATGTATACATTCAGCCCTGAGTAGAAAACACCAGGAATATAACTGTACTGTGGTGGTGTACAGGGGACTAGGTTCAAAGTTCAACATGTGTCCCAGAATGCAAAGGTCTGGCAGAGGGGCGCCTACAGGGAAAAACAAGAGACACTTTTCTATAAGTAGTGCCTCTGTGGTGTGCGCTCATGAGGTCTGTGTGTGTGTGTGTGTGTTTCCACACCCATCTCTGGGTGAGTGTGTGAGCAACATATGTGTTCTATAAGAGGTGTGTGTGTTTACCTGTGTCTGGGTGTGTGTTCACCTGTCTCTGGTTGAGAGAGTGTGTGTGTGCACCTGTCTCCCCTCCACGTAAAGAGTATCACATTTCATCCTGTAGCTCTGCAGAGAACACATCTATCCCCCCCCCCCCCCTGATAGAGGTCAACAGAACCACATGTGGAGTCAGCATGGTAGGGTACATCTACCCCTCCTGATAGAGGTCAACAGAACCACATGTACCCTACCATGCTGACTCCTCACCCCCCCCTGATAGAGGTCAACAGAACCACATCTACCCTACCATGCTGACTCCTCACCTACCCCCCCTGATAGAGGTCAACAGAACCCACATGTACCCTACCATGCTGACTCCTCACCCCCCCCCTGATAGAGGTCAACAGAACCACATGTACCCTACCATGCTGACTCCTCATCTACCCCCCCTGATAGAGGTCAACAGAACCACATGTACCCTACCATGCTGACTCCTCATCTACCCCCCCTGATAGAGGTCAACAGAACCACATGTACCCTACCATGCTGACTCCTCACCTACCCCCCCTGATAGAGGTCAACAGAACCACATGTACCCTACCATGCTGACTCCTCATCTACCCCCCCTGATAGAGGTCAACAGAACCACATGTACCCTACCATGCTGACTCCTCATCTACCCCCCCCCCAATAGATGTCAACAGAACCACATGTACCCTACCATGCTGACTCCTCACCCCCCCCCCTGATAGAGGTCAACAGAACCACATGTACCCTACCATGCTGACTCCTCATCTACCCCCCCCTGATAGAGGTCAACAGAACCCACATGTACCCTACCATGCTGACTCCTCACCCCCCCCCCCCCCTGATAGAGGTCAACAGAACCACATGTACCCTACCATGCTGACTCCTCACCTACCCCCCCTGATAGAGGTCAACAGAACCACATGTACCCTACCATGCTGACTCCTCATCTACCCCCCCTGATAGAGGTCAACAGAACCACATGTACCCTACCATGCTGACTCCTCATCTACCCCCCCCCAATAGATGTCAACAGAACCACATGTACCCTACCATGCTGACTCCTCACCCCCCCCTGATAGAGGTCAACAGAACCACATGTACCCTACCATGCTGACTCCTCATCTACCCCCCCCCCAATAGATGTCAACAGAACCACATGTACCCTACCATGCTGACTCCTCACACCCCCCCCCCCGATAGAGGTCAATGGCACCACATGTACCCTACCATGCTGACTCCTCACCCCCCCCCCCCCGATAGAGGTCAATGGCACCACATGTACCCTACCATGCTGACTCCTCACCCCCCCGATAGAGGTCAATGGCACCACATGTACCCTACCATGCTGACTCCTCACCCCCCCCCCCCCCCCCCCCCGATAGAGGTCAATGGCACCCCATGTAACACGTCAGTGAGCTGATCAGATACATGAATCTTATCAGCTCCATAGATGACCGAAGCAACCTACATAACATCCCAGAACTCTGACCAATAGTTAGTGCTTCACACACACACAGGGGAGGCAGGTGGCCTAGTGGTGGCCTAGTGGTGGCCTAGTGGTGGCCAGTATGCGAGGTCAGTACAGGTGCATCAAAGCTGGGACCGAGAGACTGAAAAACAGCTTCTATCTCAAGGCCATCAGACTGTTAAACAGCCACCACAAACATTGAGTGGCTGCTGCCAACACACTGACTCAACTCCAGCCACTTTAATAATGGGAATTGATGGAAAATGATGTAAAATATATCACTAGCCACTTTAAACAATGCTACCTAATATAATGTTTACATACCCTACATTATTCATCTCATATGTATATGTATATACTGTACTCTATATCATCTACTGCATCTTTATGTAATACATGTATCACTAGCCACTTTAACTATGCCACTTTGTTTACATACTCATCTCATATGTATATACTGTACTCGATACCATCTACTGTATCTTGCCTATGCTGCTCTGTACCATCACTCATTCATATATCTTTATGTACATATTCTTTATCCCCTTACACTGTGTACAAGACAGTAGTTTTGGAATTGTTAGCTAGATTACTTGTTGGTTATTACTGCATTGTCGGAACTAGAAGCACAAGCATTTCGCTACACTCGCATTAACATCTGCTAACCATGTGTATGTGACAAATAAAATTTGATTTGATAGTGGTGGCCTAGTGGTGGCCTAGTGGTGGCCTAGTGGTAAGAGCGTTGGGCCAGTAACCAGAAGGTTGCTAAATTGAATCTGAGCTGACAAGGTAAAAATCTGTTGTTCTGACCCTGAACAAGGCAGTTAACCCACTGTTTCTAGGCTGTCATTGAAATTAAGAATTTGTTTTTAACTGACTTGCCTAGTTAAATAAAGGTTAAATATAAAAATATAAAAACCAACCACCTTTTACATAGAGGCCATTTAGCAGACTCTGGTCCAGAGAGACGCCCAGTCAATACATTCAACTAAGGTAGGACAAGACAAATCACAACAGTCAGTGCCAGTAAAACGTTCCTCAAAAACACAGCCATCAGTGGTTACCAGACGTCGATCCTGGTTGACCCAGAGCTACTCTGCTGCCCTCTCTAATCCCATGACACGGCAAGTGGCCTCCTGTCTGTACCTGTGAAGGCCCGGTTATTTATACAGGTAGCTAGGCACTAATCAGTTAAGCTGAGCTAGAGGTCAGACGTGTCACAGACACGCGTGATTCCAGTCTCCTCCCTGACAGCCAATCATAGCACAATAGCATTGAACCCCCCCCACAACCAACCCACCGATTCCTTCCAGCTGAATAGAGACCATTCACAGCAGTGTCACACACAGGACTATACATGCATGAAGAAATGCCCGCCCCTATGTAGGCCCAAAGCCTAACCATGAGGCCCATCTGCCCTGACATAGACCTAGTCATGACTGACTAGTGATCAATAAATCATTAGTCAGCTACATATAATCCAGATCAGGGGGGGAATATACACAGAGGATAAAGCTACCGCTACAATGCATGTCTACGCTTCTAGCTGTAGATCAGGGTGAATATACACAGAGGATAAAGCTACCGCTACAATGCATGTCTACGCTTCCAGCTGTAGATCAGGGTGAATATACACAGAGGATAAAGCTACCGCTACAATGCATGTCTATGCTTCTAGCTGTAGATCAGGGTGAATATACACAGAGGATAAAGCTACCGCTACAATGCATGTCTATGCTTCTAGCTGTAGATCAGGGTGAATATACACAGAGGATAAAGCTACCGCTACAATGCATGTCTACGCTTCTAGCTGTAGATCAGGGTGGATATACACAGAGGATTAAGCTACCGCTACAATGCATGTCTATATGCATGTCTGCATATCTACAGCTAGAAGCATAGACCAGGGTGGATATACATCCATCCTAGTGTCAAAACACGGAGAGGTTGGAGAGGCTCTAACATTTATAAAACAGGAAATTAAACCAGCCCTGTTCAGATCTCCCTCAGGGCAAATTCCTTAAGCAACAAAGCAAACAGGGATTCTAGTTCCGGAATGAAGCCAGACTAGAACCAGTCTATCGATGAAGCTCGTGCATGGGAAAGTAGCTGCACTAAAAATACAACCCAAAGCTTCTCCTTGCTTTGACTCAAACCCACACAGAGCTGTTAACTCAACAATAACATGTTCCCTCTCCCTGACAAAACGCTTTGATGAGTCTGGGGAGAATGAATACAACATCACGATCCATTTGGATTATAGAGTTTGAGGCCTCTGCAGAACTCGACAGGTCGAATTCAAGTAGGGCTGTTATAGGCCAATCCAAATTACTATATTCACACAACCCCTATCCCTATACACGCGCTACCATCACACGTGAAGAATATCCATAGGACATCATATAGACTACGACATCTCCACTTAGCCTTCAAAAAAACAACGATTTAGGGGATATATATCAGATAAATACATGCACTTGATGCTTGGATGTTACATAACACCGATTATGTCGTTTTTGGACGGGGATGCGCTGTTTCGTAACTAAAATGTGCAGAGCTGCATGTTCTAATCTTTGTGGACATGGACACACCTCCCCAACGGAAAAGGGGGCGTACTGCCTCAACAAGCGCTCAGCAATAATGTAAGATTGAAATGATTACATGTAACTTTTCTTGCAATGTTTTTCAAAAACTAGTAAAGAATGGCGCAGTGGATCATCCCGGAATAAATAAAGTACATACATGTCGCGCAATTTGAAGGAAACTGCATTGATTGAAAAATCCTGAAACTTTGCATACAAAATTCACCCAATGTTGGACAAACCATCCAAATGTATAAAATCAAGCTCAACTGTTTACACAGACGGTCATTAAAACCAACTGTAATTGCATTGACCTTCGCGTAAATCCCCACGTCACGCACGCGTGACGCGTCAGCCAGGACGTAACAAACGCTTAATATAAAAATTCCCCAAACTAATACAATATACTCCATCAAATTGGACCACTTCTAATCCACTCACCATTTCTGGATAAAGGCAGGGCGACTGCCATTCGTGCCAGGAGCCCCAGTCTCCGCCAAGCCGATCTACAGAAAAACATTTCTGATCAAGTCCAGGATCTAGTGTACAGTGCGTGTGGTGGTACAGGACGCTTGCAGGATGACTGACTGAGGAGAGACCAGCTGTGAACACGCAACTACAGACTGCGCTCGTTAGAGTGGAGGCAGAGAATTCACCCCCCCCCCCCCTCTTTATAAACGTCATCCCCGACAGGTCAAAGGTTGACTTGACATGACACGTGGTTTTGGGGGAATAAACTAAATAAATATTTTGAACAGAATGTTCCAGAGGTTCTATACGGATTTCACTGAAATATTTCGTAGGGTTTGCGGTGGATTTTGTTATGCGTAAATTTGAATGACAGACCAGATCTCGTTCAGGCATAAACGATAGCCTGTTCAACTGGTATAGTACCGTGGAGATGGCAGAAATACAGGCGGATCTTTATCAAAGTACAGTATGCACATTTTGGTATTATTTCATATAATAACTCATTATTTCATATAATAGCTTCATATAATAACTCATTATTTCATATAATAACTTCATATAATAACTCATTATTTCATATAATAACTTCATATAATAACTCATTATTTCATAAAATAACTTCATTAAATAACTAATTATTTCATATAATAACTTCATATAATAACTCATTATTTCATAAAATAACTTCATATAATAACTCATTATTTCATATAATAACTTCATATAATAACTCATTATTTCATATAATAACTTCATATAATAACTCATTATTTCATAAAATAACTTCATATAATAACTCATTATTTCATATAATAACTTCTGCATAAGTCTAACTACCATAGTAAAACCATATTACCATAGGGCCCTATTCGATAACAAGCTACATCTGAACAATATGAAGTCCAAACAAAAACTAAGTGCCCATATTAACGGATGCGCAGTCAAATGGCCATTGTCACTGTCAAAGTCCCTGTCGGATTCCCAGAGCATCTCATTCCCCCCTACTACTATGTATAAATGGATTAGGCCTCTCTCCTGCAGCTTGGAAGGAGATGTACACTGGTCAGAAATATCAACGCAGCATGTAAAGTGTTGGTCCCATGTTTCACGAACTGAAAAAAAATATCCCTGACATTTTTAGGAGTATTTCTGTCTGTAGTAAAGCCTTTTTGTGGGGGAAAAAAACTCATTCAGATTAGTGCAGCCTGGGTCCCCAGAGGGTGGGCCTGGATGCCAAGTGGGTGGGCCTATGCCCTCCAAGAACCACCCATGGCTACGCCCCTGCCTAGTCGTGTGAAATCCAAACATTAGGGCCTAATTGATTTATTTCCATTGACTGATTTCCTTATATGAACTGTAACTCTGTAAAATCTTTGAAATTGTTCCCATGTTGCGTTTATACATTTTGTTCACTATACATCAGAGACTAGGCAGCATCCCAAATGACAGCCTATTCCCTATTTAGTGCACTACTTTTGACCAGGGCCCATAGGGAATAGGGTGCCATTTGGTATCCCCTATAGAGTGCACTACTTTTGACCAGGGCCCATAGGGAATAGGGTGCCATTTGGTATTCCCTATAGAGTACACTACTTTTGACCAGGGCCCATAGGGAATAGGGTGCCATTTGGTATTCCCTATAGAGTGCACTACTTTTGACCAGGGCCCATAGGAAATAAGGTGCCATTTTGGGACAAAATCCAGAACAAACACTACGCAGCCATGGACAGGCAGGGCGCTAATGTGGGCCTACATCACAGGAGGTTGGTGGCTTCTTAATTGGGGAGGACGGGCTTGTGGTGATGACTGGAGAGGAATCAGTGGAATGGTATCAACTACATCAAACAAATGAGCTGTGTTCGAATACCCATACTAACATACTGTACACTACATACTTAATGAGTACCCATACTAACATACTGTACACTACATACTTAATGAGTACCCATACTAACATACTGTACACTACATACTTAATGAGTACCCATACTAACATACTGTACACTACATACTTAATGAGTACCCATACTAACATACTGTACACTACATACTTAATGAGTACCCATACTAACATACTGTACACTACATACTTAATGAGTACCCATACTAACATACTGTACACTACATACTTAATAATGAGTATATACGACATACTGTTACATACTATTAGTTCATTTTAGTATACTGTAAACAAATCCTTTCAGTTGAGCGTACTAGCTCTTCGCCTGTCTACCGGAAGTTGATGCTGTTGCTATGCAACCTCTTGCTAGCCTAACAAATTACTAGCTAGACATCGTACCAATTCGGGTGTGTTCGTAAATTCACTCTGGCTATCTACTCAGATTTCAGAGCGCTCTCGTCTGAGTGCCAGAGCGCAGAATAACTGATGAATTTACGAGCGCTCAACAACCGTTGAATAAGGCCGGTGTCAGTAAACGTTGGCAAAAAAGCATAATTAAATTGTTGCCAGCAACACAGTTACAGTCACCAACGCTCTGGATAACATGAAAACAGCCCAACCAGCTCTTCTAGGGAGAATAAAATGGTTAGAGTGAGGTGTTCTCTCATTTATATCTGGAAGTAACTAGCAAGCTAGCTAACTTAGCGTTGGGTGCTTGACTGCCGTTGTGAGGTCAGAACGCTCGAATCAACCCTGCTCCTCGGCCAGAGCTTCCAGTGTGCACTCTGAACGCTCCGAGAGCCAAACACTCTGATTTTACAAACAACAATCTGACAATGCTCTGAATTAACAAACAACAATCTGACAACGCTCTGAATTTACAAACAACAATCTCACAACGCTCTGAATTTACAAACACACAGAGCGCACGCTGGCACTCCAGAGTGAATTTACAAACACACAGAGTGCACACTGGCACTCCAGAGTGAATTTACAAACACACAGAGCGCACGCTGGCACTCCAGAGTGAATTTACAAACGCACAGAGCGCACGCTGGCACTCCAGAGTGAATTTACAAACGCACAGAGCGCACGCTGGCACTCCATAGTGAATTTACAAACGCACAGAGCGCACGCTGGCACTCCAGAGTGAATTTACAAACGCACAGAGCGCACGCTGGCACTCCAGAGTGAATTTACAAACGCGCCCTAAAGCCAACTGGCGAAGCAGCTATGGTTTCCATGGTTTCCAGGTGTGTGATGCCGTTCCATTTGCTCCGTTCCGGACATTATTATGAGCCGTCCTCCCCTCAGCAGCCTCCCGTGGCCAACATACAGGGTGAATTCTCAATAAGTGGGACCCCTTTTTGTGTTTCTGTCTTCTGTAACCTCTTCAGACATCTAGCCAACAGATTAGCCCAACGCATGATACATTTCTGAAAATCCTCAAGATGTTTTCTAATCACAAAAAAAAAAGAATGTTGATATCATATTCATGAGATGGATGGCTGACCAGCTGACTGATCGCCTCAGACAGGGCAACTCCATACGTCAAATGGAATGTGGATTCAGAACTAACAACTCTTTTAAAAAAAGCCCTTTGATACTGTGAATCATGAGGTCCTCCTGTCCAAACTATCCTCCCGTAATGTGTCCACTGAAGACACGAGTTGAATGTATTCCCATCTGACAAACAGAAGCCAAGGGTTCGCCTGGGTGTGGGACTCGCTCTACTTTAACATTGGCGTCCCACAAGGGTCAATATTAGGCCCTCTTCTGTTCGCCATCTATATAAATGATCTCCCACCGGCTTGCCCACAAGATGACATGCAAATGGATGCAGACGATACAGTCCTGTATGTCCTGTCAAAAAACAGACTGTTAACAAGTTAACTGAACCTATGGTCCACGTCTCTACATGGTTGGCTGATTCTTACATTGCATTTAAATATTCACAAGACTGTTTGGATGTACTTCTGTAAGAAAACCATTGATTCTACCCAACGAGCCGTTTCCGGTCAATGGGGAGAAACTCCAAAGTTGTGTCTAACTTCAATCATCTCGGCATCATTATGGACTCCCAGCGTCATATTCAAGGAACAGGTGATGGTGGCGGTGGTTAACACGGTCATGTTTGGATTAAGCTTCAGGTTTACAAGACCTTCCCTTCCTCTGGAGGCCACCGAACTATGTAGGTATGCTATGATGTTCTCCCATCTGAGTTATAGCGTCACACGCTGGTCACTAGTAGGAGCTACCATTCAGAAACCAATTGAATCGCTCTACAAATACTTTTACATAACAAACCAAACAGTTAGCACCATTGTCACATCATTTACAAACATAATTGATTCAGTCTGGACAGCTTTAAGCCTTGTCCAATAACCATACAGATTCACGTGAACTGTCCCTTATAAATACAGGTACACTGAGTCAAAACCAAAGCTTTCGTTTTTTATTTAACTACGCAAGTCGGTTAAGAAACACATTATTTTTACAATGACGGCCTAGGACCAGTGGGTTAACTGCCTTGTTCAGGGGAACAGTGGGTTAACTGCCTTGTTCAGGGGAACAGTGGGTTAACTGCCTTGTTCAGGGGAACAGTGGGTTAACTGCCTTGTTCAGGGGAACAGTGGGTTAACTGCCTTGTTCAGGGGAACAGTGGGTTAACTGCCTTGTTCAGGGTCAGAGCAACACATTTTTACCTTGTCATTTGATTTGATCTAGCAACCTTCTGGTTACTGGCCTAATGCTATAACCACTAGGCTACCTGCCAACAATGTACAAATCTGTCGTTCTGCCCCTGAACAAGGCAGTTAACCCACTGTTCCTAGGCTGTCATTGTAAATAAGAATTTGGTCTTAACTGACTTGCCTAGTTAAATAAAGGTAAAAAAATTATAAAAAACGCTTCTTCCATGTTGTCCCACTATAGCTCCTCCCACAAAAGCTCCTCCCACTATAGCTCCTCCGTGTTGTCCCACTATAGCTCCTCCCACTATAGCTCCTCCGTCTTGTCCCACTATAGCTCCTCCCACTATAGCTCCTCCCACTATAGCTCCTCCGTCTTGCCCCACTATAGCTCCTCCCACTATAGCTCCTCCGTCTTGCCCCACTATAGCTCCTCCCACTATAGCTCCTCCCACAATAGCTCCTCCCACTAAAGCTCCTCCGTTTTGTCCCACTATAGCTCCTCCCACTATTGCTCCTCCCACTATAGCTCCTCCCACTACATTTTATAACCTTAACATCAAAACACAAACAAAGAGTTGATCTTCTGTCACTGATCTAACCATGGGGTGAGCTTCCTGTTTGAAGCTCTGCCACCCTCTATGACGTCACACCCTGATCTGTTTCACCTTGTTTCACGTCTTGTGATTGTCTCCACCCCCTCCAGGTGTCGCCTATTATCCCCTGTGTTTCCTGTCTCTCTGTGCCAGTTGGTCTTATATGTTTTTCAAGTCAACCCATATGTTAGCCTGTATGTTTTCCCGTACTCTTGCTTCTAGTCTCTTTTTTGACCCTTGCCTGTTTTCTGGACTCCGTACCTGCCAGCCCTGACCTCGAGCATGCCTGCCCATTCTGCCTGCCTGACCATTCTGCCTGCCCTCGAGCCTGCCTGACCATTCTGCCTGCCCTGCCTTCGAGCCTGCCTGACCATTCTGCCTGCCCTGACCTCGAGGCTGCCCTGACCTCGAGCCTGCCTGCCCATTCTGCCTGCCTGCCCATTCTTCCTCCCCATTCTGCCTGCCTGACCATTCTGCCTGCCTGACCATTCTGCCTGCCTGACCATTCTGCCTGTCACTCTGTACCTCCTGGAATCTGAACTGATTTTGACCTTTTGCCTGGGTCTGTGTCTGGGTCTGGGTCTGCCTCCCGGGTCTGGGTCCGGGTCTGGGACTGGATCTGGGTCTGTGTCTGGGTCTGTGTCTGCCTCCCGTGTCTGGGTCTGGGTCTGGGTCTGCCTCCCGTGTCTGGGTCTGTGTATGGGTCTGGGTCTGCCTCCCGTGTCTGTGTCTGGGTCTGCCTCCCGGGTCTGGGTCTGGGTCCGGGTCTGTGTCTGTGTCTGTGTCTGGGTCTGTGTCTGTGTCTGGGTCTGTGTCTGTGTCTGGGTCTCGCCTTGTGCCCTTATGATGTCACACCAATCAAGTAATGTGATTTTGATCATGTGGTTTTACTGTAATGGTTTAGTAACAATATCTTAGATGTTCTCTTGTCAAACCAATAAATAAACGCGTCAGGATTAAGATGTCCCAGTTTATATGATGTCCCGTTCTTTCCCGAATTCACCCTGAACTCGTGACAGGCTGTGACTTTCAGACCTATTGGGACTGTCACAGTCACATACCAGCAAAAAAATGTGTAAAAGAAATGGAGTTCTATTTGCCTTTCTTGTGTCTTTCACACATCTGTGGGCCAAGGATCAGCACGCGCAAGACACCTCTTCCTCCTCCTTCTTCTGTGGATTTTATATGGCGTTTGGCAACCAACTTTGAGGTGCATTACTGCCACCTACTGGACTGGAGTGTGGACCAGAGACAGTGAAGGTCTAAATCCTACCCAATAATCTGGTCTCCCTTAACTAAGGAAACTAAATACAGAATTAAATACTACTTCCCTGAAGATTTCCCCAGAAGTTCACTTAATCCTGGCTCTTCAAGCCCATCAATCCTCAAATCTAATAACTCCCTAAATGCTCCCTTTCTCTCACATTTTTCTGGCACTGAAATAGAATGTGTTCCACTGTCTCCATCTCCTACTGACACTGATCACACCTCCCAGTCTCAGCCTTGTGTGTCCCAGTCTCAGCCTTGTGTTTCCCAGTCTCAGCCTTGTGTGTCCCAGTCTCAGCCTTGTGTGTCCCAGTCTCAGCCTTGTGTGTTCCAGTCTCAGCCTTGTGTGTTCCAGTCTCAACATTGTGACTACACTTTCTTCCCTTCTCTCTCCCTGCCCACCACCCGTTCCTGGATCTTATACAGGGGTCTTCCCTTCTCTCTCCCTGTTCCTGGATCTTATACAGGGGTCTTCCCTTCTCTCTCCCTGTTCCTGGATCTTATACAGGGGTCTTCCATTCTCTCCCTGTTCCTGGATCTTATACAGGGGTCTTCCCTTCTCTCTCCCTGTTCCTGGATCTTATACAGGGGTCTTCCCTTCTCTCTCCCTGTTCCTGGATCTTATACAGGTGTCTTCCCTTCTCTCCCTGTTCCTGGATCTTATACAGGGGTCTTCCCTTCTCTCCCTGTTCCTGGATCTTATACAGGGGTCTTCCCTTCTCTCTCCCTGTTCCTGGATCTTATACAGGGGTCTTCCCTTCTCTCTCCCTGTTCCTGGATCTTATACAGGGGTCTTCCCTTCTCTCTCCCTGTTCCTGGATCTTATACAGGGGTCTTCCCTTCTCTCTCAGTTCCTGGATCTTATACAGGGATCTTCCCTTCTCTCTCCCTGTTCCTGGATCTTATACAGGGGTCTTCCCTTCTCTCCCTGTTCCTGGATCTTATACAGGGGTCTTCCCTTCTCTCCCTGTTCCTGGATCTTATACAGGGGTCTTCCCTTCTCTCTTCCTGTTGCTGGATCTTATACAGGGGTCTTCCCTTCTCTCTCCCTGTTCCTGGATCTTATACAGGGGTCTTCCCTTCTCTCTCCCTGTTCCTGGATCTTATACAGGGGTCTTCCTTTCTCCCTCCCTGTTCCTGGATCTTATACAGGGGTCTTCCCTTCTCTCTCACTGTTCCTGGATCTTATACAGGGGTCTTCGCTTCTCTCTCACTGTTCCTGGATCTTATACAGGGGTCTTCGCTTATCTCTCACTGTTCCTGGATCTTATACAGGGGTCTTCCCTTCTCTCCCTGTTCCTGGATCTAATACAGGGGTCTTCCCTTCTCTCTCACTGTTCCTGGATCTTATACAGGGGTCTTCGCTTCTCTCCCTGTTCCTGGATCTTATACAGGGGTCTTCCCTTCTCTCCCTGTTCCTGGATCTTATACAGGGGTCTTCCCTTCTCTCTCCCTGTTCCACAACTCTGACCATTTGTTTTTAACCACTGTTCTTATTAACCCCTTGGCTTCTGCTTTACAATTCCATCTCAACATTAGGATGTTTAAGAGCCTGCTTGGCAATAATATCCACTTCCTCTTTCCCCTCTACTCCCACATGAGCTGCTACCCAGAGGAACATCACAAACACTCCCCCATCTGTTTCACCCTATACAAACACTGTAAGACCTCGTACAATACATCCTGTCTGCTCTGAGACACACATGAATTTAAACTCATCAGTGCTGCACATGAGTCAGAGCAGATGACCTGCACAAGGCACCCCTATCAGACTTAACATACGGACCCATGACATCACACATCCCCTTTTGTAGCCTATAGATTTGTGGAATTTGTAGTTTTTTTCATGTGGAATTCTGTAGTTTTTAAATGACACCGTTGTCATGCTACCATCATGCTACGGTATTTCAATAATCCCAGGATGGTTGTTGTCTGTTTTGGTTGTTGTCACTTGTAGATAATTATATTCTAACTATTCTGTTATTGCCAGGGATATTACAATGACCAGCCCTCTATCAATTGATTCAAAACATGAATCCTTTCCTCCCTTCTCCCCCTCTCCTCCCTTCTCCTCCTCCTCCCACTCTCCTCCCTTACCCTCCTCTCGTCCCACTGTCCTCATTTCCTCTCCCCCTTCCATTCCCCTCTCCTCCCCCTCTCCTCCCTCTCCTCCCTTACCCTCCTCTCGTCCCACTGTCCTCACTTCCTCTCCCCCTTCCATTCCCCTCTCCTCCTCCTTCCCCTCTCCTCTCCTCCCTCTCTTCCCCTCTCCTCCTCCTTCCCCTCCTTCCCCTCCCCTCCTCTCCTCTCCTCTTCTCCTCTCCTCCTCCCCAGAGTCCCCATTGATCTGACAAGGATGGATTGGTGAGAGTCAAAGCAATCCTAACCTAGCTTCCACTTATCCAGCCACAGGTCAGTGATTATTGACCAGTATTAGAACAGAACAGGGTATGATTATCTGCTGGTCCCAGATCTGTTTGACTGTCTTGTCAAATCCTACATGACAATGACCATAGGAGTTGGCAAGACAGCACACAAACAGATCTGGGACCAGGCTACAGTGCTGCTGCTACTTCTGCTGCTACCGGTCCCTCCTCTTACCTTCCCTCAGACTCTATGTCCCTATCATCAAGGAGAGAGGAAGGAAAGGAGGAAGGATGCATACATTATTAGAATGGGTCCTGAGCTGCTGGTCCCTCCTCTTCCCTTCCCTCAGGCTCTATGTCCCTATCATCAAGGAGAGAGGAAGGAAAGGAGGAAGGATGCATACATTATTAGAATGGGTCCTGAGCTGCTGGTCCCTCCTCTTTCCTTTCCTCAGGCTCTGTGTCCCTATCACCAAGGAGAGAGGAAGGAAAGGAGGAAGGATGCACACAGTATTAGAATGGGTCCCTCTTCCCTTCCCTCAGGCTCCATGTCCCTATCATCAAGGAGAGAGGAAGGAAAGGAGGAAGGATGCCAACAGTATTAGAATGGGTCCCTCCTCTTCCATTCCCTCAGGCTCCATGTCCCCATCATCAAGGAGAGAGGAAGGAAAGGAGGAAGAATGCATACAGTATTAGAATGGGTCCCTCCTCTTCCCTTCCCTGAGGCTCTATGTCCCTATCATCAAGGAGAGAGGAAGGAAAGTAGGAAGGATGCACACAGTATTAGAATGGGTCCCTCCTCTTCCCTTCCCTCAGGCTCCATGTCCCTATCATCAAGGAGAGAGGAAGGAAAGGAGGAAGGATGCACACAGTATTAGAATGGGTCCCTCCTCTTCCCTGAGGCTCTGAGCACCACGTCCAACAGCAGACATTTAGACAGGAATGTCATCTCCTTCTCAACAGAGCATGACAAACAGGAACATCTCATTCCTGGAAACTAACATTTTGTAGTATTTTTATTTATTTTATTTAACTAGGCAAGTCAGTTAAGAACACATTTTTTATTTACAAGGACGGCCTACCGGAAGGCAAAAGTCCTCCTGCGGGGACGGGGGCTGGGATTAAAATATAAATATAGGACAAAACACACATCACGACAAGAGAGACACCACAACATTACATACAGAGAGACCTGAGACAACAACACAGCATGGCAGCAACACATGAATACACAGCATGGTAGCAACACATGACAACACAGCATGGTAGCAAAACATGACAACACAGCATGGCAGCAACACATGACAACACAGCATGGCAGCAACACAGCATGGCAGCAACACATGACAACACAGCATGGCAGCAACACATGAATACACAGCATGGCAGCAACACATGAATACACAGCATGGTAGCAACACATGACAACACAGCATGGCAGCAACACATGACAACACAGCATGGCAGCAACACATGAATACACAGCATGGTAGCAACACATGAATACACAGCATGGCAGCAACACATGACAACACAGCATGGCAGCAACACATGAATACACAGCATGGTAGCAACACATGACAACACAGCATGGCAGCAACACATGACAACACAGCATGGCAGCAACACATGAATACACAGCATGGCAGCAACACATGAATACACAGCATGGCAGCAACACATGAATACACAGCATGGTAGCAACACAACATGACAACACAGCATGGCAGCAACACAACATGACAACACAGCATGGTAGCAACACAACATGACAACACAGCATGGTAGCAAAACAACATGACAACACAGCATGGTAGCAAAACAACATGACAACACAGCATGGTAGCAACACAACATGACAACACAGCATGGTAGCAAAACAACATGACAACACAGCATGGTAGCAAAACAACATGACAACACAGCATGGTAGCAACACATGACAACACAGCATGGCAGCAACACATGAATACACAGCATGGTAGCAACACATGACAACACAGCATGGCAGCAACACATGAATACACAGCATGGTAGCAACACATGACAACACAGCATGGCAGCAACACATGAATACACAGCATGGTAGCAACACATGACAACACAGCATGGCAGCAACACATGACAACACAGCATGGTAGCAACACATGACAACACAGCATGGCAGCAACACATGACAACACAGCATGGCAGCAACACATGAATACACAGCATGGTAGCAACACAACATGACAACACAGCATGGTAGCAACACAACATGGTAGCAACACAACATGACAACACAGCATGGTAGCAACACAACATGGCAGCAACATGGTAGCAACACAACATGACAACAACATGGTAGCAACACAACATGGCAGCAACATGGTAGCAACACAACATGACAACATGGTAGCAACACAACATGACAACAACATGGTAGCAACACAACATGACAATAACATGGTAGCAGCACAAAACATGGTACAAATATTATTATTATTATTGGGCACAGAAACCAACACAAAGGGCCAGAAGGTAGAGACAACAAGACATCACGTGAAGCAGCCACAACTGTCAGTAAGAGTGTCCGTGCTTGAGTCTTTGAATGAAGAGATGTGGAGATAAAACTGTCCAGAGTCAGAGGATAACTTCCAGGACTGTGTTTGTGTGTCGATCATCAAACAATATGCTGTCTGTGTATGTGTATATGTCTGTGTATATGTCTGTGTATATGTCTGTGTATGCTGTCTGTGTACAGTGCCTTGCGAAAGTATTCAACCCCCTTGAACTTTGCGACCTTTTGCCACATTTCAGGCTTCAAACAAAGATATAAAACTGTATTTTTTTGTGAAGAATCAACAACAAGTGTGACACAATCATGAAGTGGAACGACATTTATTGGATATTTCAAACTTTTTTAACAAATCAAAAACTGAAAAATTGGGCGTGCAAAATTATTCAGCCCCTTTACTTTCAGTGCAGCAAACTCTCTCCAGAAGTTCAGTGAGGATCTCTGAATGATCCAATGTTGACCTAAATGACTAATGATGATAAATACAATCCACCTGTGTGCAATCAAGTCTCCGTATAAATGCACCTGCACTGTGACAGTCTCAGAGGTCCGTTAAAAGCGCAGAGAGCATCATGAAGAACAAGGAACACACCAGGCAGGTCCGAGATACTGTTGTGAAGAAGTTTAAAGCTGGATTTGGATACAAAAATATTTCCCAAGCTTTAAACATCCCAAGGAGCACTGTGCAAGCGATAATATTGAAATGGAAGGAGTATCAGACCACTGCCAATCTACCAAGACCTGGCCGTCCCTCTAAACTTTCAGCTCATACAAGGAGAATACTGATCAGAGATGCAGCCAAGAGGCCCATGATCACTCTGGATGAACTGCAGAGATCTACAGCTGAGGTGGGAGACTCTGTCCATAGGACAACAATCAGTTGTATATTGCACAAATCTGGCCTCTATGGAAGAGTGGCAAGAAGAAAGCCATTTCTTAAAAATATCCATAAAAAGTGTTGTTTAAAGTTTGCCACAAGCCACCTGGGAGACACACCAAACATGTGGAAGAAGGTGCTCTGGTCAGATGAAACCAAAATTGAACTTTTTGGCAACAATGCAAAACGTTATGTTTGGCGTAAAAGCAACACAGCTGAACACACCATCCCCACTGTCAAACATGGTGGTGGCAGCATCATGGTTTGGGCCTGCTTTTCTTCAGCAGGGACAGGGAAGATGGTTAAAATTGATGGGAAGATGGATGGAGCCAAATACAGGACCATTCT
Source organism: Oncorhynchus clarkii lewisi (assembly GCF_045791955.1). Lineage (NCBI taxonomy): Eukaryota > Metazoa > Chordata > Actinopteri > Salmoniformes > Salmonidae > Oncorhynchus > Oncorhynchus clarkii. Next base: position 73,333,219 of record NC_092156.1, on the reverse strand, counting down.
GGAAGAAAACCTGATGGAGTCTGCAAAAGACCTGAGACTGGGATGGAGATTTGTCTTCCAACAAGACAATGATCCAAAACATAAAGCAAAATCTACAATGGAATGGTTCAAAAATAAACATATCCAGGTGTTAGAATGGCCAAGTCAAAGTCCAGACCTGAATCCAATCGAGAATCTGTGGAAAGAACTGAAAACTGCTGTTCACAAATGCTCTCCATCCAACCTCACTGAGCTCGAGCTGTTTTGCAAGGAGGAATGGGAAAAAATTTCAGTCTCTCGATGTGCAAAACTGATAGAGACATACCCCAAGCGACTTACAGCTGTAATCGCAGCAAAAGGTGGCGCTACAAAGTATTAACTTAAGGGGGCTGAATAATTTTGCACGCCCAATTTTTCAGTTTTTGATTTGTTAAAAAAGTTTGAGATATCCAATAAATGTCGTTCCACTTCATGATTGTGTCCCACTTGTTGTTGATTCTTCACAAAAAAATACAGTTTTATATCTTTATGTTTGAAGCCTGAAATGTGGCAAAAGGTCGCAAAGTTCAAGGGGGCCGAATACTTTCGCAAGGCACTGTATATGTCTGTGTATATGTCTGTGTATGTGTCTGTGTATGCTGACGGTAAACTCACTAAGACCATACTGATTGTAGTGAGGCATAGTGATTTTATCGACCATAGTGAGGCATAGTGATTGTAGTGAGGCATAGTGATTGTACCGACCATAGTGAGACATAGTGATTGTATCGACCATAGTGAGGCATAGTGATTGTATCGACCATAGTGAGGCATAGTGATTGTATCGACCATAGTGAGGCATAGTGATTGTATTAACCATAGTGAGACATAGTGATTGTATCGACCATAGTGAGGCATAGTGACCATAGTGAGACATAGTGATTGTAGTGACCATAGTGAGGCATAGTGATTGTAGTGAGGCATAGTGGTTGTATCGACCATAGTGAGCCATAGTGATTGTATCGACCATAGTGAGGCATAGTGACCATAGTGAGACATAGTGATTGTAGTGACCATAGTGAGGCATAGTGATTGTAGTGAGGCATCGTGATTGTATCGACCATAGTGAGCCATAGTGATTGTATCGACCATAGTGAGGCATAGTGACCATAGTGAGACATAGTGATTGTAGTGACCATAGTGAGGCATAGTGATTGTAGTGAGGCATAGTGATTGTATCGACCATAGTGGCCATAGTGATTGTATCGACCATAGTGAGGCATAGTGATTGTATCGACCATAGTGAGGCATAGTGATTATATCGACCATAGTGAAGCATAGTGATTGTATTGACCATAGTGAGGCATAGTGATTGTATCGACCATAGTGAGGCATAGTGATTGTATCGACCATAGTGAGGCATAGTGATTGTATCGACCATAGTGAGGCATAGTGATTGTATCGACCATAGTGAGGCATAGTGATTGTATCGACCATAGTGAGGCATAGTGATTGTATCGACCATAGTGAGGCATAGTGATTGTATCGACCATAGTGAGGCATAGTGATTGTATCGACCATAGTGAGCCATAGTGATTGTATCGACCATAGTGAGGCATAGTGATTGTATCGACCATAGTGAGGCATAGTGATTGTATCGACCATAGTGAGGCATAGTGATTGTATCGACCATAGTGAGGCATAGTGATTGTATCGACCATAGTGAGGCATAGTGATTGTATCGACCATAGTGAGGCATAGTGATTGTACCGACCATAGTGAGGTATAGTGATTGTATCGACCATAGTGAGGCATAGTGATTGTATCGACCATAGTGAGGCATAGTGATTGTATCGACCATAGTGAGGCATTATAAATGTTATGTGGTTTTAGAAAGTACTGACGTAGATGAATGCAATATCCTCACTGTTGTTGCAGATATTGAAGGTACAGGTTGATCTATATTGACTGATGACAGGGATTAGGGGATATTGAAGGTACAGGTTGATCTATATTGATTGATGACAGGGATTAGGGGATATTGAAGGTACAGGTTGATCTATATTGACTGATGACAGGGATTAGGTGATATTGAAGGTACAGGTTAATCTATATTGACTGATAACAGGGATTAGGGGATATTGAAGGTACAGGTTGATCTATATTGACTGATAACAGGGATTAGGGGATATTGAAGGTACAGGTTGATCTATATTGACTGATAACAGGGATTAGGGGATATTGAAGGTACAGGTTGATCTATATTGATTGATAACAGGGATTAGGGGATATTGAAGGTACAGGTTGATCTATATTGACTGATAACAGGGATTAGGTACAGGTTGATCTATATTGACTGATAACAGGGATTAGGGGATATTGAAGGTACAGGTTGATCTATATTGACTGATAACAGGGATTAGGGGATATTGAAGGTACAGGTTGATCTATATTGACTGATAACAGGGATTAGGGGATATTGAAGGTACAGGTTGATCTATATTGACTGATAACAGGGATTAGGGGATATTGAAGGTACAGGTTGATCTATATTGATTGATGACAGGGATTAGGTACAGGTTGATCTATATTGATTGATGACAGGGATTAGGGGATATTGAAGGTACAGGTTGATCTATATTGACTGATAACAGGGATTGGGTGATATTGAAGGTACAGGTTGATCTATATTGACTGATAACAGGGATTAGGGGATATTGAAGGTACAGGTTGATCTATATTGATTGATGACAGGGATTAGGTACAGGTTGATCTATATTGATTGATGACAGGGATTAGGGGATATTGAAGGTACAGGTTGATCTATATTGACTGATAACAGGGATTGGGTGATATTGAAGGTACAGGTTGATCTATATTGACTGATAACAGGGATTAGGAGATATTGAAGGTACAGGTTGATCTATATTGATTGATAACAGGGATTAGGGGATATTGAAGGTACAGGTTGATCTATATTGACTGATAACAGGGATTAGGGGATATTGAAGGTACAGGTTGATCTATATTGATTGATGACAGGGATTAGGTACAGGTTGATCTATATTGATTGATGACAGGGATTAGGGGATATTGAAGGTACAGGTTGATCTATATTGACTGATAACAGGGATTGGTTGATATTGAAGGTACAGGTTGATCTATATTGACTGATAACAGGGATTAGGGGATATGAGGTTATATATTTATAGGTTATCATTTATAGGTTATATAACTGTGTTACCATCTATATCTATAGGTTATATAACTCAGTGTTACCATCTATAGGTTATATAACTGTGTTACCCTCTATAGGTTATATAACTCAGTGTTACCATCTATAGGTTATATAACAGTGTTACCATCTATAGGTTCTATAACAGTGTTACCATCTATAGGTTCTATAACAGTGTTACCATCTAAAGTTTATCTAACTCAGTGTTACCATCTATATGTTATATAACAGTGTTACCATCTATAGGTTATATAACTCAGTGTTACCATCTATATGTTATATAACTCACTTACCACCTATAGGTTATATAACAGTGTTACCATCTATAGGTTATATAACAGTGTTACCATCTATAGGTTATATAACAGTGTTACCATCTATAGGTCAGTGTTACCATCTATAGGTTCTATAACAGTGTTACCCTCTATAGGTTATATAACTCAGTGTTACCATCTATAGGTTATATAACTCAGTGTTACCATCTATAGGTTATATAACAGTGTTACCATCTATAGGTTATATAATAGTGTTACCATCTATAGGTTATATAACAGTGTTACCATCTATAGGTTATATAACAGTGTTACCATCTATAGGTCATATAACAGTGTTACCATCTATAGGTCATATAACAGTGTTACCATCTATAGGTTATATAACAGTGTTACCATCTATAGGTTATATAATAGTGTTACCATCTATAGGTTATATAACAGTGTTACCATCTATAGGTTATATAACTTAGTGTTACCATCTATAGGTTATATAACTCAGTGTTACCATCTATAGGTAATATAACTCAGTGTTACCATCTATAGGTTATATAACTCAGTGTTACCATCTTTAGGTTATATAACAGTGTTACCAACAGTAGTCAATATAGGATCTGAATCTAGAATCTGGTTCCTTCCTGAGTTCCCCCTTGCTTGCCTGTCACCCTAGACCTGACAGGAAGTTCCTCCTTGCTTGCCTGTCACCCTAGACGTGACAGGAAGTTCCTGACAGGAAGTTCCTCCTTGCCTGCCTGTCAACCTAGACATGGTATCAATGAAATAAACTCCTGCACTCCAACTGATTTGCGATATAGGTCATTATTTTGCGTTTGTAAAAAGAGCTATAAACAATAGAGGTAGGTTTATAAAACACAGATATAGTGCAGATCTAGGATCAGATTTAACTCACCCCAAATGAACCATTATGAGTCAAGTCGACGGTAATGAGTTGACATGGGACCTGATCCTAGATAAGCCGTCCTACTCTGAGACGCTTTATCAACTCCCTGACTTGAGACCAGTGCTTCAAGGCAACCAGGAGGGACCTTCCACTTGTTCTGATTCAGTCAGTTCAGGAAGTCTGTGAAAGGAGAGAGAAAACCAAGAAGGACCTCTCTGTCAGCTAACCGATGAATGTTGCACCATACTGTCGTGCACACACACACACACACACACACACACACACACAGCTGTTGGTGGCATGTGTGTTGTCTGCTGAACTGAGCAGAAGAAGGGTCATGTGACGGCCTCAGTCACACACACACCATTCTCAACCGCCCACACTCCTGCACCAGACTCCTGCATGACCAGCACACCACTCCTCCCGTGTAGTCCCTCTACCACAGTAACCATGGAAAAGGGAGTGTTACCAGGGAGTAAATCGGTTGTGAAGTGTAACCTTTTCACAGTTGATATCCCGGGGCAGCGATCGTCTCCTTCTCATCCAGAGATCAAGAAACAAATTGAATGTGTTCTAGTCCTGCTCTGCTATAGTACATCGTTTTGCAAGTAAACTAACTTCAAAATGAACGCTGAAAAGTATTACAGACCTGCATTAGATCCCTGTGAAAAATCAGACAAACTGCCAATGGGATGAACAATATAAAAACAGAATTCAGTTCAAAGAGTAGTACTATTGATTACAACTTTGAAGAACATTGATTATTTTATTGAATATGGAAAACATTTTACACACATCATGAATGGAAATGTACAGTCATATCTTTCCTGCTGTACAATGACCATAACGCAAAGATGGACAGATCGAGACACATAAAAGACCACCCACTGCACAAGCTTCAGACAGTTACATTATGCAGTACTTCCAGAGGAGTGTATCCAAGAGTCTCCACTGTTTTTGGGTCATTCCACGAAATGAGGGCCTTTTGCTTTCCCTTTGATATTTTAGGGATAAATTGAGCACCAATATTGAATTTAAAAAGCCTGTTAAATTTAGTGCCATTTAATATAGACCACATGGAGAATTCAATAAATCTGATTTAATAGAAATAGACTTCAGCATTTTTAAATGTCCCTCCGTGCACCCTCTCCGACTTCTAAGAAGATTTAACCCTCTTCATCCCAACATTTCTCCATCATTGTAAAGCCCTAGTTATTTTATTGTGATTAGTGATTCAGTCCCTCAGTTTTAAGGTCAACCCTGTTAAGTGAATTGAACTCTCATTTTTAATAATGGTGAAAATATTCCCATTTTAAATATTTCTTCCTAAAGAAACATTGAACATCTAGTAGTCAAATCATAATGTGAAAACAGGTGAGGTGGTTCTATTCTTTCTGGCCATGTTCTGGTGTTTTGTGGCGTAAAACTGAGCGGGTCGAGCGTCAACAAGTCAACCCTGTTACCAACAGACAGACATTCTAAAAATGTTTTAACAATTAAAAATGTTTTGGGAAGCCTGTTGCACATACAATAACAAGCTTCCATTCCCACTGTCACAAGGGGATTCATGGCTGATTTAAGATGACATAGTCAACCCCGTTACGATCAACCCCACCCCGTTACGGTCAACCCTGATTAGGGTCAACCCCGATTAGGGTCAACCCCACCCCGTTACGGTCAACCCCACCCCGTTACGGTCAACCCCACCCCGTTACGGTCAACCCCACCCCGTTACGGTCAACCCCACCCCGTTACGGTCAACCCCGTTACATTATTTGGCACTTGCTATAGTAATTTCCGTCTTTAACCTGTTCCTCTTTACGACAGAATGTTAAGATGGGGAAACTTAATGAAGTTCAACATGTCCTCTTTATGACAGAATGTTAAGATGGGGAAACTTAATGAAGTTCAACATGTCCTCTTTACGACAGAATGTTAAGATGGGGAAACTTAATGAAGTTCAACATGTCCTCTTTACGACAGAATGTTAAGATGGGGAAACTTAATGAAGTTCAACATGTCCTCTTTACGACAGAATGTTGAGATGGGGAAACTTAATGAAGTTCAACATGTCCTCTTTACGACAGAATGTTAAGATGGGGAAACTTAATGAAGTTCAACATGTCCTCTTTACGACAGAATGTTAAGATGGGGAAACTTAATGAAGTTCAACATGTCCTCTTTACGACAGAATGTTAAGATGAGGTGAAGTCAAACGTTTTCAAAAGGCACCGAATTAGTAGAACGACCCTTTGGATGATGCTTTATCCTGGGTACCAGTCTTACATTTATGGCTTGAAGAAGGAGACAACAGATCTGAGAGCAGGCTATAGGAGGAGACAACAGATCTGAGAGCAGGCTATAGAAGGAGACAACAGATCTGAGAGCAGGCTATAGAAGGAGACAACAGATCTGAGAGCAGGCTATAGGAGGAGACAACAGATCTGAGAGCAGGCTATAGAAGGAGACAACAGATCTGAGAGCAGGCTATAGAAGGAGACAACAGATCTGAGAGCAGGCTATAGAAGGAGACAACAGATCTGAGAGCCGGCTATAGAAGGAGACAACAGATCTGAGAGCAGGCTATAGAAGGAGACAACAGATCTGAGAGCAGGCTATAGAAGGAGACAACAGATCTGAGAGCAGGCTATAGAAGGAGACAACAGATCTGAGAGCAGGCTATAGAAGGAGACAACAGATCTGAGAGCAGGCTATAGAAGGAGACAACAGATCTGAGAGCAGGCTATAGAAGGAGACAAGAGATCTGAGAGCAGGCTATAGAAGGAGACAACAGATCTGAGAGCAGGCTATAGAAGGAGACAACAGATCTGAGAGCAGGCTATAGAAGGAGACAACAGATCTGAGAGCAGGCTATAGAAGGAGACAACAGATCTGAGAGCAGGCTATAGAAGGAGACAACAGATCTGAGAGCCGGCTATAGAAGGAGACAACAGATCTGAGAGCAGGCTATAGAAGGAGACAAAAGATCTGAGAGCAGGCTATAGAAGGAGACAACAGATCTGAGAGCAGGCTATAGAAGGAGACAACAGATCTGAGAGCCGGCTATAGAAGGAGACAACAGATCTGAGAGCAGGCTATAGAAGGAGACAACAGATCTGAGAGCAGGCTATAGAAGGAGACAAAAGATCTGAGAGCAGGCTATAGAAGGAGACAACAGATCTGAGAGCAGGCTAAAGAAGGAGACAACAGATCTGAGAGCAGGCTATAGAAGGAGACAACAGATCTGAGAGCAGGCTATAGAAGGAGACAACAGATCTGAGAGCAGGCTATAGAAGGAGACAACAGATCTGAGAGCAGGCTATAGAAGGAGGCAACAGATCTGAGAGCAGGCTATAGAAGGAGACAACAGATCTGAGAGCAGGCTAAAGAAGGAGACAACAGATCTGAGAGCAGGCTATAGAAGGAGACAACAGATCTGAGAGCAGGCTATAGAAGAAGACAACAGATCTGAGAGCAGGCTATAGAAGGAGACAACAGATCTGAGAGCAGGCTATAGAAGGAGACAACAGATCTGAGAGCAGGCTATAGAAGGAGACAACAGATCTGAGAGCAGGCTATAGAAGGAGACAACAGATCTGAGAGCAGGCTATAGAAGGAGACAACAGATCTGAGAGCAGGCTATAGATCTGAGAGCAGCCATTATTATGAGCCGTCCTCCCCTCACCAGCCTCCACTGATATAGATGCTTGATCAGAGGACTTCCCCCTCTCCCTCTCTCTTCCTTCCTTCCTTCCTACAGGTATATGTCCAGAAGTCTTTCTCTGAGTTCTTGGTGGGGACCCTAAATTCCAACTCCCCCTCCTTCCATCCCATGTTCCATTCCTCTTCTCACCCTGCCTCTCTCAACAGGTGCATGTCCAGAAGTCTTTCTGAGGGTTCTTCTTGGCTGGCAGTCTGAAAGAAGATGTCCCTGTATAGGACCCACAATAGGACCCAGACACTCCTGTGTTGTTGAGAACCGGGGGAGGGGGTCTGGTCTGTCTCTTCAGCCTGGAGGCCAGGGCCATGAACACATCCTCCACGCTGTCCTGATGCCCCCCTCCTGATTCTCCTCCTCCTCCAGGGAGGCTTTTAGCAGACGTTTCAAACAGAATCATCCCGTGGGCAACTGCAAACTTCTGGGCCTGATCCCGTGTCACCTGACCTTCGACCTTGATGGAGCGGGGGTCACAGCTGCAGGTGTCACGGAGGTCGCTCTTGTTGCCCACGAGGAACCTGCAGAGGGGGAGACATATGGAGAGTTTAAAACGTTACAGGTTACAACCGAAAAGGCAATGTTGGCCGCTACTGAGTATTCAAAACGATGTGTTTACTGTGTGTTGGTTGAGGTGTGTGTGTAACACAGCTGCCCAATGCTGACACGATGCAGCTTTTCTGAATCTGATCCTGGCGATAGAGCTAGTTCCTCTGGGCCTCCACGTGGAACTGATCAGGTGTAAACGGGGCCATGTAACAAAAAAGGACAAATGGAAATTGGCTTCTAATATGACTGACTAACCTGGTTATCTCCTGTCCCAATGAGTACCGTCTACACCCCTCTATCCAGGTTGTGTGTATATAACTAACCTGGTAATCTCCTGTCCCAGTGAGTACCGTCTACACCCCTCTATCCAGGTTGTGTGTGTATATAACTAACCTGGTTATCTCCTGTCCCAGTGAGTACCGTCTACACCCCTCTATCCAGGTTGTGTGTATATAACTAACCTGGTAATCTCCTGTCCCAGTGAGTACCGTCTACACCCCTCTATCCAGGTTGTGTGTATATAACTAACCAGGTAATCTCCTGTCCTAGTGAGTACCGTCTACACCCCTCTATCCAGGTTGTGTGTATATAACTAACCTGGTAATCTCCTGTCCCAGTGAGTACCGTCTACACCCCTCTATCCAGGTTGTGTGTGTATAACTAACCTGGTTAACTCCTGTCCGAGTGAGTACCGTCTACACTCCTCTATCCAGGTTGTGTGTGTATATAACTAACCTGGTAATCTCCTGTCCCAGTGAGTATCTTCTACACCCCTCTATCCAGGTTGTGTGTATATAACTAACCTGGTAATCTCCTGTCCCAGTGAGTACCGTCTACACCCCTCTATCCAGGTTGTGTGTATATAACTAACCTGGTAATCTCCTGTCCCAGTGAGTACCGTCTACACCCCTCTATCCAGGTTGTGTGTATATAACTAACCTGGTAATCTCCTGTCCCAGTGAGTACCGTCTACACCCCTCTATCCAGGTTGTGTGTGTATAACTAACCTGGTTAACTCCTGTCCCAGTGAGTACCGTCTACACTCCTCTATCCAGGTTGTGTGTGTATATAACTAACCTGGTAATCTCCTGTCCCAGTGAGTATCTTCTACACCCCTCTATCCAGGTTGTGTGTATATAACTAACCTGGTAATCTCCTGTCCCAGTGAGTACCTTCTACACTCCTCTATCCAGGTTGTGTGTATATAACTAACCTGGTAATCTCCTGTCCCAGTGAGTATCTTCTACACTCCTCTATCCAGGTTGTGTGTATATAACTAACCTGGTAATCTCCTGTCCCAGTGAGTACCGTCTACACTCCTCTATCCAGGTTGTGTGTATATAACTAACCTGGTAATCTCCTGTCCCAGTGAGTACCTTCTACACCCCTCTATCCAGGTTGTGTGTGTATATAACTAACCTGGTAATCTCCTGTCCCAGTGAGTACCTTCTACACCCCTCTATCCAGGTTGTGTGTATATATAACTAACCTGGTTATCTCCTGTCCCAGTGAGTACCGTCTACACCCCTCTATCCAGGTTGTGTGTATATATAACTAACCTGGTTATCTCCTGTCCCAGTGAGTACCTTCTACACCCCTCTATCCAGGTTGTGTGTATATGTAACTAACCTGGTTATCTCCTGTCCCAGTGAGTACCTTCTACCCTCCTCTATCCAGGTTGTGTGTGTATATAACTAACCTGGTAATCTCCTGTCCCAGTGAGTACCTTCTACCCTCCTCTATCCAGGTTGTGTGTGTATATAACTAACCTGGTAATCTCCTGTCCCAGTGAGTACCGTCTACACTCCTCTATCCAGGTTGTGTGTGTATATAACTAACCTGGTTATCTCCTGTCCCAGTGAGTACCGTCTACACTCCTCTATCCAGGTTGTGTGTATATATATAACCTGGTTATCTCCTGTCCCAGTGAGTACCGTCTACACTCCTCTATCCAGGTTGTGTGTATATATAACTAACCTGGTTATCTCCTGTCCCAGTGAGTACCGTCTACACCCCTCTATCCAGGTTGTGTGTGTATATAACTAACCTGGTAATCTCCTGTCCCAGTGAGTACCGTCTACACTCCTCTATCCAGGTTGTGTGTGTATATAACTAACCTGGTAATCTCCTGTCCCAGTGAGTACCGTCTACACTCCTCTATCCAGGTTGTGTGTATATATATAACCTGGTTATCTCCTGTCCCAGTGAGTACCGTCTACACTCCTCTATCCAGGTTGTGTGTATATAACTAACCTGGTAATCTCCTGTCCCAGTGAGTACCGTCTACACTCCTCTATCCAGGTTGTGTGTATATATAACTAACCTGGTTATCTCCTGTCCCAGTGAGTACCGTCTACACTCCTCTATCCAGGTTGTGTGTGTATATAACTAACCTGGTAAACTCCTGTCCCAGTGAGTACCGTCTACACCCCTCTATCCAGGTTGTGTGTGTATATAACTAACCTGGTAATCTCCTGTCCCAGTGAGTACCGTCTACACTCCTCTATCCAGGTTGTGTGTGTATATAACTAACCTGGTAATCTCCTGTCCCAGTGAGTACCGTCTACACTCCTCTATCCAGGTTGTGTGTATATAACTAACCTGGTAATCTCCTGTCCCAGTGAGTATCTTCTACACCCCTCTATCCAGGTTGTGTGTATATAACTAACCTGGTAATCTCCTGTCCCAGTGAGTACCTTCTACACTCCTCTATCCAGGTTGTGTGTATATAACTAACCTGGTAATCTCCTGTCCCAGTGAGTATCTTCTACACTCCTCTATCCAGGTTGTGTGTATATAACTAACCTGGTAATCTCCTGTCCCAGTGAGTACCGTCTACACTCCTCTATCCAGGTTGTGTGTATATAACTAACCTGGTAATCTCCTGTCCCAGTGAGTACCTTCTACACCCCTCTATCCAGGTTGTGTGTGTATATAACTAACCTGGTAATCTCCTGTCCCAGTGAGTACCTTCTACACCCCTCTATCCAGGTTGTGTGTATATATAACTAACCTGGTTATCTCCTGTCCCAGTGAGTACCGTCTACACCCCTCTATCCAGGTTGTGTGTATATATAACTAACCTGGTTATCTCCTGTCCCAGTGAGTACCTTCTACACCCCTCTATCCAGGTTGTGTGTATATGTAACTAACCTGGTTATCTCCTGTCCCAGTGAGTACCTTCTACCCTCCTCTATCCAGGTTGTGTGTGTATATAACTAACCTGGTAATCTCCTGTCCCAGTGAGTACCTTCTACCCTCCTCTATCCAGGTTGTGTGTGTATATAACTAACCTGGTAATCTCCTGTCCCAGTGAGTACCGTCTACACTCCTCTATCCAGGTTGTGTGTGTATATAACTAACCTGGTTATCTCCTGTCCCAGTGAGTACCGTCTACACTCCTCTATCCAGGTTGTGTGTATATATATAACCTGGTTATCTCCTGTCCCAGTGAGTACCGTCTACACTCCTCTATCCAGGTTGTGTGTATATATAACTAACCTGGTTATCTCCTGTCCCAGTGAGTACCGTCTACACCCCTCTATCCAGGTTGTGTGTGTATATAACTAACCTGGTAATCTCCTGTCCCAGTGAGTACCGTCTACACTCCTCTATCCAGGTTGTGTGTGTATATAACTAACCTGGTAATCTCCTGTCCCAGTGAGTACCGTCTACACTCCTCTATCCAGGTTGTGTGTATATATATAACCTGGTTATCTCCTGTCCCAGTGAGTACCGTCTACACTCCTCTATCCAGGTTGTGTGTATATAACTAACCTGGTAATCTCCTGTCCCAGTGAGTACCGTCTACACTCCTCTATCCAGGTTGTGTGTATATATAACTAACCTGGTTATCTCCTGTCCCAGTGAGTACCGTCTACACTCCTCTATCCAGGTTGTGTGTGTATATAACTAACCTGGTAATCTCCTGTCCCAGTGAGTACCGTCTACACCCCTCTATCCAGGTTGTGTGTGTATATAACTAACCTGGTAATCTCCTGTCCCAGTGAGTACCGTCTACACTCCTCTATCCAGGTTGTGTGTGTATATAACTAACCTGGTAATCTCCTGTCCCAGTGAGTACCGTCTACACTCCTCTATCCAGGTTGTGTGTATATAACTAACCTGGTAATCTCCTGTCCAAGTGAGTACCGTCTACACTCCTCTATCCAGGTTGTGTGTGTATATAACTAACCTGGTTATCTCCTGTCCCAGTGAGTACCGTCTACACTCCTCTATCCAGGTTGTGTGTATATATAACTAACCTGGTAATCTCCTGTCCCAGTGAGTACCGTCTACACCCCTCTATCCAGGTTGTGTGTGAATAACTAACCTGGTAATCTCCTGTCCCAGTGAGTACCGTCTACACTCCTCTATCCAGGTTGTGTGTGAATAACTAACCTGGTAATCTCCTGTCCCAGTGAGTACCGTCTACACTCCTCTATCCAGGTTGTGTGTATATAACTAACCTGGTAATCTCCTGTCCCAGTGAGTACCGTCTACACTCCTCTATCCAGGTTGTGTGTATATAACTAACCTGGTAATCTCCTGTCCCAGTGAGTACCGTCTACACCCCTCTATCCAGGTTGTGTGTGTATATAACTAACCTGGTAATCTCCTGTCCCAGTGAGTACCGTCTACACTCCTCTATCCAGGTTGTGTGTGTATATAACTAACCTGGTAATCTCCTGTCCCAGTGAGTACCGTCTACACTCCTCTATCCAGGTTGTGTGTATATAACTAACCTGGTAATCTCCTGTCCCAGTGAGTACCGTCTACACTCCTCTATCCAGGTTGTGTGTGTATATAACTAACCTGGTTATCTCCTGTCCCAGTGAGTACCGTCTACACTCCTCTATCCAGGTTGTGTGTATATATAACTAACCTGGTAATCTCCTGTCCCAGTGAGTACCGTCTACACCCCTCTATCCAGGTTGTGTGTGAATAACTAACCTGGTAATCTCCTGTCCCAGTGAGTACCGTCTACACTCCTCTATCCAGGTTGTGTGTGAATAACTAACCTGGTTATCTCCTGTCCCAGTGAGTACCGTCTACACTCCTCTATCCAGGTTGTGTGTATATAACTAACCTGGTAATCTCCTGTCCCAGTGAGTACCGTCATCACTCCTCTATCCAGGTTGTGTGTATATAACTAACCTGGTAATCTCCTGTCCCAGTGAGTACCGTCTACACTCCTCTATCCAGGTTGTGTGTATATATAACTAACCTGGTTATCTCCTGTCCCAGTGAGTACCGTCTACACCCCTCTATCCAGGTTGTGTGTGTATATAACTAACCTGGTAATCTCCTGTCCCAGTGAGTACCGTCTACCCTCCTCTATCCAGGTTGTGTGTGTATATAACTAACCTGGTTATCTCCTGTCCCAGTGAGTACCGTCTACCCTCCTCTATCCAGGTTGTGTGTATATAACTAACCTGGTAATCTCCTGTCCCAGTGAGTACCGTCTACACCCCTCTATCCAGGTTGTGTGTGTATATAACTAACCTGGTTATCTCCTGTCCCAGTGAGTACCGTCTACACCCCTCTATCCAGGTTGTGTGTATATAACTAACCTGGTAATCTCCTGTCCCAGTGAGTACCGTCTACACCCCTCTATCCAGGTTGTGTGTATATAACTAACCAGGTAATCTCCTGTCCCAGTGAGTACCGTCTACACCCCTCTATCCAGGTTGTGTGTATATAACTAACCTGGTAATCTCCTGTCCCAGTGAGTACCGTCTACACCCCTCTATCCAGGTTGTGTGTATATAACTAACCTGGTAATCTCCTGTCCCAGTGAGTACCGTCTACACCCCTCTATCCAGGTTGTGTGTATATAACTAACCTGGTAATCTCCTGTCCCAGTGAGTACCGTCTACACCCCTCTATCCAGGTTGTGTGTATATAACTAACCTGGTAATCTCCTGTCCCAGTGAGTACCGTCTACACCCCTCTATCCAGGTTGTGTGTGTATAACTAACCTGGTTAACTCCTGTCCCAGTGAGTACCGTCTACACTCCTCTATCCAGGTTGTGTGTGTATATAACTAACCTGGTAATCTCCTGTCCCAGTGAGTATCTTCTACACCCCTCTATCCAGGTTGTGTGTGTATATAACTAACCTGGTAATCTCCTGTCCCAGTGAGTACCTTCTACACCCCTCTATCCAGGTTGTGTGTATATATAACTAACCTGGTTATCTCCTGTCCCAGTGAGTACCGTCTACACCCCTCTATCCAGGTTGTGTGTATATATAACTAACCTGGTTATCTCCTGTCCCAGTGAGTACCTTCTACACCCCTCTATCCAGGTTGTGTGTATATGTAACTAACCTGGTTATCTCCTGTCCCAGTGAGTACCTTCTACCCTCCTCTATCCAGGTTGTGTGTGTATATAACTAACCTGGTAATCTCCTGTCCCAGTGAGTACCTTCTACCCTCCTCTATCCAGGTTGTGTGTGTATATAACTAACCTGGTAATCTCCTGTCCCAGTGAGTACCGTCTACACTCCTCTATCCAGGTTGTGTGTGTATATAACTAACCTGGTTATCTCCTGTCCCAGTGAGTACCGTCTACACTCCTCTATCCAGGTTGTGTGTATATATATAACCTGGTTATCTCCTGTCCCAGTGAGTACCGTCTACACTCCTCTATCCAGGTTGTGTGTATATATAACTAACCTGGTTATCTCCTGTCCCAGTGAGTACCGTCTACACCCCTCTATCCAGGTTGTGTATATAACTAACCTGGTAATCTCCTGTCCCAGTGAGTACCGTCTACACTCCTCTATCCAGGTTGTGTGTGTATATAACTAACCTGGTAATCTCCTGTCCCAGTGAGTACCGTCTACACTCCTCTATCCAGGTTGTGTGTATATAACTAACCTGGTAATCTCCTGTCCCAGTGAGTACCGTCTACACTCCTCTATCCAGGTTGTGTGTGTATATAACTAACCTGGTTATCTCCTGTCCCAGTGAGTACCGTCTACACTCCTCTATCCAGGTTGTGTGTATATATAACTAACCTGGTAATCTCCTGTCCCAGTGAGTACCGTCTACACCCCTCTATCCAGGTTGTGTGTGAATAACTAACCTGGTAATCTCCTGTCCCAGTGAGTACCGTCTACACTCCTCTATCCAGGTTGTGTGTGAATAACTAACCTGGTAATCTCCTGTCCCAGTGAGTACCGTCTACACTCCTCTATCCAGGTTGTGTGTATATAACTAACCTGGTAATCTCCTGTCCCAGTGAGTACCTTCTACACCCCTCTATCCAGGTTGTGTGTATATATAACTAACCTGGTTATCTCCTGTCCCAGTGAGTACCTTCTACACCCCTCTATCCAGGTTGTGTGTATATGTAACTAACCTGGTTATCTCCTGTCCCAGTGAGTACCTTCTACCCTCCTCTATCCAGGTTGTGTGTGTATATAACTAACCTGGTAATCTCCTGTCCCAGTGAGTACCTTCTACCCTCCTCTATCCAGGTTGTGTGTGTATATAACTAACCTGGTAATCTCCTGTCCCAGTGAGTACCGTCTACACTCCTCTATCCAGGTTGTGTGTGTATATAACTAACCTGGTTATCTCCTGTCCCAGTGAGTACCGTCTACACTCCTCTATCCAGGTTGTGTGTATATATATAACCTGGTTATCTCCTGTCCCAGTGAGTACCGTCTACACTCCTCTATCCAGGTTGTGTGTATATATAACTAACCTGGTTATCTCCTGTCCCAGTGAGTACCGTCTACACCCCTCTATCCAGGTTGTGTGTGTATATAACTAACCTGGTAATCTCCTGTCCCAGTGAGTACCGTCTACACTCCTCTATCCAGGTTGTGTGTGTATATAACTAACCTGGTAATCTCCTGTCCCAGTGAGTACCGTCTACACTCCTCTATCCAGGTTGTGTGTATATATATAACCTGGTTATCTCCTGTCCCAGTGAGTACCGTCTACACTCCTCTATCCAGGTTGTGTGTATATAACTAACCTGGTAATCTCCTGTCCCAGTGAGTACCGTCTACACTCCTCTATCCAGGTTGTGTGTATATATAACTAACCTGGTTATCTCCTGTCCCAGTGAGTACCGTCTACACTCCTCTATCCAGGTTGTGTGTGTATATAACTAACCTGGTAATCTCCTGTCCCAGTGAGTACCGTCTACACCCCTCTATCCAGGTTGTGTGTGTATATAACTAACCTGGTAATCTCCTGTCCCAGTGAGTACCGTCTACACTCCTCTATCCAGGTTGTGTGTGTATATAACTAACCTGGTAATCTCCTGTCCCAGTGAGTACCGTCTACACTCCTCTATCCAGGTTGTGTGTATATAACTAACCTGGTAATCTCCTGTCCAAGTGAGTACCGTCTACACTCCTCTATCCAGGTTGTGTGTGTATATAACTAACCTGGTTATCTCCTGTCCCAGTGAGTACCGTCTACACTCCTCTATCCAGGTTGTGTGTATATATAACTAACCTGGTAATCTCCTGTCCCAGTGAGTACCGTCTACACCCCTCTATCCAGGTTGTGTGTGAATAACTAACCTGGTAATCTCCTGTCCCAGTGAGTACCGTCTACACTCCTCTATCCAGGTTGTGTGTGAATAACTAACCTGGTAATCTCCTGTCCCAGTGAGTACCGTCTACACTCCTCTATCCAGGTTGTGTGTATATAACTAACCTGGTAATCTCCTGTCCCAGTGAGTACCGTCTACACTCCTCTATCCAGGTTGTGTGTATATAACTAACCTGGTAATCTCCTGTCCCAGTGAGTACCGTCTACACCCCTCTATCCAGGTTGTGTGTGTATATAACTAACCTGGTAATCTCCTGTCCCAGTGAGTACCGTCTACACTCCTCTATCCAGGTTGTGTGTGTATATAACTAACCTGGTAATCTCCTGTCCCAGTGAGTACCGTCTACACTCCTCTATCCAGGTTGTGTGTATATAACTAACCTGGTAATCTCCTGTCCCAGTGAGTACCGTCTACACTCCTCTATCCAGGTTGTGTGTGTATATAACTAACCTGGTTATCTCCTGTCCCAGTGAGTACCGTCTACACTCCTCTATCCAGGTTGTGTGTATATATAACTAACCTGGTAATCTCCTGTCCCAGTGAGTACCGTCTACACCCCTCTATCCAGGTTGTGTGTGAATAACTAACCTGGTAATCTCCTGTCCCAGTGAGTACCGTCTACACTCCTCTATCCAGGTTGTGTGTGAATAACTAACCTGGTTATCTCCTGTCCCAGTGAGTACCGTCTACACTCCTCTATCCAGGTTGTGTGTATATAACTAACCTGGTAATCTCCTGTCCCAGTGAGTACCGTCATCACTCCTCTATCCAGGTTGTGTGTATATAACTAACCTGGTAATCTCCTGTCCCAGTGAGTACCGTCTACACTCCTCTATCCAGGTTGTGTGTATATATAACTAACCTGGTTATCTCCTGTCCCAGTGAGTACCGTCTACACCCCTCTATCCAGGTTGTGTGTGTATATAACTAACCTGGTAATCTCCTGTCCCAGTGAGTACCGTCTACCCTCCTCTATCCAGGTTGTGTGTGTATATAACTAACCTGGTTATCTCCTGTCCCAGTGAGTACCGTCTACCCTCCTCTATCCAGGTTGTGTGTATATAACTAACCTGGTAATCTCCTGTCCCAGTGAGTACCGTCTACACCCCTCTATCCAGGTTGTGTGTGTATATAACTAACCTGGTTATCTCCTGTCCCAGTGAGTACCGTCTACACCCCTCTATCCAGGTTGTGTGTATATAACTAACCTGGTAATCTCCTGTCCCAGTGAGTACCGTCTACACCCCTCTATCCAGGTTGTGTGTATATAACTAACCAGGTAATCTCCTGTCCCAGTGAGTACCGTCTACACCCCTCTATCCAGGTTGTGTGTATATAACTAACCTGGTAATCTCCTGTCCCAGTGAGTACCGTCTACACCCCTCTATCCAGGTTGTGTGTATATAACTAACCTGGTAATCTCCTGTCCCAGTGAGTACCGTCTACACCCCTCTATCCAGGTTGTGTGTATATAACTAACCTGGTAATCTCCTGTCCCAGTGAGTACCGTCTACACCCCTCTATCCAGGTTGTGTGTATATAACTAACCTGGTAATCTCCTGTCCCAGTGAGTACCGTCTACACCCCTCTATCCAGGTTGTGTGTGTATAACTAACCTGGTTAACTCCTGTCCCAGTGAGTACCGTCTACACTCCTCTATCCAGGTTGTGTGTGTATATAACTAACCTGGTAATCTCCTGTCCCAGTGAGTATCTTCTACACCCCTCTATCCAGGTTGTGTGTGTATATAACTAACCTGGTAATCTCCTGTCCCAGTGAGTACCTTCTACACCCCTCTATCCAGGTTGTGTGTATATATAACTAACCTGGTTATCTCCTGTCCCAGTGAGTACCGTCTACACCCCTCTATCCAGGTTGTGTGTATATATAACTAACCTGGTTATCTCCTGTCCCAGTGAGTACCTTCTACACCCCTCTATCCAGGTTGTGTGTATATGTAACTAACCTGGTTATCTCCTGTCCCAGTGAGTACCTTCTACCCTCCTCTATCCAGGTTGTGTGTGTATATAACTAACCTGGTAATCTCCTGTCCCAGTGAGTACCTTCTACCCTCCTCTATCCAGGTTGTGTGTGTATATAACTAACCTGGTAATCTCCTGTCCCAGTGAGTACCGTCTACACTCCTCTATCCAGGTTGTGTGTGTATATAACTAACCTGGTTATCTCCTGTCCCAGTGAGTACCGTCTACACTCCTCTATCCAGGTTGTGTGTATATATATAACCTGGTTATCTCCTGTCCCAGTGAGTACCGTCTACACTCCTCTATCCAGGTTGTGTGTATATATAACTAACCTGGTTATCTCCTGTCCCAGTGAGTACCGTCTACACCCCTCTATCCAGGTTGTGTATATAACTAACCTGGTAATCTCCTGTCCCAGTGAGTACCGTCTACACTCCTCTATCCAGGTTGTGTGTGTATATAACTAACCTGGTAATCTCCTGTCCCAGTGAGTACCGTCTACACTCCTCTATCCAGGTTGTGTGTATATATATAACCTGGTTATCTCCTGTCCCAGTGAGTACCGTCTACACTCCTCTATCCAGGTTGTGTGTATATAACTAACCTGGTAATCTCCTGTCCCAGTGAGTACCGTCTACACTCCTCTATCCAGGTTGTGTGTATATATAACTAACCTGGTTATCTCCTGTCCCAGTGAGTACCGTCTACACTCCTCTATCCAGGTTGTGTGTGTATATAACTAACCTGGTAATCTCCTGTCCCAGTGAGTACCGTCTACACCCCTCTATCCAGGTTGTGTGTGTATATAACTAACCTGGTAATCTCCTGTCCCAGTGAGTACCGTCTACACTCCTCTATCCAGGTTGTGTGTGTATATAACTAACCTGGTAATCTCCTGTCCCAGTGAGTACCGTCTACACTCCTCTATCCAGGTTGTGTGTATATAACTAACCTGGTAATCTCCTGTCCAAGTGAGTACCGTCTACACTCCTCTATCCAGGTTGTGTGTGTATATAACTAACCTGGTTATCTCCTGTCCCAGTGAGTACCGTCTACACTCCTCTATCCAGGTTGTGTGTATATATAACTAACCTGGTAATCTCCTGTCCCAGTGAGTACCGTCTACACCCCTCTATCCAGGTTGTGTGTGAATAACTAACCTGGTAATCTCCTGTCCCAGTGAGTACCGTCTACACTCCTCTATCCAGGTTGTGTGTGAATAACTAACCTGGTAATCTCCTGTCCCAGTGAGTACCGTCTACACTCCTCTATCCAGGTTGTGTGTATATAACTAACCTGGTAATCTCCTGTCCCAGTGAGTACCGTCTACACTCCTCTATCCAGGTTGTGTGTATATAACTAACCTGGTAATCTCCTGTCCCAGTGAGTACCGTCTACACCCCTCTATCAAGGTTGTGTGTGTATATAACTAACCTGGTAATCTCCTGTCCCAGTGAGTACCGTCTACACTCCTCTATCCAGGTTGTGTGTGTATATAACTAACCTGGTAATCTCCTGTCCCAGTGAGTACCGTCTACACTCCTCTATCCAGGTTGTGTGTATATAACTAACCTGGTAATCTCCTGTCCCAGTGAGTACCGTCTACACTCCTCTATCCAGGTTGTGTGTGTATATAACTAACCTGGTTATCTCCTGTCCCAGTGAGTACCGTCTACACTCCTCTATCCAGGTTGTGTGTATATATAACTAACCTGGTAATCTCCTGTCCCAGTGAGTACCGTCTACACCCCTCTATCCAGGTTGTGTGTGAATAACTAACCTGGTAATCTCCTGTCCCAGTGAGTACCGTCTACACTCCTCTATCCAGGTTGTGTGTGAATAACTAACCTGGTTATCTCCTGTCCCAGTGAGTACCGTCTACACTCCTCTATCCAGGTTGTGTGTATATAACTAACCTGGTAATCTCCTGTCCCAGTGAGTACCGTCTACACTCCTCTATCCAGGTTGTGTGTATATAACTAACCTGGTAATCTCCTGTCCCAGTGAGTACCGTCTACACTCCTCTATCCAGGTTGTGTGTATATATAACTAACCTGGTTATCTCCTGTCCCAGTGAGTACCGTCTACCCTCCTCTATCCAGGTTGTGTGTATATAACTAACCTGGTTATCTCCTGTCCCAGTGAGTACCGTCTACCCTCCTCTATCCAGGTTGTGTGTATATAACTAACCTGGTTATCTCCTGTCCCAGTGAGTACCGTCTACACTCCTCTATCCAGGTTGTGTATATATAACTAACCTGGTTATCTCCTGTCCCAGTGAGTACCGTCTACACCCCTCTATCCAGGTTGTGTGTGTATATAACTAACCTGGTAATCTCCTGTCCCAGTGAGTACCTTCTACCCTCCTCTATCCAGGTTGTGTGTGTATATAACTAACCTGGTTATCTCCTGTCCCAGTGAGTACACCCCTCTATCCAGGTTGTGTGTGTATATAACTAACCTGGTAATCTCCTGTTCCAGTGAGTACCGTCTACACTCCTCTATCCAGGTTGTGTGTATATATAACTAACCTGGTTATCTCCTGTCCCAGTGAGTACCGTCTACACCCCTCTATCCAGGTTGTGTGTGTATATAACTAACCTGGTTATCTCCTGTCCCAGTGAGTACCGTCTACACTCCTCTATCCAGGCTGTGTGTATATATAACTAACCTGGTTATCTCCTGTCCCAGTGAGTACCTTCTACCCTCCTCTATCCAGGTTGTGTGTATATATAACTAACCTGGTTATCTCCTGTCCCAGTGAGTACCGTCTACCCTCCTCTATCCAGGTTGTGTGTATATATAACTAACCTGGTTATCTCCTGTCCCAGTGAGTACCGTCTACACTCCTCTATCCAGGTTGTGTGTGTATATAACTAACCTGGTTATCTCCTGTCCCAGTGAGTACCGTCTACCCCCCTCTATCCAGGTTGTGTGTATATAACTAACCTGGTTATCTCCTGTCCCAGTGAGTACCGTCTACACTCCTCTATCCAGGTTGTGTGTGTATATAACTAACCTGGTTATCTCCTGTCCCAGTGAGTACCGTCTACACTCCTCTATCCAGGTTGTGTATATATAACTAACCTGGTTATCTCCTGTCCCAGTGAGTACCGTCTACACTCCTCTATCCAGGCTGGCAGGCCTCTGAAGCTGTCTGGTCTGGTGACGTCGTAGATGAAGAGAACAGCATGAACGTTCCGATAGTACTGCTGGACCATCGACTTCCTGAAACGCTCCTGGCCCGCCGTGTCCCATAGCTGGAGCTGGAGGGAGAGAGATGGTTGGGGGGGTGAAACTATTCTACATGTGAGAGAAGGGGTTTTAGAGATGGAGGAGCGGGAGTAGAGAGGGTGAGGGAGAGAGATGGTTGGGGGGGGGGGGGGGGGGTGAAACTATTCTACATGTGAGAGAAGGGGTTTTAGAGATGGAGGAGCGGGAGTACAGAGGGTGAGGGAGAGAGATGGTTGGGGGGTGAAACTATTCTACATGTGAGAGAAGGGGTTTTAGAGATGGAGAAAGAGGGGGAAGCAGACAGAGAGAGAGGGAGGGGCCTTTTCTCAATTAAATTTGCTCACCTCCTGCGTCCTCTCTCCTCCATCCTCTCTGTCCTCCTTTAAAAAAGGTCCAAGTTAAACCAGGAGAGGCGGCGAGGAGGGAAAGTTGACGAGAATGAGCTTGTATGAAATTAGACTTCTCCAATCGCTCGTCATTGGGCTAATGAGGTTTAGAGGGTTGAATCCCAACATAAACATATAAAGTGATATAAACTAATTTAGATGGTTGTACAAGATATTTTAAAGATAAAAGGATAAGTAGAATAAATGTTTACATTAATTTCTCCTTTGATAAAAACAATAGCTGATTTAAAGGGGGCGTGGAAGATTTCAAAACACTTGTGCTTCATCGCCAAAAGGACGCTATCAAGGAGGGGAGGTCCGTCTCCCTTTTGTCTACTAATGAACTGACACTCTCCTCAACCACTTATCAGGTTCTGGATCACGTGGGAGAGAGAGGGCGGGAGGAGTGTGGGGGCGGGAGGAGAGAGAGGGGGAGAGAGAGGGCGGGGGAGAAGGGGAGAGAGAGGGCGGGGGAGAGAGAGGGGGGGCAGTGGAGAGAGGGAGGGCGGGGGAGAGAGGGAGGGCGGGGGAGAGAGGGAGGGCGGGCGGGGGGAGAGAGGGCGGGGGGAGAGAGAGCGGGAGGGTGTGGGAGAGAGAGGGCGGGGGGAGAGAGGGCGAGAGGGTGTGGGAGAGAGGGCGGGGGGAGAGAGGGTGTGGGAGAGAGAGGGCGGGGGGGGTGGGAGAGAGAGGGCGGGGGAGAGAGGGCGGGGGGGTGGGAGAGAGAGGGCGGGGGAGAGAGGGCGGGGGGGGGGGGGGTGGTGAGAGAGAGGGCGGGGGGGTGGGAGAGAGGGCAGGGGCGGCAGGGGGGTGTGGGAGAGAGGGCGGGGGAGCGTGTGAGAGAGGGCGGGGGGGTGTGGGAAAGAGGGCGGCTGTATAAACTCTCTCACACAGTAAGTCAGCAGATGATGTTATTCTACTTTTCATCAACATATCGACTCACCAGATAGAAGACCAACGTCAATATAACGATTTCTCCTCCACTTCTCTGATGATAACTCCAATCAGAAGGTAAACCCTGTCTCCTAGTAACCTCTGGGCTCTAAAGGGCTCTACCTCTGATGTAAACTCCAATCAGAAGGTCAACCCTGTCTCCTAGTAACCTCCGGGCTCTAAAGTGCTCTACCTCTGATGTAAACTCCAATCAGAAGGTCAACCCTGTCTCCTAGTAACCTCCGGGCTCTAAAGGGCTCTACCTCTGATGTATGATGTAAACAGAGCGTAGTTTGCATCGAGTTCTACATACTTTTGTCCCACTGCGTTTTTGGAACGGAACGTATACGGCGCTCTGCCCCTCCGTTTCCGTAGGCCAGCCCTTAAGGCAGTGGAATGTTGAGATTAAATACACAGAGGACTTTTGGCCCCTAAATGAGATATGTGTTTTGAAGCGAGGTCAGAGGTCAGAGAGAGAGAACCAGAATACACAAAAGACAAAAGGCAGAAATACATTATGTCACATACTTGCCTGGTGAGTAATGCTTGATTTCATTTGTCCTGGCACAATGGAACCAATTGGATAGTCCCAAAAGTGAAAACACTATACAATGCAGAAAACCTAAAACATCTCAAGTATTCATAATATTTTAAACAAGTATTCTGCCCATGTCTGGCCTCCTCTCTCTCTCTCTTTAACCCAGATACAAAACAATGTCTTGTTAACCACCATGCTTCCTCTATCATGTGGTCTGCCCTGCTCTGATAAAGAGAGCATGGGTTGGCCAATATCCTCTTTTCATGCCTGTGTTTCCGTAAACACACAGAAATCACATTATTTAGCCCATCACGGATGTTACAATACTTTTCACGACATTAAATAACCCTACTAATGTTGTGTGCTGAGGTGAAAGGTTTTTATCCAACTTTTTTTTTAAACTACGCAAGTCAATTAAAGAACAAATTCTTATTTACACTGACCGGCCTACACCGGTCAAACCCGGACGACACTGGGCCAACTGTGCGCTGCCCTACGGGACTCCCGATCACCGCCGGTTGTGATACAGCCTTTGTCATACGTGTCATGACCATATAAAAGCACCGCACACGTGGTTTGTTCTGCTGTCTGAGAACCGGGGGAGTTACATATACCATACACATATATATATGTATGGAACTCTGAAACACACTAGTTTCAAGTTAACATTCATTGTATTCATCCTTATTTAACCACACCGTCACTGTTTATCCAAGAGGCCAAACAACACAAACACCATTGTGTCAGTCCTTTCAACTGAGCCTTTAATGACACTTGGATATCCTACACTGGTTTAGGTCAAAAACTAAACATGACCATTTACAGAAGATGACATTTTGTTTGATCACACAGTAGTCATGTTTGTTAGTCCTGTACAAATAAAACTTTATTTCAAATGGAACTTAACTAAGATCGATAGACCAAAGCTGACACCACAGACCGCTTGCTGTTCATGCGCAATAGTAGGTGCAGATTCAGCTGCAAACACAAATGTTTAACGAGTAACGCCTACAAAGTGCAAATATCTATTTTTAAAAATGCCCATACTACGAGGCAATGAGAGTGCCGTCTGGGAGAAATCAACACCACCTTCTCAAAAATGTGTGAGCATAAAAATGATATTTTTGTTTACGCAGTGATTCTCTGGTGCATTAAATTGTGTAATGCACCAATTAATTACGACCCAACTCGTTCATAATATTTGGAAATAACGGTTTAAACTTTATACTTCTCTTACCTTGATTTTCTCGCCTTCGACCTCGACCAAGCTCTCACGGAAATCGACACCGATGGTGGCTTCGGTTCGGTCGAGGAACTCACCGGCACAGAACCGGTAGGTGAGACAGGTCTTACCGACACCGGAGTCTCCGATCACGATGATCTTGAAGATCCGACACCGCGCGGAGGGCGAAGACACACTGGTGAAAGAGTTTGAGAACTCCAGGGATGATTCCATATCGCGTAAAAACTCAAATTAAAGAGTGAGATCTAGGCTTCTCCAACTACTCCCAACAAGCCAATATGTTATGTCGAGGTCTTTAACGTTATATAAACGTGGCAGAGAACTCCCTCGGCAAAGTTCATGACAACTCGCCGGCTATGCTATAAACTCTCCCTGGTTGTCATTGTCTGTGGAAGGAGCGGAGAGTTTAGAAAGTCCCCTGCTGCAACTTCTTGGCCCGTGGCCACGTTTCTGACAGTGCCGTAATAAATCTCGCGAGAGGAAGGGAGGAATCTAATCGCTGTCGATGGAACGCTGTGGGAGTTTCTATGAAGTTCCACGGTTAATTAATAGCTTCTCTGTATAGGCCAAGATTTTCTAGTAATTCCTCGTCTTTGTGTGTCTCTAGACTTCTATAACCATAGATAGACTCAATATGTCATCAATATTGTGTCTCTAGACTTCTGTAACCATAGATAGACCCAGTATGTCAAAAATATTGTGTCTCTAGACTTCTGTAATCATAGATAGACTCAATATGTCATCAATATTGTGTCTTCCCAATCTGAAACACTGACATTAGAAGGCACAAAGGGACCACGGCAGAGGAGGACATTAAACTGACTGACAGACTGACAGGTACATCAACTGAATGTGTCTTTATCTGACTGACAGACTGACAGGTACATCAACTGAATGTCTCTTTATCTGACTGACAGACTAACAGACTAACAGGTACATCAACTGAATGTGTCTTTATCGCCGACTTCTCACCAGTGATGTCATCATATCATAACCAGGAACCGTTTCTATTTTTGGTCCAGGCCTAACTTGACCCTGACTTCTCCAGAACCCAATAAGTGTTTGAGGAGTGTCAGTTCATTAGTAGACAAACGGAAGACGGTCTTCCCCTCCTCCATCACCTCCTTTTGGCGATGAAGCACAAGTGTATCCTCCCTACGTCCTTCAAGGAAGAGTTTTGAAATCTGTCAAAAGCCATTTAAATCAAGGACAAAAGCATGCAAACATTTAAAAGGATAAGTCATCAATATCACTGCAGGTATCATATCTGTCTCTAACTGGGGCTCCACTGAGCTATACAGTCTATGCTATATGACTTCTATGTCATTATGTCTTTGATGTGAGAAACTTCTCTCCTCCTCTCCTCTCCTCTCCTCTTCATCTTTTTACCACTGACTTCTCACCAGTGATGTCATCATGTCCAGTAACCTGTTCCTCTCTTTGCCCAGCCCAGCCTGACCCTGACATATAGCATCAGACCTGTTGAGTTGACTTGGGTAACAGACCTCTAGCTTCTACACCATATCCCCCCTTCTCCTGCTCTAACATGAGACCTCATCAGTACTCATTTTGGGTGCTGGTACTGTTTCTATTTAGGTGCTGGAACATTAAGCCAATATTCTATAAGAGGTGAACTCAAGCAGTAGAAAGTTAGAGATGATATTATAGGACACTATGTGAAATGTTGCTGCTCTGTCAGCAGTTTCCTGTGGAGTTTTTTTAACATATCAGTTTGCTGTAGTGTGTTCAACCCCTGATCCAAGATAAGTTGCTAAGAAGTTAATCTCACATCATTGAAGTTAGGACGTAATGAGAGAGAAGTCATATATCCTAGCAGTATTTTTCACTCTTCAGTCCACTCTTTATGACAGCAGACTGTGGAGCCCCAGTTAGAGACAGATATGATACCTGCAGTGGTACTGATGACCCTGTTGTGGAGCACAGGTAGGATGCTGTTACAGTGATATACACTTGTGACAGTTACTGAGATATGATTTGATACTGTAAGATATATTATAATTATAACATGCAACTGGAAGCAGACAGTAAAAATGTGTCTCAAAGCAGGACAATGATGTGATCACCTGTAAATGTACTTTACTGTAGTCTAACTGTCCATCTGGGGACAGGCACTAATGTCAGTTAAGTTGTGATGGTGTCATGCATCTGACTGTTGTATATTCAGTGTGTCAATGATTGATTGTATCTGTCTCTATGTAAATGAATGAGAGTATATATTATGTATTATATATTATATTGGTGTTATGTTAGAGTAGGAGAAGGGAGGGGTGTAGATGATAGAGGTCTATGAGCTGAGTCAAGATCAACAGGTCCAATACTATATGTCACGAAGAGAGAGAGAATTAGAGAGAGAGAGAGAGAGAGAGAGAGAGAGCGTGTGCGCAAGACAGAGATGAGCAGAGCGAGAGGGAGGAGAGAGGAGGGGTGGGGAGAAAGAAGGGGAGGGGAGGGAGGAGGGTAACGGAGAGAAAGGGAAAGGGGAGAGAGAGATTTGTGGAGGAGAGAGAAAGAGAGAGGAGGGAAGAGATGTGGAGGGGAGAGAGAGACATGTGGAGGAGAAAGAAAGAGAGAGAAGGGGAGGGAAGAGATGGGGAGGGGAGAGAGAGACATGTGGAGGAGAAAGAAAGAGAGAGAAGGGGAGGGAAGAGATGGGGAGGGGAGGGGAGAGAGAAATGTGGAGGAGAGAGAAGGGGAGGGAAGAGATGGGGGAGGGGAGAGAAATAGTAAAGGAAGGGCTCCTCTAGGGCCCTCTCAGCCATCTGGCTCCTCTAGGGCCCTCTCAGCCACCTGGCTCCACTAGGACCCTCTCAGCCACCTGGCTCCACTAGGACCCTCTCAGCCACCTGGCTCCACTAGGGCCCTCTCAGCCACCTGGCTCCACTAGGGCCCTCTCAGCCACCTGGCTCCACTAGGACCCTCTCAGCCACCTGGCTCCACTAGGGCCCTCTCAGCCACCTGGCTACACTAGGGCCCTCTCAGCCACCTGGCTCCACTAGGACCCTCTCAGCCACCTGGCTCCACTAGGACCCTCTCAGCCACCTGGCTCCACTAGGACCCTCTCAGCCACCTGGCTCCACTAGGACCCTCTCAGCCACCTGGCTCCACTAGGACCCTCTCAGCCACCTAGCTCCACTAGGACCCTCTCAGCCACCTGGCTCCACTAGGGCCCTCTCAGCCACCTGGCTCCACTGGGACCCTCTCAGCCACCTGGCTCCACTAGGACCCTCTCAGCCACCTGGCTCCACTGGGGCCCTCTCAGCCACCTGGCTCCACTAGGACCCTCTCAGCCACCTGGCTCCACTAGGGCCCTCTCAGCCAGCCTGCTCCACTAGGGCCCTCTCAGCCAGCCTGCTCCACTAGGGCCCTCTCAGCCAGCCTGCTCCTCTAGGGCCCTCTCAGCCACCTGGCTCCACTAGGGCCCTCTCAGCCAAGCTGGCTCCTCTAGGGCCTTCTCAGCCAAGCTAGCTCCTCTAGGGCCCTCACAGCCAGCCTGCACCACTAGGGCCCTCTCAGCCAGCCTGCTCCACTAGGGCCCTCTCAGCTAGCTGGCTCCTCTAGGGCCCCCTCGGCCAAGCTGGATCCACTAGGGCCCTCTCAGCCAGCCGGCTCCACTAGGGCCCTCTCAGCCAGCCGGCTCCACTAGGGCCCTCTCAGCCAGCCGGCTCCACTAGGGCGCTCTCAGCCAGCCGGCTCCACTAGGGCCCTCACAGCCAGCCTGCACCACTAGGGCTCTCTCAGCCATCTGGTTACACTAGGGCCCACTCAGTCAGCTGGTTCCACTTAGGCCCTCTCAGCGAAGCTGGCTCCTCTAGGGCCCTCTCAGCCAGCCTGCACCACTAGGGCCCTCTCAGCCATCTGGTTATACTAGGGCCCTCTCAGCCATCTGGTTACACTAGGGCCCACTCAGTCAGCTGGCTCCACTAGGGCACTCTTAGCCAGCCTGCTCCTCTAGGGCCCTCACAGCCACCTGGCTCCACTAGGGCCTTCTCAGCCAAGCTGGCTCCTCTAGGGCCCTCTCAGCTAAGCTGGCTCCTCTAGGGCCCTCACAGCAAGCCTGCACCACTAGGGCCCTCTCAGACATCTGGAAACACTAGGGCCCACTCAGTCAGCTGGCTCCTCTAGGGCCCTCACAGCCAGCCTGCAACACTACGGCCCTCTCAGCCATCTGGTTACACTAGGGCCCTCTCAGCCATCTGGTTACACTAGGGCCCTGTCAGCCAAGCTGGCACCACTAGGGCCCTGTCAGCCAAGCTGGCACCACTAGGCCCCTCTCAGCCAGCCTGCTCCACTAGGGCCCTCTCAGCCAGCCTGCTCCTCTAGGGCACTCTCAGCCATCTGGTTACACTAGGGCCCACTCAGTCAGCTGGTTCCACTTATGCCCTCTCAGCCAAGCTGGCTCCTCTAGGGCCCTGTTAGCCAAGCTGGCTCCTCTAGGGCCCTCTCAGCCAGCCTGCTCCTCTAGGGCCCTCTCAGCCATCTGGTTACACTAGGGCCCACTCAGTCAGCTGGTTCCACTTATGCCCTCTCAGCCAAGCTGGCTCCTCTAGGGCCCTCTTAGCCAAGCTGGCTCCTCTAGGGCCCTCTCAGCCAAGCTGGCTCCTCTAGGGCCCTCTCAGCCAGCCTGCACCACTTGGGCCCTCTCAGCCATCTGGTTATACTAGGGCCCTCTCAGCCATCTGGTTACACTAGGGCCCACTCAGTCAGCTGGTTCTACTAAGGCCCTCTCAGCTAGCTGGCTCCACTAGGGCCCTCACAGCCAGCCTGCACCACTAGGGCCCTCTCAGTCAGCCTGCTCCACTAGGGCCCTGTCAGCCAGCCTGCTCCACTAGAGCCCTCTCAGCTAGCTGGCTCCACTAGGGCACTCTCAGCCAGCCTGATCCTCTAGGGCCCTCACAGCCAGCCTGCACCACTAGGGCCCTCTCAGCCATCTGGTTACAATAGGGCCCTCTCAGCCAGGCTGGCTGAGAGGGCCCTAGAGGAGCAGGCTGGCTGAGAGGGCCCTAGTGGAGCCAGGGCCCTTTGACTGAGTCAGCCATCTGGTTACACTAGGGCCCACTCAGTCAGCTGGCTCCTCTAGGGTCCTCACAGCCATCCTGCACCACTAGGGCTCTCCTCTCCTCTCCTCTCCTCTCCTCTCCTCTCCTCTCCTCTTCATCTTTTTACCACTGACTTCTCACCAGTGATGTCATCATGACCAACCTGTTCCTCTCTTGGCCCAGTCCAGCCTGACCCTGACATACAGCATCAGGCCTGTTGACTTGACTTGGGTAACAGACCTCTAGCTTCTACACCACATCCCCCCTTCTCCTGCTCTAACATGAGACCTCATCAGTACTCATTTTGGGTGCTGATACTGTTTATATTTAGGTGCTGGAACATTAAGCCAATATTCTATAAGAGGTGAACTCAAGCAGTAGAAAGTTAAAGGTGATATTATAGGACACTATGTGAAATGTTGCTGCTCTGTCAGCAGTTTCCTGTGGAGTTTTTTTAACATATCAGTTTGCTGTAGTGTGTTCAACCCCTGATCCAAGATAAGTTGCTAAGAAGTTAATCTCACATCATTGACGTTAGGACGTAATGAGAGAGAAGTCATATAGCCTAGCAGTATTTTTCACTCTTCAGTCCACTCTTTATGACAGCAGACTGTGGAGCCCCAGTTAGAGACAGACATGATACCTGCAGTGGTACTGATGACCCTGTTGTGGAGCACAGGTATGATGCTGTTATACTGATATACACGTGTGACAGTTACTGAGATATGTTGATATTGTTGATATGTTGATATTATAAGATATATTATAATTTGCAGGGTTAGTAAAATAACATACAACTGGAAGCAGACAGTAAAAATGTGTCTCAAAGCAGGACAATGATGTGATCACCTGTAAATGTACTTTACTGTAGTCTAACTGTCCATCTGGGGACAGGCACTAATGTCAGTTAAGTTGTAATGGTATCATACATCTGACTGTTGTATATTCAGTGTGTCAATGATTGATTGTATCTGTCTCAATGTAAATGAGAGTATATATTATGTATTATATATTATATTGGTGTTATGTTAGAGTAGGAGAAGGGAGGGGTGTAGATGATAGAGGTCTATGAGCTGAGTCAAGATCAACAGGTCCAATACTATATGTCACGAAGAGAGAGAGAATTAGAGAGAGAGAGAGAGAGAGAGAGAGAGAGCGTGTGCGCAAGACAGAGATGAGCAGAGCGAGAGGGAGGAGAGAGGAGGGGGGGGGGGTAACGGAGAGAAAGGGAGAGGGGAGAGAGAGATTTGTGGCAGAAAGAGAAGAAGAGAGAAGGGTAGAGATGGGGGAGGGGAGAGAGAGAGAGAAATGTGGAGGAGAGAGAGAGAAGGGGAGGGGAGAGATGGGGGAGGGGAGAGAGAAATGTGGAGGAGAGAGAAAGAGAGAGAAGGGGAGGGAAGAGATGGGGAGGGGAGGGGAGAGAGAGAAATGTGGAGGAGAGAGAAGGGGAGGGAAGAGATGGGGGAGGGGAGAGAAAGAGAGAGAAGGGGAGGGGAGAGACGGGGGAGGGGAGGGGAGAGAGAAATGTGGAGGAGAGAGAGAGAGAAGGGGAGGGGAGAGATGGGGGAGGGGAGAGAGAAATGTGGAGGAGAGAGAGAGAGAAGGGGAGGGGAGAGATGGGGGAGGGGAGGGGAGAGAGAGAAATGTGGAGGAGAGAGAAAGAGAGAGAAGGGGAGGGGAGAGACGGGGGAGGGGAGGGGAGAGAGAAATGTGGAGGAGAGAGAGAGAGAAGGGGAGGGGAGAGATGGGGGAGGGGAGGGGAGAGAGAGAAATGTGGAGGAGAGAGAGAGAAGGGGAGGGGAGAGATGGGGGAGGGGAGGGGAGAGAGAGAAATGTGGAGGAGAGAGAAAGAGAGAGAATGGGAGGGGAGAGACGGGGGAGGGGAGGGGAGAGAGAAATGTGGAGGAGAGAGAGAGAGAAGGGGAGGGGAGAGATGGGGGAGGGGAGGGGAGAGAGAAATGTGGAGGAGAGAGAGAGAGAAGGGGAGGGGAGAGATGGGGGAGGGGAGGGGAGAGAGAGAAATGTGGAGGAGAGAGAAAGAGAGAGAAGGGGAGAGATGGGGGAGGGGAGAGAAATAGAAAAGGAAGAGCTCCACTAGGGTCCTCTCAGCCACCTGGCTCCACTAGGGTCCTCTCAGCCACCTGGCTCCACTAGGGTCCTCTCAGCCACCTGGCTCCACTAGGGCCCCCTCAGCCACCTGGCTCCACTAGGGCCCTCTCAGCTAGCTGGCTCCACTAGGGCCCTCTCAGCCAGCCTGCTCCACTAGGGCCCTCTCAGCCACCTGGCTCCACTAGGGCCCTCTCAGCCACCTGGCTCCACTAGGGCCCTCTCAGCCACCTGGCTCCACTAGGGCCCTCTCAGCCACCTGGCTCCACTAGGGCCCTCTCAGCCACATGGCTCCACTAGGGCCCTCTCATATAGCCAGCACCACTAGGACCCTCTCAGATAGCCAGATCCACTAGGGTCCTCTCAGCCACCTGGCTCCACTAGGGCCCTCTCAGCCACCTGGCTCCACTAGGGCCCTCTCAGCCAGCTGG
Organism: Oncorhynchus clarkii lewisi; assembly: GCF_045791955.1. Classification (NCBI taxonomy): domain Eukaryota; kingdom Metazoa; phylum Chordata; class Actinopteri; order Salmoniformes; family Salmonidae; genus Oncorhynchus; species Oncorhynchus clarkii. The sequence goes on along the minus strand of NC_092156.1, from coordinate 73,300,103 downwards.
CTCCACTAGGGCCCTCTCAGCCACCTGGCTCCACTAGGGCCCTCTCAGCCACCTGGCTCCACTAGGGCCCTCTCAGCCACCTGGCTCCACTAGGGCCCTCTCAGCCACCTTGCTCCACTAGGGCCCTCTCAGCCACCTGGATCCACTAGGGCCCTCTCAGCCACCTGGCTCCACTAGGGCCCTCTCAGCCACCTGGCTCCACTAGGGCCCTCTCATCCACCTGGCTCCACTAGGGCCCTCTCAGCCAGCTGGCTCCACTAGGGCCCTCTTAGCCACCTGGCTCTACTAGGGACCTCTCAGTCAGCTGGTGTGTGTAGGAGAGTGTGAGCTGTGTGTGCAAAAAGTAGAAGTACAAATGTTGAGGGAAATGAACTAAAGTGATAAATCTAGTCCTAGGTTTTATTTACTGTGGTGTTTGTTCTCCACTGGTTACCCTGTTCTCATCACAACAGGTCACACATTCTGCTGACATGATGACACACTGTGGTATTTTACCTAACAGATACAGGAGCTTGTCAATATTATATTTGTTTTCAAGTTATTTTGGGGTCTTTGTAGTCTGACAGAATATGTCTCCTATATCGTTGTACGTTTGGCAGGAGGTTATGTTTTATTCATTATTAGCCAATCAGCATTGAGCTAAACTGAGTGAACACAGCTGTGAATGGTCCTGGTGCACCAAATAAAAGTGTAAAGGGAAGCCAGTTTGGATTTGGCTTCAGACCTATCACATCACAAGTCAAACATCATCATTTACAGAAAAAAAACATGAATGCATCTCATTGTGGCTAATGTTAACTAGCTGGCCTGAGAGGATGGAAGTTCAACATGTAGCTAGATGTAGTAGGTTAATGTTAACTAGCTGGCCTGAGAGGATGGAGGTTCAACATGTAGCTAGATGTAGTAGGTTAATGTTAACTAGCTGGCCTGAGAGGATGGAAGTTCAACATGTAGCTAGATGTAGTAGGCTAATGTTAACTAGCTGGCCTGAGAGGATGGAGGTTCAACATGTAGCTAGATGTAGTAGGTTAATGTTAACTAGCTGGCCTGAGAGGATGGAAGTTCAACATGTAGCTAGATGTAGTAGGCTAATGTTAACTAGCTGGCCTGAGAGGATGGAGGTTCAACATGTAGCTAGATGTAGTAGGTTAATGTTAACTAGCTGGCCTGAGAGGATGGAAGATCAACATGTAGCTAGATGTAGTAGGCTAATGTTAACTAGCTGGCCTGAGAGGATGGAAGTTCAACATGTAGCTAGATGTAGTAGGTTAATGTTAACTAGCTGGCCTGAGAGGATGGAGGTTCAACATGTAGCTAGATGTAGTAGACTAATGTTAACTAGCTGGCCTGACAGGATGGAAGTTCAACATGTACTGTAGCTAGATGTAGTAGGTTAATGTTAACTAGCTGGCCTGAGAGGATGGAAGTTCAACATGTACTGTAGCTAGATGTAGTAGACTAATGTTAACTAGCTGGCCTGACAGGATGGAAGTTCAACATGTTCTGTAGCTAGATGTAGTAGGTTAATGTTAACTAGCTGACCTGACAGGATGGAAGTTCAACATGTAGCTAGATGTAGTAGACTAATGTTAACTAGCTGGCCTGACAGGATGGAAGTTCAACATGTACTGTAGCTAGATGTAGTAGGCTAAGGTTAACTAGCTGGCCTGATAGGATGGAAGTTCAACATGTACTGTAGCTAGATGTAGTAGGTTAATGTTAACTAGCTGACCTGACAGGATGGAAGTTCAACATGTACTGTAGCTAGATGTAGTAGACTAATGTTAACTAGCTGGCCTGACAGGATGGAAGTTCAACATGTAGCTAGATGTAGTAGGCTTATGTTAACTAGCTGGCCTGAGAGGATGGAAGTTCAACATGTACTGTAGCTAGATGTAGTAGGCTAATGTAAACTAGCTGGCCTGACAGGATGGAAGTTCAACATGTAGCTAGATGTAGTAGACTAATGTTAACTAGCTGGCCTGAGAGGATGGAGGTTCTACATGTAGCTAGATGTAGTAGGCTAATGTTAACTAGCTGGCCTGAGAGGATGGAAGTTCAACATGTAGCTAGATGTAGTAGGCTAATGTTAACTAGCTGGCCTGAGAGGATGGAGGTTCAACATGTAGCTAGATGTAGTAGGTTAATGTTAACTAGCTGGCCTGAGAGGATGGAAGATCAACATGTAGCTAGATGTAGTAGGCTAATGTTAACTAGCTGGCGTGAGAGGATGGAAGTTCAACATGTAGCTAGATGTAGTAGGTTAATGTTAACTAGCTGGCCTGAGAGGATGGAAGTTCAACATGTAGCTAGATGTAGTAGGCTAATGTTAACTAGCTGGCCTGAGAGGATGGAGGTTCAACATGTAGCTAGATGTAGTAGGTTAATGTTAACTAGCTGGCCTGAGAGGATGGAAGTTCAACATGTAGCTAGATGTAGTAGGCTAATGTTAACTAGCTGGCCTGAGAGGATGGAGGTTCAACATGTAGCTAGATGTAGTAGGTTAATGTTAACTAGCTGGCCTGAGAGGATGGAAGATCAACATGTAGCTAGATGTAGTAGGCTAATGTTAACTAGCTGGCCTGAGAGGATGGAAGTTCAACATGTAGCTAGATGTAGTAGGTTAATGTTAACTAGCTGGCCTGAGAGGATGGAGGTTCAACATGTAGCTAGATGTAGTAGACTAATGTTAACTAGCTGGCCTGACAGGATGGAAGTTCAACATGTACTGTAGCTAGATGTAGTAGGTTAATGTTAACTAGCTGGCCTGAGAGGATGGAAGTTCAACATGTACTGTAGCTAGATGTAGTAGACTAATGTTAACTAGCTGGCCTGACAGGATGGAAGTTCAACATGTTCTGTAGCTAGATGTAGTAGGTTAATGTTAACTAGCTGACCTGACAGGATGGAAGTTCAACATGTAGCTAGATGTAGTAGACTAATGTTAACTAGCTGGCCTGACAGGATGGAAGTTCAACATGTACTGTAGCTAGATGTAGTAGGCTAAGGTTAACTAGCTGGCCTGATAGGATGGAAGTTCAACATGTACTGTAGCTAGATGTAGTAGGTTAATGTTAACTAGCTGACCTGACAGGATGGAAGTTCAACATGTACTGTAGCTAGATGTAGTAGACTAATGTTAACTAGCTGGCCTGACAGGATGGAAGTTCAACATGTAGCTAGATGTAGTAGGCTTATGTTAACTAGCTGGCCTGAGAGGATGGAAGTTCAACATGTACTGTAGCTAGATGTAGTAGGCTAATGTAAACTAGCTGGCCTGACAGGATGGAAGTTCAACATGTAGCTAGATGTAGTAGACTAATGTTAACTAGCTGGCCTGAGAGGATGGAGGTTCTACATGTAGCTAGATGTAGTAGGCTAATGTTAACTAGCTGGCCTGAGAGGATGGAAGTTCAACATGTAGCTAGATGTAGTAGGCTAATGTTAACTAGCTGGCCTGAGAGGATGGAGGTTCAACATGTAGCTAGATGTAGTAGGTTAATGTTAACTAGCTGGCCTGAGAGGATGGAAGATCAACATGTAGCTAGATGTAGTAGGCTAATGTTAACTAGCTGGCCTGAGAGGATGGAAGTTCAACATGTAGCTAGATGTAGTAGGTTAATGTTAACTAGCTGGCCTGAGAGGATGGAGGTTCAACATGTAGCTAGATGTAGTAGGCTAATGTTAACTACCCTGCCTGACAGGATGGAAGTTCAACATGTAGCTAGATGTAGTAGGCTAATGTTAACTAGCTGGCCTGAGAGGATGGAGGTTCAACATGTAGCTAGATGTAGTAGGTTAATGTTAACTAGCTGGCCTGAGAGGATGGAAGTTCAACATGTAGCTAGATGTAGTAGGCTAATGTTAACTAGCTGGCCTTAGAGGATGGAGGTTCAACATGTAGCTAGATGTAGTAGGTTAATGTTAACTAGCTGGCCTGAGAGGATGGAAGATCAACATGTAGCTAGATGTAGTAGGCTAATGTTAACTAGCTGGCCTGAGAGGATGGAAGTTCAACATGTAGCTAGATGTAGTAGGTTAATGTTAACTAGCTGGCCTGAGAGGATGGAGGTTCAACATGTAGCTAGATGTAGTAGGTTAATGTTAACTAGCTGGCCTGAGAGGATGGAAGTTCAACATGTAGCTAGATGTAGTAGACTAATGTTAACTAGCTGGCCTGACAGGATGGAAGTTCAACATGTACTGTAGCTAGATGTAGTAGGCTAATGTAAACTAGCTGGCCTGACAGGATGGAAGTTCAACATGTAGCTAGATGTAGTAGACTAATGTTAACTAGCTGGCCTGAGAGGATGGAGGTTCTACATGTAGCTAGAGGTAGTAGGCTAATGTTAACTAGCTGGCCTGAGAGGATGGAAGTTCAACATGTAGCTAGATGTAGTAGGCTAATGTTAACTAGCTGGCCTGAGAGGATGGAGGTTCAACATGTAGCTAGATGTAGTAGGTTAATGTTAACTAGCTGGCCTGAGAGGATGGAAGATCAACATGTAGCTAGATGTAGTAGGCTAATGTTAACTAGCTGGCCTGAGAGGATGGAAGTTCAACATGTAGCTAGATGTAGTAGGTTAATGTTAACTAGCTGGCCTGAGAGGATGGAGGTTCAACATGTAGCTAGATGTAGTAGGCTAATGTTAACTACCCTGCCTGACAGGATGGAAGTTCAACATGTAGCTAGATGTAGTAGGCTAATGTTAACTAGCTGGCCTGAGAGGATGGAGGTTCAACATGTAGCTAGATGTAGTAGGTTAATGTTAACTAGCTGGCCTGAGAGGATGGAAGTTCAACATGTAGCTAGATGTAGTAGGCTAATGTTAACTAGCTGGCCTTAGAGGATGGAGGTTCAACATGTAGCTAGATGTAGTAGGTTAATGTTAACTAGCTGGCCTGAGAGGATGGAAGATCAACATGTAGCTAGATGTAGTAGGCTAATGTTAACTAGCTGGCCTGAGAGGATGGAAGTTCAACATGTAGCTAGATGTAGTAGGTTAATGTTAACTAGCTGGCCTGAGAGGATGGAGGTTCAACATGTAGCTAGATGTAGTAGGTTAATGTTAACTAGCTGGCCTGAGAGGATGGAAGTTCAACATGTAGCTAGATGTAGTAGACTAATGTTAACTAGCTGGCCTGACAGGATGGAAGTTCAACATGTACTGTAGCTAGATGTAGTAGGTTAATGTTAACTAGCTGGCCTGAGAGGATGGAAGTTCAACATGTACTGTAGCTAGATGTAGTAGACTAATGTTAACTAGCTGGCCTGACAGGATGGAAGTTCAACATGTTCTGTAGCTAGATGTAGTAGGTTAATGTTAACTAGCTGACCTGACAGGATGGAAGTTCAACATGTAGCAAGATGTAGTAGACTAATGTTAACTAGCTGGCCTGACAGGATGGAAGTTCAACATGTACTGTAGCTAGATGTAGTAGACTAATGTTAACTAGCTGGCCTGACAGGATGGAAGTTCAACATGTAGCTAGATGTAGTAGGCTTATGTTAACTAGCTGGCCTGAGAGGATGGAAGTTCAACATGTACTGTAGCTAGATGTAGTAGGCTAATGTAAACTAGCTGGCCTGACAGGATGGAAGTTCAACATGTAGCTAGATGTAGTAGACTAATGTTAACTAGCTGGCCTGAGAGGATGGAGGTTCAACATGTAGCTAGATGTAGTAGGTTAATGTTAACTAGCTGGCCTGAGAGGATGGAAGTTCAACATGTAGCTAGATGTAGTAGGCTAATGTTAACTAGCTGGCCTGAGAGGATGGAGGTTCAACATGTAGCTAGATGTAGTAGGTTAATGTTAACTAGCTGGCCTGAGAGGATGGAAGATCAACATGTAGCTAGATGTAGTAGGCTAATGTTAACTAGCTGGCCTGAGAGGATGGAAGTTCAACATGTAGCTAGATGTAGTAGGCTAATGTTAACTAGCTGGCCTGAGAGGATGGAGGTTCAACATGTAGCTAGATGTAGTAGGCTAATGTTAACTACCCTGCCTGACAGGATGGAAGTTCAACATGTAGCTAGATGTAGTAGGCTAATGTTAACTAGCTGGCCTGAGAGGATGGAGGTTCAACATGTAGCTAGATGTAGTAGGTTAATGTTAACTAGCTGGCCTGAGAGGATGGAAGTTCAACATGTAGCTAGATGTAGTAGGCTAATGTTAACTAGCTGGCCTGAGAGGATGGAGGTTCAACATGTAGCTAGATGTAGTAGGTTAATGTTAACTAGCTGGCCTGAGAGGATGGAAGATCAACATGTAGCTAGATGTAGTAGGCTAATGTTAACTAGCTGGCCTGAGAGGATGGAAGTTCAACATGTAGCTAGATGTAGTAGGTTAATGTTAACTAGCTGGCCTGAGAGGATGGAGGTTCAACATGTAGCTAGATGTAGTAGGTTAATGTTAACTAGCTGGCCTGAGAGGATGGAAGTTCAACATGTAGCTAGATGTAGTAGACTAATGTTAACTAGCTGGCCTGACAGGATGGAAGTTCAACATGTACTGTAGCTAGATGTAGTAGGTTAATGTTAACTAGCTGACCTGACAGGATGGAAGTTCAACATGTAGCTAGATGTAGTAGACTAATGTTAACTAGCTGGCCTGACAGGATGGAAGTTCAACATGTACTGTAGCTAGATGTAGTAGACTAATGTTAACTAGCTGGCCTGACAGGATGGAAGTTCAACATGTCCTGTAGCTAGATGTAGTAGGTTAATGTTAACTAGCTGACCTGACAGGATGGAAGTTCAACATGTAGCTAGATGTAGTAGACTAATGTTAACTAGCTGGCCTGACAGGATGGAAGTTCAACATGTACTGTAGCTAGATGTAGTAGGCTAATGTTAACTAGCTGGCCTGACAGGATGGAAGTTCAACATGTAGCTAGATGTAGTAGACTAATGTTAACTAGCTGGCCTGAGAGGATGGAGGTTCAACATGTAGCTAGATGTAGTAGGTTAATGTTAACTAGCTGGCCTGAGAGGATGGAAGTTCAACATGTAGCTAGATGTAGTAGGTTAATGTTAACTAGCTGGCCTGAGAGGATGGAAGATCAACATGTAGCTAGATGTAGTAGGCTAATGTTAACTAGCTGGCCTGAGAGGATGGAGGTTCAACATGTAGCTAGATGTAGTAGGTTAATGTTAACTAGCTGGCCTGAGAGGATGGAGGTTCAACATGTAGCTAGATGTAGTAGGCTAATGTTAACTACCCTGCCTGACAGGATGGAAGTTCAACATGTAGCTAGATGTAGTAGGCTAATGTTAACTAGCTGGCCTGACAGGATGGAAGTTCAACATGTACTGTAGCTAGATGTATTAGGTTAATGTTAACTAGCTAGCCTGACAGGATGGAAGTTCAACATGTACTGTAGCTAGATGTAGTAGGCTAATGTTAACTAGCTGACCTGAGAGGATGGAAGTTCAACATGTAGCTAGATGTAGTAGACTAATGTTAACTAGCTGGCCTGACAGGATGGAAGTTCAACATGTACTGTAGCTAGATGTAGTAGGTTAATGTTAACTAGCTGGCCTGAAAGAATGGAAGTTCAACATGTACTGTAGCTAGATGTAGTAGGTTAATGTTAACTAGCTGGCCTGAGAGGATGGAGGTTCAACATGTAGCTAGATGTAGTAGGCTAATGTTAACTACCCTGCCTGACAGGATGGAAGTTCAACATGTAGCTAGATGTAGTAGGCTAATGTTAACTAGCTGGCCTGACAGGATGGAAGTTCAACATGTACTGTAGCTAGATGTATTAGGTTAATGTTAACTAGCTGGCCTGACAGGATGGAAGTTCAACATGTACTGTAGCTAGATGTAGTAGGCTAATGTTAACTAGCTGACCTGAGAGGATGGAAGTTCAACATGTAGCTAGATGTAGTAGACTAATGTTAACTAGCTGGCCTGACAGGATGGAAGTTCAACATGTACTGTAGCTAGATGTAGTAGGTTAATGTTAACTAGCTGGCCTGAGAGGATGGAAGTTCAACATGTAGCTAGATGTAGTAGGCTAATGTTAACTAGCTGGCCTGAGAGGATGGAGGTTCAACATGTAGCTAGATGTAGTAGGTTAATGTTAACTAGCTGGCCTGAGAGGATGGAAGATCAACATGTAGCTAGATGTAGTAGGCTAATGTTAACTAGCTGGCCTGAGAGGATGGAAGTTCAACATGTAGCTAGATGTAGTAGGCTAATGTTAACTAGCTGGCCTGAGAGGATGGAGGTTCAACATGTAGCTAGATGTAGTAGTCTAATGTTAACTACCCTGCCTGACAGGATGGAAGTTCAACATGTAGCTAGATGTAGTAGGCTAATGTTAACTAGCTGGCCTGAGAGGATGGAGGTTCAACATGTAGCTAGATGTAGTAGGTTAATGTTAACTAGCTGGCCTGAGAGGATGGAAGTTCAACATGTAGCTAGATGTAGTAGGCTAATGTTAACTAGCTGGCCTGAGAGGATGGAGGTTCAACATGTAGCTAGATGTAGTAGGTTAATGTTAACTAGCTGGCCTGAGAGGATGGAAGATCAACATGTAGCTAGATGTAGTAGGCTAATGTTAACTAGCTGGCCTGAGAGGATGGAAGTTCAACATGTAGCTAGATGTAGTAGGTTAATGTTAACTAGCTGGCCTGAGAGGATGGAGGTTCAACATGTAGCTAGATGTAGTAGGTTAATGTTAACTAGCTGGCCTGAGAGGATGGAAGTTCAACATGTAGCTAGATGTAGTAGACTAATGTTAACTAGCTGGCCTGACAGGATGGAAGTTCAACATGTACTGTAGCTAGATGTAGTAGGTTAATGTTAACTAGCTGGCCTGAGAGGATGGAAGTTCAACATGTACTGTAGCTAGATGTAGTAGACTAATGTTAACTAGCTGGCCTGACAGGATGGAAGTTCAACATGTCCTGTAGCTAGATGTAGTAGGTTAATGTTAACTAGCTGACCTGACAGGATGGAAGTTCAACATGTAGCTAGATGTAGTAGACTAATGTTAACTAGCTGGCCTGACAGGATGGAAGTTCAACATGTACTGTAGCTAGATGTAGTAGGCTAATGTTAACTAGCTGGCCTGACAGGATGGAAGTTCAACATGTAGCTAGATGTAGTAGACTAATGTTAACTAGCTGGCCTGAGAGGATGGAGGTTCAACATGTAGCTAGATGTAGTAGGTTAATGTTAACTAGCTGGCCTGAGAGGATGGAAGTTCAACATGTAGCTAGATGTAGTAGGCTAATGTTAACTAGCTGGCCTGAGAGGATGGAGGTTCAACATGTAGCTAGATGTAGTAGGTTAATGTTAACTAGCTGGCCTGAGAGGATGGAAGATCAACATGTAGCTAGATGTAGTAGGCTAATGTTAACTAGCTGGCCTGAGAGGATGGAGGTTCAACATGTAGCTAGATGTAGTAGGTTAATGTTAACTAGCTGGCCTGAGAGGATGGAGGTTCAACATGTAGCTAGATGTAGTAGGCTAATGTTAACTACCCTGCCTGACAGGATGGAAGTTCAACATGTAGCTAGATGTAGTAGGCTAATGTTAACTAGCTGGCCTGACAGGATGGAAGTTCAACATGTACTGTAGCTAGATGTATTAGGTTAATGTTAACTAGCTGGCCTGACAGGATGGAAGTTCAACATGTACTGTAGCTAGATGTAGTAGGCTAATGTTAACTAGCTGACCTGAGAGGATGGAAGTTCAACATGTAGCTAGATGTAGTAGACTAATGTTAACTAGCTGGCCTGACAGGATGGAAGTTCAACATGTACTGTAGCTAGATGTAGTAGGTTAATGTTAACTAGCTGGCCTGAAAGAATGGAAGTTCAACATGTACTGTAGCTAGATGTAGTAGGTTAATGTTAACTAGCTGGCCTGAGAGGATGGAGGTTCAACATGTAGCTAGATGTAGTAGGCTAATGTTAACTACCCTGCCTGACAGGATGGAAGTTCAACATGTAGCTAGATGTAGTAGGCTAATGTTAACTAGCTGGCCTGACAGGATGGAAGTTCAACATGTACTGTAGCTAGATGTATTAGGTTAATGTTAACTAGCTGGCCTGACAGGATGGAAGTTCAACATGTACTGTAGCTAGATGTAGTAGGCTAATGTTAACTAGCTGACCTGAGAGGATGGAAGTTCAACATGTAGCTAGATGTAGTAGACTAATGTTAACTAGCTGGCCTGACAGGATGGAAGTTCAACATGTACTGTAGCTAGATGTAGTAGGTTAATGTTAACTAGCTGGCCTGAAAGAATGGAAGTTCAACATGTACTGTAGCTAGATGTAGTAGGTTAATGTTAACTAGCTGACCTGACAGGATGGAAGTTCAACATGTACTGTAGCTAGATGTAGTAGGCTAATTAACTAGCTGGCCTGACAGGATGGAAGTTCAACATGTAGCTAGATGTAGTAGACTAATGTTAACTAGCTGGCCTGAGAGGATGGAAGTTCAACATGTACTGTAGCTAGATGTAGTAGACTAATGTTAACTAGCTGGCCTGAGAGGATGGAAGTTCAACATGTACTGTAGCTAGATGTAGTAGGCTAATTAACTAGCTGACCTGAGAGGATGGAAGTTCAACATGTAGCTAGATGTAGTAGACTAATGTTAACTAGCTGGCCTGACAGGATGGAAGTTCAACATGTACTGTAGCTAGATGTAGTATGTTAATGTTAACTAGCTGGCCTGAGAGGATGGAAGTTCAACATGTACTGTAGCTAGATGTAGTAGGTTAATGTTAACTAGCTGGCCTGAGAGGATGGAAGTTCAACATGTACTGTAGGTAGATGTAGTAGGCTAATTAACTAGCTGGCCTGACAGGATGGAAGTTCAACATGTACTGTAGCTAGATGTAGTAGGTTAATGTTAACTAGCTGACCTGACAGGATGGAAGTTCAACATGTACTGTAGCTAGATGTAGTAGGCTAATTAACTAGCTGGCCTGACAGGATGGAAGTTCAACATGTAGCTAGATGTAGTAGACTAATGTTAACTAGCTGGCCTGAGAGGATGGAAGTTCAACATGTACTGTAGCTAGATGTAGTAGGTTAATGTTAACTATCTGGCCTGACAGGATGGAAGTTCAACATGTAGCTAGATGTAGTAGGTTAATGTTAACTAGCTGGCCTGAGAGGATGGAAGTTCAACATGTACTGTAGCTAGATGTAGTAGGCTAATGTTAACTAGCTGGCCTGAGAGGATGGAAGTTCAACATGTACTGTAGCTAGATGTAGTAGGCTAATTAACTAGCTGGCTTGGCGCATTGTTGCCCATGTCAGGAAGTTATGCTAGCTAGCAAGCATTTTAGCCAGGTACCTTTGGAGAAAATAACTAAAATGGAGTCCTGTAGGATACATGAAAGAGGAGGATGGCTTTGGTATTTCTCTACAAGTAGGGTGAGTCAACAGAGCAGAAGAAGTAAATGACCCATTGTGTGTGTGTGTGTGTGTGTCTGTGTGTGTGTGTGTGTGTGTGTGTGTGTGTGTGTGTAGTCTATGTAGTTTATGAATGTGTGTGGGTTTGGTGTGAGAGTGTCAATGTAGTGTGAGATGAGGGGGAGAGGAAAGGAGGAGAGGGGAGGAGGAGAGGAGAGGAGAGGAAAGGGGGGGAAGAGAGGGAGAGAACAGGAGAGGGGGAGAAGAGGGGGGTGGAGAAGAGGTGAGGAGAGGGGGAGAAGAGAAGAGGGGGGTGGAGAAGAGGTGAGGAGAGGGGGAGAAGAGGAGAGGAGAAGAGGAGAGGAGAGGAGATGAGAGGAGAGGAGGAGAAGAGGAGATGAGAGGGGGAGAATAGGAGAGGGAGACGAGAGGGGGAGAAGAGGAGAGGGGCAGAATAGGAGAGGGGAGAGAAGGAGTGGAGAGGTGACGGGGAGAAGAGGAGAGGAGACGAGGAGAGGTGGGAGAAGTGCGAGAGGGGGGAGGAAAGGGGGAGGAGAGTAGTGGCGGAGAAGAGGACAGGGGGAGATGAGGAGAAGTGAGAAGAGGAGAAGAGAGGTGGAGGAGAGGGGGGAGTAGAGGAGAGGAGAGGGGAGAAGGGAGTGGAAGAGGAGAGAAAAGGGAAGAAGAGGAGAGGAGAGGGAAGAGGAGAGAAAAGGGAGAAGAGGAGAGGAGATGAGGGGTAAAGAGGATAGCGGAGAGGAGGGGAGGGGTAAAGAGGAGAGGGGAGAGGAGAGGAGAAGCGGAGGAGAGGAGAGGGGAGGAGAAGGGGAGGAGAAGGGGAGAGGGGAGAGGAGAGGATAGAGGAGAAGGGGAGAGGAGAGGAGAGGAGAGAAAAGGAGAGGAGAGGGGAGGAGAGGAGAGGGGAGGAGAAGGGGAGAGGGGAGAGGAGAGGATAGAGGAGAAGGGGAGAGGGGAGAGGAGAGGGGAGGAGAGGGGAGGAGAAGGGGAGAGGGGAGAGGAGAGGATAGAGGAGAAGGGGAGAGGAGAGAGGAGAGGAGAGGAGAGGGGAGGAGAGGAGAGGGGAGGAGAAGGGGAGAGGGGAGAGGAGAGGATAGAGGAGAAGGGGAGAGGAGAGAGGAGAGGATAGTGGAGAGGAGGGGAGAGGAGAAGGGGAGAGGGGAGAGGAGGGAGAGGAGAAGGGGAGGAGAGGAGAGGAGAAGGGGAGAGGGGAGAGGAGAGGATAGAGGAGAAGGGGAGAGGGGAGAAGAGAGGAGAGAAGGGGAGAGGGGAGAGGAGAGCGGGAGGAGATGAGAGGGAATAAAGGGGGAGGAGAGGAGAGGAGAGGAGAGGAGAGGGGAGGAGAGGAGAGGGGAGGAGAGGAGGGGAGAGGGGAGAGGAGAGCAGGAGGAGATGAGAGGGAATAAAGGGGGAGGAGAGGAGAGGAGAGGGGAGGAGAGGGGAGGAGAGGAGAGGAGAGGAGAGAAGGGGAGAGGGGAGAGGAGAGCGGGAGGAGATGAGAGGGAATAAAGGGGGAGGAGAGGAGAGGAGAGGAGAGGGGGGGAGAGACGAGAGGAGAAGAGGAGAAGAGAGGGGGAGAGGAGAAGAGAGGGGGAGAAGAGGAGAGTGAGGAGAAGAGGATAAGAAAGGGGGAGAAGAGTAGGGAGGAGAGGAGAAGGGAAGAGGGGGAGAGGAGGAGACGAGAGGAGGAAAAGAGGAGAGTGAGGAGAAGAGGATAAGAGAGGGGAGGAGAGAAGAGAGAGGGGGAAGAGAAGAGAGGGGGAGAAGATGAGACAGTGGAGAAGAGTAGAGTGGATAGAAGAGACGAGTATAATTGGGGAGAAGAGGGGAGAGAAGAGGAGTGGGGGGGAAGAGGAGAGGAGAATGGGAGAAGGGGAGTGGGGGGGAAGAGGAGATGAGAATGGGAGAAGAAAGGGGGAGAAGAGGAGATTAGGAGAAGGGGGGAGGAGAGGAGAAGGGGAGGATAGGAGAGGGGAGAGGAGTGGAGAGGAGCGGGGGTATGAGAGGAGAGGGGGAGAGGGTGAGAAGAGGAGAGGGGGAGAAGAGGGAATGGGAGAGGAGAGGAGAAGGGGGAGGGGGAGGAGAGGGAGAGGAGAGGAGAAGGGGGGAGGAGAGAGGAGAGGAGAAGGGGGAGGAGAGGAGAGAGGGAGATGAGAAGGGGGAGGAGAGGGGGGAGAAGAGGAGGATGAGAGAAGGGGAGATGAAGAGAAGAGAGAGGAAGTACTGTTTGTCTCCCACCGTTCCACTCAGAGGACTCTACTGTTATCAAGTGTGCGTTTCCACTATATTTAGTTTACCAGTCATTTCAGTGAAGGGAACAAGTGCACACTTTAGGAGAAAGGAGAGATAATTGGGACAATGATTCCATCTGGTCTACAGTCCTGCGTCTGTGACACCAGATTACCACCTAGTGGCCATAAGAGGAACTGTCCTGTCAGTGTGTTTTTACTGCTGGCTCAAAACAACACATGACCTGCAAACAGGATATGATTCATGTGCGAGTACTAAAAGCACCTGAATGTAGTATATTATAGTATATTTATTATATATGTGGATCTGATAAGTAAACACTCTTAATGTTTGCTGTTGTATCACTCAGAAGAACATTGGTCACTATGTAACCAAACACATGTGAAACCTCATGATAAGACTGTCTTCCCATCACATCATGAAAGGTCATGTTGATGTTCATTTAACCTCTGTCTCTCTCTTCCTCTGACTCCTCCCTTTCTCCTTTGTTTCTCTCTATCTCTCTGTCTCTTTCTCTCTCTTTCTCCTCTGTCTCTCTCTTTCTCCTCAGATCTCCAGGCTCAAAGTGTCAGTCCACCAGGTAGGTAGAGTATAAATCTACAGTGATTATAGCAGTTCAATATTAGTCAACTTTATTATACCACATGGAGAAATTAATGTGTCCATACAAACCATTCTAAAACCCAATAACAAGTAGTGTTTTATGGAACTACTAATACTTGTCAACCACAAAGCACTACTGCTGTTAGAATAACAGAATCACTGTCATCATCTGTCCTCACCACTGTGTTTTCCTCTCTGCTGTTTACAGATGAACTCTCAGTCAGACTGGTGAATGGGACCACTTCCTGTTCTGGGACAGTGGAAGTCTTCTATGAAGGAGAGTGGTTGGGTCTTTGTATTAGGTGGTGGAGCATGATGAGAGAGGTTAATGTTGTGTGTAGAGAGCTGGACTGTGGGAATGTTGTAGCTGCATCTAGAGGACCTCTGATTGAAGATGGAAGAATAGGAGTCAGACTATATAGTAGTTGCAGGGGACATGAGTCTTCTACTAGACAGTGTGACATCATAGATGGAGGACGTGGTTTCTGTTATGGTGGATATTATCGTCATGTGACCTGTTCAGGTAAGAGACGGGTCATATTGAGAGATTTATTTATACATTATACAATATTACCATGTATCATATTTTATGTGTTTTTATTTCATTTAAATAGAGGGAGAGATGTCAGATGTATTTTAACATTATATTTGTGTTTGTCATATTGGTTTATGGGAGATGTTCATGGGCAGATCATTGTAGTTCAGATGGTACTGAAGTGAAGCTGCCTGATGGATGTCCAGCTGTTTATTTTCTATAAAGTGAAGTGAACTTATTCCTGTCTCCTGCCTGCATTATTCCCAACCCGATCCTGAGTGACTAAGAACCCATTTCTACCTCTTACAGTATCAAACATAGCAAACTACAATCTTTTATCCAACATATTTGTGTTTAGTCCTTGACAGTGTCATCAACAAAACTGATTGAATGTTCAACCAACTCTTTTTCTCCAGAGTCTGTGCGGCTTGTGGATGGAGCTGGTTTCTGCTCTGGGAGAGTGGAGGTGAAGTCCAATCAGTCCTGGGCCTCAGTGTGTGAAGCTGACTTTGACCGGCAGGATGCAGAGGTAGTCTGTGTGGAGTTTGGCTGTGGGGCTCCTGCAGCTCTACAGGGGGGGCTCTATGGAGAAGGTGAGGGTCAGACCTGGGATAAAGAGTTCCAGTGTAAAGGCAAAGAGTCCCTTCTCCTGGACTGTGACACCTCAGACAGAGAGAACAACACCTGCCTACCTGGTAATGTTGTTGGACTCACCTGCTCAGGTAAGAAACAGTTTGTCACTCAATCAACATTGTTTCTCACCTGGAGTGAAGAATATGAGAGACAATATAGGTGTGTTTTAGTGAGAAATAGTAAGATTACTGTCTCTCTTTTCTTTTCTCAGAGCCTGATGATGTGAGGCTGGTGGGAGGAGGCAGTCGCTGTGCTGGTGGAGTGGAGTGGTACGACCAGGGAGAGTGGAGGATTGTGGGAGCTGAGGACTGGGACCAGAGGGATGTAGCTGCAGTAGTGTGTAGACAGTTGGGTTGTGGCTCCAATGTTTCAGAACTACCTGGAAACACCACTAGAGGGATCAGAGTTATCTGTCCTGGGTCTGAGTCTTCACTGAGGGAGTGTAGAAGAATGTATGATCTCCGTCCTGGACTCACAGTGATCTGCTCAGGTAATAACAACATACACTATATGGCCAAAAGTATGTGGACATTTGTGGATTCGGCTATTTCAGCCACACCCATTGCTGACAGGAGTTTAAAATTAAGCACACAGCCATGCAATCTCCATAGACAAACATTGCCAGTAGATTGGACTTACTGAAGATCTCAGTGACTCAGTGATATTCAACTGATTTCCTTCATTCATATTATTATTATTATATTATTGTCATATCTAAATGAGGAAAGTAGTTGAGGAGCTACGTTTTCTTTTTCTCTCCTCTTGTTCCAGATGTCCTGCTTCAGCCTGATATCAACATATGTTGTCTCAGTGACTGTAGGCCCACTACTCATGTTGCCCTGTGAGGGAGGGTGGCTGGCACTGTTACATGCTGATGTTATTGTCATATCTATAGGAAACTAGTTGAAGAGGTTTTTCTTGTTCTCTTTTATTGTTACAGATCTCCTGGTCCAGCCTGATATCTTCCTGACTGACCCAATGGGAGGGGTCTTCAGGGGCCACCAGGGGCCTGAGATGTTCAGGGGCTACAACTTCACCATCACCTGCTCCACTCAGCCACAGTACCCAGGAGGCTCCTTCCTCCTCACGTTCACCGGCTCCAACAGAACCCAGATCCAGCCAGCTGTCAATCACTCTGCTGCCTTCCTCTTCCCTGCTGCAGATGACTCCCACCAAGGGAACTACAGCTGTGTTTATGACAATTATGTTTTCTCTCATAACTTCTCCTCTGAGAGCGAGCTCCTCTCCCTCACCATCACAGGTAACTGAACATGAACCAGACTTATAACTTTGTCAATGACAGATTTCCCACAGATCTATGTGATGATGATCAGTCCCCTCATCAAAGGTGTTTCTGTTTGCAGCCTCTCCTCTGCCAGCCTTCATCATCAGACACGTTGTAGTGCTGCTGATCCTACTGACAGCCATCACCACCTCCTACCTGTACTACAAGGTAAAGACATTTACTCAGACGTTACAAGTCATTTAAACTAGAGGGAGAGGGTGAGGGGGAGGGAGAGAGAATGGAGAAATGAGAGAGTAAATGTCTGACTGTTGGTGCTGTGTCTCCCTAGCCTACCAGGAGGCAGAAGAGAGTGAACAGGGTGAGCAACATGGATCTTTATGTCAATGCCATGGAGATGGTCTCTCTGAGCTCCAGAGCTGAAGATGGACCGGGAGAGGAGAGAGCAGCCCAGGGGACGGAGTAGGAGTAGAATGAATCTGACCCTACATGCTGATCTTAGGTCAGTTTTGTGTTTTAAATCGATGGTCAGCAGTGGACTGGTGTTTAAAATGTGGTGACAAACCTGAAGTGGTTCTAATTTTAATAACAAGTTCAGAATTAGTTTCTCTTTCTAGAACCTTGGAAGAAATCTAAAAGGAGTGACTGCAACCACCATTATTCATTTAGTTTGGTTTTTACCACCAGAGAAACCTGGGGTTCTGGGTAACATGGGGTTCTGGTAACATGGGGTTCTGGGTAACATGGGGTTTTGGTAACATGGGGTTCTGGTAACATGGGTTGTGGTAACATGGGTTGTGGTAACATGGGGTTTTGGGTAACATGGGGTTTGGGTAACATGGGGTTCTGGGTAACATGGGGTTCTGGTAACATGGGTTGTGGTAACATGGGTTGTGGTAACATGGGGTTTTGGGTAACATGGGGTTTTGGTAACATGGGGTTTTGGTAACATGGGGTTCTGGGTAACATGGGGTTTGGGTAACATGGGGTTCTGGGTAACATGGGGTTTTGGGTAACATGGGGTTTTGGGTAACATGGGGTTCTGGTAAAATGGTGTTGTGGTAACATAGGGATTTGGGTAACATGGGGTTCTGGGTAACATGGGGTTCTGGGTAACATGGGGTTCTGGGTAACATTGAGTTCTGGGTAACATGGGGTTCTGGTAACATGGGGTTCTGGGTAACATGGGGTTTTGGGTAACATTGAGTTCTGGGTAACATGGGGTTCTGGTAACATGGGGTTCTGGGTAACATGGGGTTTTGGGTAACATTGAGTTCTGGGTAACATGGGGTTCTGGTAACATGGGGTTCTGGGTAACATGGGGATCTGGGTAACATGGGGTTTGTGTAACATTGAGTTCTGGGTAACATGGGGTTCTGGTGACATGGGGTTCTGGGTAACATGGGGTTCTGGGTAACATGGGGTTCTGGTAACATGGGGTTCTCGGTAACATGGGGTTTTGGGTAACATGGGGTTCTGGGTAACATGGGGTTTGGGTAACATGGGGTTCTGGGTAACATGGGGTTTGGGTAACATGGGGTTTTTGGTAACATGGGGTTCTGGGTAACATGGGGTTTGGGTAACATGGGGTTTTTGGTAACATGGGGTTTGGGTAACATGGGGTTTTTGGTAACATGGGGTTCTGGTGACATGGGGTTCAGGGTAACATGGGTTTGGGTAACATGGGGTTTTTGGTAACATGGGGTTCTGGTGACATGGGGTTCTGGGTAACATGGGGTTCTGGGTAACATGGGGTTCTGGGTAACATGGGGTTTTGGGTAACATGGGGTTTGGGTAACATGGGGTTCTGGGTAACATGGGGTTTGGGTAACATGGGGTTCTGGGTAACATGGGGTTTTGATTATTTTAAGAGAGTAGCTCAATTACATCTGTTTTGTGTCCAGAATGTTTAGATTTTTGCTTTTGTCTTCATGTCTTTATCTTATTTAGTGTCTCTTAGATTCTTTATCTTATTTAGTGTCTCTTAGATTCTTTATCTTATTTAGTGTCTCTTAGATTCTTTATCTTATTTAGTGTCTCTTAGATTCTTTATCTTATTTAGTGTCTCTTAGATTCTTTATCTTATTTAGTGTCTCTTAGATTCTTTATCTTATTTAGTGTCTCTTAGATTCTTCATCTTATTTAGTGTCTCTTAGATTCTTCATCTTATTTAGTGTCTCTTAGATTCTTTATCTTATTTAGTGTCTCTTAGATTCTTTATCTTATTTAGTGTCTCTTAGATTCTTTATCTTATTTAGTGTCTCTTAGATTCTTTATCTTATTTAGTGTCTCTTAGATTCTTTATCTTATTTAGTGTCTCTTAGATTCTTTATCTTATTTAGTGTCTCTTAGATTCTTTATCTTATTTAGTGTCTCTTAGATTCTTTGTCTTATTTAGTGTCTCTTAGATTCTTTATCTTATTTAGTGTCTCTTAGATTCTTTATCTTATGTAGTGTCTCTTAGATTCTTTATCTTATTTAGTGTCTCTTAGATTCTTTATCTTATTTAGTGTCTCTTAGATTCTTCATCTTATTTAGTGTCTCTTAGATTCTTTATCTTATTTAGTGTCTCTTAGATTCTTTATCTTATTTAGTGTCTCTTAGATTCTTTATCTTATTTAGTGCCTTTTAGATTCTTTGTCTTATTTAGTGTCTCTTAGATTCTTTATCTTATTTAGTGTCTCTTAGATTCTTTATCTTATTTAGTGTCTCTTAGATTCTTTATCTTATTTAGTGTCTCTTAGATTATTTATCTTATTTAGTGTCTCTTAGATTCTTTATCTTATTTAGTGTCTCTTAGATTCTTTATCTTATTTAGGGTTCTAGAAAACCCCATGTGTATCAAGAATGGTCCTCCACATCCAGCCGACTGGACAAGTGAAGTGTAGGAAGCTTTGGAGTCAACATGTTCTGAGGTCAAAGGGTGGGGGTTCAACTGAATATCAGGAAGGTGTTCCTAATGTTTTGTCCACTCAGTGTACAGTTGATGTGAGTTCAGATGATGCTGCTGTGATGTTATTTACTCTTTCCAGATAAACACCTGTTGTTCTCTAAACTGTCATGGAGTCACTGAATGTTTTAATAAACTCACTGTCAGTCTTGTGTGATTTCCCCTCCAGTGTTTTATTTCCCTGTGATCAAAGGGTTATTGATCATTAGTGATTCCATCAGTGACACCTGACATCATCTCAGCCCATAGATCCAGCTCAGCACCTTGACCCTTAGTGACCTCTCCCCCAGACAGACAGACAGAACTACTAGTCACCCTCCACTCTCTCCCTGAGTCCATGCCACAGACAGACAGACAGACAGACAGACAGACAGACAGAACGAACGAACTACTAGTTACCCCTCCACTCTCTCCCTGAGTCCAGGCCCCAGACAGACAGAACAGCATCACCGTCAGAACTATAGCAGTCTTCATTCTGAAATGACTCTGGTCTTCTTCAGAAGTAGTGCAGTAGTCTACAGGGTTCAGAACTCACCTTTTTAAACACTTCTTATCACTCATATCATGAGGTTGCACATGTGTTTGGTTACATAGTGACCAATGTTCTTCTGAGTGATAAAACAGCAAACATTAAGACTGTTTACTTATCAGACCCACATATATAATAAATATACTATATTCATATGCTTTCAGTACTCACACATGAATCATATCCTGTTTGCAGGTCATGTGTTGTTTTGAGCCAGCAGTAAAAACACACTGACAGGACAGTTCCTCTTATGGCCACTAGGTGGTAATCTGGTGTCACAGACGCAGGACTGGAGACCAGATGGAATCATTGTCCCAATTATCCTCCTCCTAAAGTGTGCACTTGTTCCCTTCACTGAAATGACTGGTAAACTAAATATAGTGGAAACGCCCACTTGATAACAGTAGAGTCCTCTGAGTGGAACGGTGGGAGACAAACAGTACCTCCTCTCCCCTTCTCCCATCTTCCTCTTCTCTCTCCTCTTTTCAACTCTATTTTCAACTTTTCAACCCCCTCTCCTCTCCTCTCTGCTTTCCTCTCCCCCTCTCCTCTCCTCTCCTCTCCTCTTCATGTTTTTATCACTGACTTCTCACCAGTGATGTCATCATAACCAGTAACCTGTTCCTCTCTTGGCCCAGCCTGACCCTGACAGGCCTGTTGAGTTGACTTGGGTAACAGACCTCTAGCTTCTACACCACACCCCCCCTTCTCCTGCTCTAACATGAGACCTCATCAGTACTCATTTTGGGTGCTGGTACTGTTTATATTTAGGTGCTGGAACATTAAGCCAATATTCTATAAGAGGTGAACTCAAGCAGTAGAAAGTTAAAGGTGATATTATAGGACACTATGTGAAATGTTGCTGCTCTGTCAGCAGTTTCCTGTGGAGTTTTTTTAACATATCAGTTTGCTGTAGTGTGTTCAACCACTGATCCAAGATAAGTTGCTAAGAAGTTAATCTCACATCATTGAAGTTAGGACGTAATGAGAGAGAAGTCATATAGCCTAGCAGTATTTTTCACTCTTCAGTCCACTCTTTATGACAACAGACTGTGGAGCCCCAGTTAGAAGCAGACATGATACCTGCAGTGGTACTGATGACCCTGTTGTGGAGCAGAGGTAGGATGCTGTTATGTTGATATACACTTGTGACAGTTACTGAGATATGATTTGATACTGTAAGATATATTATAATTATAACATGCAACTGGAAGCAGACAGTAAAAATGTGTCTCAAAGCAGGACAATGATGTGATCACCTGTAAATGTACTTTACTGTAGTCTAACTGTCCATCTGGGGACAGGCACTAATGTCAGTTAAGTTGTGATGGTGTCATGCATCTGACTGTTGTATATTCAGTGTGTCAATGATTGATTGTATCTGTCTCAATGTAAATGAGAGAATATATTATATATTATATTGGTGTTATGTTAGAGTAGGAGAAGGGAGGGGTGGAGATTATAGAGGTCTATGAGCTGAGTCAAAATCAACAGGTCCAACACTATACGTCACGAAGAGAGAGAGAACAAGAGAGAGAGAGAGAGAGAGAGAGAGAGCGTGTGCGCAAAATAAATTAGCAGAGCGAGAGGGAGGAGAGAGGAGGGGAGGGGACAGAGGAGGGACGGTGAGAAAGGAGGGGAGGGGAGGTAGGAGGGTAACGGAGAGAAGGGGAGGGGAGAGAGAGAAATGTGGAGGAGAGAGAAGGAGAGAGAAGCGGAGGGTAGAGAGAAGGGGAGGGGAGAGAGAGAAATGTGGAGGAGAGAGAAGGGAAGAGATGGGGGAGGGGAGAGAAATAGTAAAGGAAGGGCTCCACTAGGGCCCTCTCAGCCAGCCTGCTCCACTAGGGCCCTCTCAGCCAGCCAGCTCCACTAGGGCCCTCTCAGCCAGCCTGATCCACTAGGGCCCTCTCAGCCAGCCTGCTCCACTAGGGCCCTCTCAGCCAGCCTGCTCCAATAGGGCCCTCTCAGCCAGCCTGCTCCACTAGGGCCCTCTCAGCCAGCCTGCTCCACTAGGGCCCTCTCAGCCAGTCTGCTCCACTAGGGCCCTCTCAGCCAGCCTGCTCCACTAGGGCCCTCTCAGCCATTCTGCTCCAGTAGGGCCCTCTCAGCCAAGCTGGCTCCTCTAGGGCCCTCTCAGCCAGCCTGCACCACTAGGGCCCTCTCAGCCATCTGGTTATACTAGGGCCCTCTCAGCCATCTGGCTCCACTAGGGCACTCTTAGCCAGCCTGCTCCTCTAGGGCCTTCTCAGCCAAGTTGGCTCCTCTAGGCCCTCTCAGCTAAGCTGGCTCCTCTAGGGCCCTCACAGCAAGCCTGCACCACTAGGGCCCTCTCAGCCATCTGGAAACACTAAGGCCCACTCAGTCAGCTGGCTCCTCTAGGGCCCTCACAGCCAGCCTGCAACACTACGGCCCTCTCAGCTATCTGGTTACACTAGGGCCCTCTCAGCCATCTGGTTACACTAGGGCCCTCTCAGCCAGCCTGCTCCACTAGGGCCCTCTCAGCCACCTGGCTCCACTATGGCCCTCTCAGCCACCTGGCTCCTCTAGGGCCCTCTCAGCCAGCTGGCTCCATTAGGGCCCTCTCAGACAGCTGGATCCACTAGGGACCTCTCAGCCACCTGGCTCCACTAGGGCCCTCTCAGCCAGTTGGTGTGTGTAGGAGAGTGTGAGTTGTGTGTGCAAAAAGTAGAAGTACAAATGTCAAGGGTTATTAACTAAAGTGATAAATCTAGTCCTAGGTTTTATTTACTGTGGTGTTTGTTCTCCACTGGTTACCCTGTTCTCATCACAACAGGTCACACATTCTGCTGACATGATTACACACTGTGGTATTTCACCTAACAGAAACAGGAGTTTGTCAATATTACATATTATTTTTCAAATTATTTTGGGGTCTTTGTAATCTGACAGAATATGTCTCCCTATATCGTACTACATTAAACAGGAGGTTAGGAGGTGCAGCTCAATTTCCACCTTATTTTGTGGGCACTGGGCACATAGCCTGTATTCTCTCTGCCTATGGCGAGAGAGACTCTTAAGTAGAGACTCTTAATCTCTGAAACTCTTAAGGATTGGCCCCTTTTTTTCAATTTTCGCCTAAAATGACAAACTCAAATCTAACTGCCTGTAACTCAGGCCCTGAAGCAAGGACATTTTTTTTTAATTTCACCTTTATTTAACCAGGTTGGCAAGTTGAGAACAAGTTCTCATTTACAATTGCGACCTGGCCAAGATAAGTGTTTATATTTAGGTGCTGGAACATTAAGCCAATATTCTATAAGAGGTGAACTCAAGCAGTAGAAAGTTAGAGGTGATATTATAGGACACACTATGTGAAATGTTGCTGCTCTGTCAGCAGTTTCCTGTGGAGTTTTTTTAACATATCAGTTTGCTGTAGTGTGTTCAACCACTGATCCAAGATAAGTTGCTAAGAAGTTAATCTCACATCATTGACGTTAGGATGTAATGAAAGAGAAGTCATATAGCCTAGCAGTATTTTCCACTCTTCAGTCCACTCTTTATGATAGCAGACTGTGGAACCCCAGTTAGAGACAGATATGATACCTGCAGTGATACTGATGACCCTGTTGTGGAGCACAGGTAGGATTTTGTTACACTTATATAGATAGATTTGTGACAGTTACTGAGATATGATTTGATATTGTAAGATATATTATAATTTGCAGGGTTAGTAAAATAACATGCAACTAGAAGAAGACAGTAAAAATGTGTCTCAAAGCAGGACAATGATGTGATCACCTGTAAATGTACTTTACTGTAGTCTAACTGTCCATCTGGGGACAGGCACTAATGTCAGTTAAGTTGTGATGGTGTCATGCATCTGACTGTTTTATATTCAGTGTGTCAATGATTGATTGTATCTGTCTCAATGTAAATGAGAGAATATATTATATATTATATTGGTGTTATGTTAGAGTAGGAGAAGGGAGGGGTGGAGATTATAGAGGTCTATGAGCTGAGTCAAAATCAACAGGTCCAACACTATACGTCACGAAGAGAGAGAGAACAAGAGAGAGAGAGAGAGAGAGAGAGAGAGAGAGCGTGTGCGCAAAATAAATTAGCAGAGCGAGAGGGAGGAGAGAGGAGGGGAGGGGACAGAGGAGGGACGGTGAGAAAGGAGGGGAGGGGAGGTAGGAGGGTAACGGAGAGAAGGGGAGGGGAGAGAGAGAAATGTGGAGGAGAGAGAAGGAGAGAGAAGCGGAGGGTAGAGAGAAGGGGAGGGGAGAGAGAGAAATGTGGAGGAGAGAGAAAGAGAGAGAAGGGGAGGGAGAGAGAGAAATGTGGAGGAGAGAGAAAGAGAGAGAAGGGAAGAGATGGGGGAGGGGAGAGAAATAGTAAAGGAAGGGCTCCACTAGGGCCCTCTCAGCCAGCCTGCTCCACTAGGGCCCTCTCAGCCAGCCAGCTCCACTAGGGCCCTCTCAGCCAGCCTGATCCACTAGGGCCCTCTCAGCCAGCCTGCTCCACTAGGGCCCTCTCAGCCAGCCTGCTCCAATAGGGCCCTCTCAGCCAGCCTGCTCCACTAGGGCCCTCTCAGCCAGCCTGCTCCACTAGGGCCCTCTCAGCCAGTCTGCTCCACTAGGGCCCTCTCAGCCAGCCTGCTCCACTAGGGCCCTCTCAGCCATTCTGCTCCAGTAGGGCCCTCTCAGCCAAGCTGGCTCCTCTAGGGCCCTCTCAGCCAGCCTGCACCACTAGGGCCCTCTCAGCCATCTGGTTATACTAGGGCCCTCTCAGCCATCTGGCTCCACTAGGGCACTCTTAGCCAGCCTGCTCCTCTAGGGCCTTCTCAGCCAAGCTGGCTCCTCTAGGGCCCTCTCAGCTAAGCTGGCTCCTCTAGGGCCCTCACAGCAAGCCTGCACCACTAGGGCCCTCTCAGCCATCTGGAAACACTAGGGCCCACTCAGTCAGCTGGCTCCTCTAGGGCCCTCACAGCCAGCCTGCAACACTACGGCCCTCTCAGCTATCTGGTTACACTAGGGCCCTCTCAGCCATCTGGTTACACTAGGGCCCTCTCAGCCAGCCTGCTCCACTAGGGCCCTCTCAGCCACCTGGCTCCACTATGGCCCTCTCAGCCACCTGGCTCCTCTAGGGCCCTCTCAGCCAGCTGGCTCCATTAGGGCCCTCTCAGACAGCTGGATCCACTAGGGACCTCTCAGCCACCTGGCTCCACTAGGGCCCTCTCAGCCAGTTGGTGTGTGTAGGAAAGTGTGAGTTGTGTGTGCAAAAAGTAGAAGTACAAATGTCAAGGGTTATTAACTAAAGTGATAAATCTAGTCCTAGGTTTTATTTACTGTGGTGTTTGTTCTCCACTGGTTACCCTGTTCTCATCACAACAGGTCACACATTCTGCTGACATGATTACACACTGTGGTATTTCACCTAACAGAAACAGGAGTTTGTCAATATTACATATTATTTTTCAAATTATTTTGGGGTCTTTGTAATCTGACAGAATATGTCTCCCTATATCGTACTACATTAAACAGGAGGTTAGGAGGTGCAGCTCAATTTCCACCTTATTTTGTGGGCACTGGGCACATAGCCTGTATTCTCTCTGCCTATGGCGAGAGAGACTCTTAAGTAGAGACTCTTAATCTCTGAAACTCTTAAGGATTGGCCCCTTTTTTTCAATTTTCGCCTAAAATGACAAACTCAAATCTAACTGCCTGTAACTCAGGCCCTGAAGCAAGGACATTTTTTTTTAATTTCACCTTTATTTAACCAGGTTGGCAAGTTGAGAACAAGTTCTCATTTACAATTGCGACCTGGCCAAGATAAGTGTTTATATTTAGGTGCTGGAACATTAAGCCAATATTCTATAAGAGGTGAACTCAAGCAGTAGAAAGTTAGAGGTGATATTATAGGACACACTATGTGAAATGTTGCTGCTCTGTCAGCAGTTTCCTGTGGAGTTTTTTTAACATATCAGTTTGCTGTAGTGTGTTCAACCACTGATCCAAGATAAGTTGCTAAGAAGTTAATCTCACATCATTGACGTTAGGATGTAATGAGAGAGAAGTCATATAGCCTAGCAGTATTTTCCACTCTTCAGTCCACTCTTTATGATAGCAGACTGTGGAACCCCAGTTAGAGACAGATATGATACCTGCAGTGATACTGATGACCCTGTTGTGGAGCACAGGTAGGATTTTGTTACACTTATATAGATTTGTGACAGTTACTGAGATATGATTTGATATTGTAAGATATATTATAATTTGCAGGGTTAGTAAAATAACATGCAACTAGAAGAAGACAGTAAAAATGTGTCTCAAAGCAGGACAATGATGTGATCACCTGTAAATGTACTTTACTGTAGTCTAACTGTCCATCTGGGGACAGGCACTAATGTCAGTTAAGTTGTGATGGTGTCATGCATCTGACTGTTGTATATTCAGTGTGTCAATGATTGATTGTATCTGTCTCAATGTAAATGAGAGAATATATTATATATTATATTGGTGTTATGTTAGAGTAGGAGAAGGGAGGGGTGGAGATTATAGAGGTCTATGAGCTGAGTCAAAATCAACAGGTCCAACACTATACGTCACGAAGAGAGAGAGAACAAGAGAGAGAGAGAGAGAGAGAGAGAGAGAGCGTGTGCGCAAAATAAATTAGCAGAGCGAGAGGGAGGAGAGAGGAGGGGAGGGGACAGAGGAGGGACGGTGAGAAAGGAGGGGAGGGGAGGTAGGAGGGTAACGGAGAGAAGGGGAGGGGAGAGAGAGAAATGTGGAGGAGAGAGAAGGAGAGAGAAGCGGAGGGTAGAGAGAAGGGGAGGGGAGAGAGAGAAATGTGGAGGAGAGAGAAAGAGAGAGAAGGGGAGGGAGAGAGAGAAATGTGGAGGAGAGAGAAAGAGAGAGAAGGGAAGAGATGGGGGAGGGGAGAGAAATAGTAAAGGAAGGGCTCCACTAGGGCCCTCTCAGCCAGCCTGCTCCACTAGGGCCCTCTCAGCCAGCCAGCTCCACTAGGGCCCTCTCAGCCAGCCTGATCCACTAGGGCCCTCTCAGCCAGCCTGCTCCACTAGGGCCCTCTCAGCCAGCCTGCTCCAATAGGGCCCTCTCAGCCA
Organism: Oncorhynchus clarkii lewisi; assembly: GCF_045791955.1. Taxonomy (NCBI): domain Eukaryota; kingdom Metazoa; phylum Chordata; class Actinopteri; order Salmoniformes; family Salmonidae; genus Oncorhynchus; species Oncorhynchus clarkii. Next base: position 73,272,871 of record NC_092156.1, on the reverse strand, counting down.
GCCTGCTCCACTAGGGCCCTCTCAGCCAGCCTGCTCCACTAGGGCCCTCTCAGCCAGTCTGCTCCACTAGGGCCCTCTCAGCCAGCCTGCTCCACTAGGGCCCTCTCAGCCATTCTGCTCCAGTAGGGCCCTCTCAGCCAAGCTGGCTCCTCTAGGGCCCTCTCAGCCAGCCTGCACCACTAGGGCCCTCTCAGCCATCTGGTTATACTAGGGCCCTCTCAGCCATCTGGCTCCACTAGTGCACTCTTAGCCAGCCTGCTCCTCTAGGGCCTTCTCAGCCAAGCTGGCTCCTCTAGGGCCCTCACAGCTAAGCTGGCTCCTCTAGGGCCCTCACAGCAAGCATGCACCACTAGGGCCCTCTCAGCCATCTGGAAACACTAGGGCCCACTCAGTCAGCTGGCTCCTCTAGGGCCCTCACAGCCAGCCTGCAACACTACGGCCCTCTCAGCTATCTGGTTACACTAGGGCCCTCTCAGCCATCTGGTTACACTAGGGCCCTCTCAGCCAGCCTGCTCCACTAGGGCCCTCTCAGCCACCTGGCTCCACTATGGCCCTCTCAGCCACCTGGCTCCTCTAGGGCCCTCTCAGCCAGCTGGCTCCATTAGGGCCCTCTCAGACAGCTGGATCCACTAGGGACCTCTCAGCCACCTGGCTCCACTAGGGCCCTCTCAGCCAGTTGGTGTGTGTAGGAGAGTGTGAGTTGTGTGTGCAAAAAGTAGAAGTACAAATGTCAAGGGTTATTAACTAAAGTGATAAATCTAGTCCTAGGTTTTATTTACTGTGGTGTTTGTTCTCCACTGGTTACCCTGTTCTCATCACAACAGGTCACACATTCTGCTGACATGATTACACACTGTGGTATTTCACCTAACAGAAACAGGAGTTTGTCAATATTACATATTATTTTTCAAATTATTTTGGGGTCTTTGTAATCTGACAGAATATGTCTCCCTATATCGTACTACATTAAACAGGAGGTTAGGAGGTGCAGCTCAATTTCCACCTTATTTTGTGGGCACTGGGCACATAGCCTGTATTCTCTCTGCCTATGGCGAGAGAGACTCTTAAGTAGAGACTCTTAATCTCTGAAACTCTTAAGGATTGGCCCCTTTTTTTCAATTTTCGCCTAAAATGACAAACTCAAATCTAACTGCCTGTAACTCAGGCCCTGAAGCAAGGACATTTTTTTTTAATTTCACCTTTATTTAACCAGGTTGGCAAGTTGAGAACAAGTTCTCATTTACAATTGCGACCTGGCCAAGATAAGTGTTTATATTTAGGTGCTGGAACATTAAGCCAATATTCTATAAGAGGTGAACTCAAGCAGTAGAAAGTTAGAGGTGATATTATAGGACACACTATGTGAAATGTTGCTGCTCTGTCAGCAGTTTCCTGTGGAGTTTTTTTAACATATCAGTTTGCTGTAGTGTGTTCAACCACTGATCCAAGATAAGTTGCTAAGAAGTTAATCTCACATCATTGACGTTAGGATGTAATGAGAGAGAAGTCATATAGCCTAGCAGTATTTTCCACTCTTCAGTCCACTCTTTATGATAGCAGACTGTGGAACCCCAGTTAGAGACAGATATGATACCTGCAGTGATACTGATGACCCTGTTGTGGAGCACAGGTAGGATTTTGTTACACTTATATAGATTTGTGACAGTTACTGAGATATGATTTGATATTGTAAGATATATTATAATTTGCAGGGTTAGTAAAATAACATGCAACTAGAAGAAGACAGTAAAAATGTGTCTCAAAGCAGGACAATGATGTGATCACCTGTAAATGTACTTTACTGTAGTCTAACTGTCCATCTGGGGACAGGCACTAATGTCAGTTAAGTTGTGATGGTGTCATGCATCTGACTGTTGGATATTCAGTGTGTCAATGATTGATTGTATCTGTCTCAATGTAAATGAGAGAATATATTATATATTATATTGGTGTTATGTTAGAGTAGGAGAAGGGAGGGGTGGAGATTATAGAGGTCTATGAGCTGAGTCAAAATCAACAGGTCCAACACTACGTCACGAAGAGAGAGAGAACAAGAGAGAGAGAGAGAGAGAGAGAGTGTGCACAAAATCAATGAGCAGAGCGAGAGGGAGGAGAGAGGAGGGGAAGGGACAGAGGAGGGACGGTGAGAAAGGAGGGGAGGGGAGGTAGGAGGGTAACGGAGAGAAGGGGAGGGGAGAGAGAGAAATGTGGAGGAGAGAGAAGTGGAGGGTAGAGAGAAGGGGAGGGGAGAGAGAGAAATGTGGAGGAGAGAGAAAGAGAGAGAAGGGGAGGGAGAGAGAGAGAAATGTGGAGGAGAGAGAAAGAGAGAGAAGGGAAGAGATGGGGTAGGGGAGAGAAATAGTAAAGGAAGGGCTCCACTAGGGCCCTCTCAGCCAGCCTGCTCCACTAGGGCCCTCTCAGCCAGCCTGCTCCACTAGGGCCCTCTCAGCCAGCCTGCTCAACCAGGGCCCTCACAGCCAGTATGCTCCACTAGGGCCCTCTCAGCCAGCCTGCTCCACTAGGGCCTTCTCAGCCAGTTTGCTCCACTAGGGCCCTCTCAGCCAGCCTGCTCCACTAGGGCCCTCTCAGCCAGCCTGCTCCACTAGGGCCCTCTCAGCCAGCCTGCTCCACTAGGGCCCTCTCAGCCAGCCAGCTCCACTAGGGCCCTCTCAGCCAGCCTGCTCCACTAGGGCCCTCTCAGCCAGCCTGCTCCACTAGGGCCCTCTCAGCCAGCCTGCTCCACTAGGGCCCTCTCAGCCAGCCTGCTCCACTAGGGCCCTCTCAGCCAGCCTGCTCCTCTAGGGCCCTCTCAGCCAGCCTGCTCCACTAGGGCCCTCTCAGCAAGCCTGCTCTACTAGGGCCCTCTCAGCCAGCCTGCTCCACTAGGGCCCTCACAGCCAGCCTGCTCCACTAGGAGCCTCTCAGCCAGCCTGCTCCACTAGGGCCCTCACAGCCAGCCTGCTCCAATAGGGCCCTCTCAGCCAGCCTGCTCCACTAGGGCCCTCTCAGCCAGCCTGCTCCACTAGGGCCCTCTCAGCCAGCCTGCTCCACTAGGGCCCTCTCAGCCAGTCTGCTCCACTAGGGCCCTCTCAGCCAGCCTGCTCCACTAGGGCCCTCTCAGCCAGCCTGCTACACTAGGGCCGTCTCAGCCACCTGGCTCCACTAGGGCCCTCTCAACCAGCCGGCTCCACTAGGGCCCCCTCAGCCAGCTGGCTCCATTAGGGCCCTCTCAGCCACCTGGCTCCACTAGGGCCCTCTCAGCCATTCTGCTCCACTAGGGCCCTCTCAGCCAGCCTGCTCAACCAGGGCCCTCACAGCCAGTCTGCTCCACTAGGGCCCTCTCAGCCAGCCTGCTCCACTAGGGCCTTCTCAGACAGCCTGCTCCACTAGGGCCCTCTCAGCCAGCCTGCTCCACTAGGGCCCTCTCAGCCAGCCTGCTCCACTAGGGCCCTCTCAGCCAGCCTGCTCAACCAGGGCCCTCACAGCCAGTCTGCTCCACTAGGGCCCTCTCAGCCAGCCTGCTCCACTAGGGCCTTCTCAGCCAGCCTGCTCCACTAGGGCCCTCTCAGCCAGCCTACTCCACTAGGGCCCTCTCAGCCAGCCTGCTCCACTAGGGCCCTCTCAGCCAGCCTGTTCCACTAGGGCCCTCTCAGCCAGCCTGTCCACTAGGGCCCTCTCAGCCAGCCTGCTCCACTAGGGCCCTCTCAGCCAGCCTGATCCACTAGGGCCCTCTCAGCCAGTCTGCTCCACTAGGGCCCTCTCAGCCAGCCTGCTCCACTAGGGCCCTCTCAGCCAGTCTGCTCCACTAGGGCCCTCTCAGCCAGCCTGCTCCACTAGGGCCCTCTCAGCCACCTTTCTCCACTAGGGCCCTCTCAGCCACCTGGCTCCAATAGGGCCCTCTCAGCCACCTGGCTCCACTAGGGCCCTCTCAGCCAGCCTGCTCCACTAGGGCCCTCTCAGCCAAGCTGGCTCCACTAGGGCCCTCTCAGCCAGCTGGCTCCACTAGGGCCCTCTCAGCCACCTGGCTCCACTAGGGCCCTCTCAGCCACCTGGCTCCACTAGGGCCTTCTCAGCCACCTGGCTCCACTAGGGCCCTCTCAGCCACATGGCTCCACTAGGGCCCTCTCAGCCACATGGCTCCACTAGGGCCCTCTCAGCCACCTGGCTCCACTAGGGCCCTCTCAGCCACCTGGCTCCACTAGGGCCCTCTCAGCCACCTGGCTCCACTAGGGCCCTCTCAGCCACCTGGCTCCACTAGGGCCCTCTCAGCCACCTGGCTCCACTAGGGCCCTCTCAGCCAGCTGTGATCTGTGTGTACAAAACGTTTTCAAGTTATTTTGGGGTCTTTGTAGTCTGACAGAATATGTCTCCTATATCGTTGTACGTTTGGCAGGAGGTTATGTTTTATTAATTATTAGCCAATCAGCATTGAGCTAAACTGAGTGAGCTCAGCTGTGAATGGTCCTGGTGCACCAAATAAAAGTGTAAAGGGAAGCCAGTTTGGATTTGGCTTCAGACCTATCACATCACAAGTCAAACATCATTTACAGAAACATGAATGCATCTCATTGTGGCTAATGTTAACTAGCTGGCTAGCTGGCTAGCTAGCTTCAACATGTAGCTAGATGTAGTAGGTTAATGTTAACTAGCTGGCCTGAGAGGATGGAGGTTCAACATGTAGCTAGATGTAGTAGGTTAATGTTAACTAGCTGGCCTGAGAGGATGGAAGTTCAACATGTAGCTAGATGTAGTAGACTAATGTTAACTAGCTGGCCTGAGAGGATGGAAGTTCAACATGTAGCTAGATGTAGTAGACTAATGTTAACTAGCTGGCCTGAGAGGATGGAAGTTCAACATGTACTGTAGCTAGATGTAGTAGGTTAATGTTAACTAGCTGGCCTGAGAGGATGGAGGTTCAACATGTACTGTAGCTAGATGTAGTAGGTTAATGTTAACTAGCTGGCCTGACAGGATGGAAGTTCAACATGTACTGTAGCTAGATGTAGTAGGTTAATGTTAACTAGCTGGCCTGAGAGGATGGAGGTTCAACATGTAGTGTAGCTAGATGTAGTAGGCTAATGTTAACTAGCTGGCCTGACAGGATGGAAGTTCAACATGTACTGTAGCTAGATGTAGTAGGCTAATGTTAACTAGCTGGCCTGAGAGGATGGAAGTTCAACATGTACTGTAGCTAGATGTAGTAGGCTAATGTTAACTAGCTGGCCTGAGAGGATGGAAGTTCAACATGTACTGTAGCTAGATGTAGTAGGTTAATGTTAACTAGCTGGCCTGACAGGATGGAAGTTCAACATGTACTGTAGCTAGATGTAGTAGGTTAATGTTAACTAGCTGGCCTGAGAGGATGGAAGTTCAACATGTACTGTAGCTAGATGTAGTAGGTTAATGTTAACTAGCTGGCCTGACAGGATGGAAGTTCAACATGTACTGTAGCTAGATGTAGTAGGTTAATGTTAACTAGCTGGCCTGAGAGGATGGAAGTTCAACATGTACTGTAGCTAGATGTAGTAGGTTAATGTTAACTAGCTGGCCTGACACATCGTTGCCCATGTCAGGAAGTTATTCCAGCACGCATTTTATCCAGGTACCTTAGGAGAAAAATAACTAAAATGGAGTCCTGTAAGACAGAGTCATAGACGTGTAGGACACATGAAAGAGGAGGATGGTGTTTCTCTACAATGGGGGAGTCAACATGTGTTTTCTACACACACACACACGCACACACACATGAACAGAGCAGAATAAGTAAATGATCAATGCAGAAGTGTGTGTGTGTGTGTGTGTGTGTGTGTGTGTGTGTGTGTGTGTGTAGCCTATGTAGTTTATGAATGTGTGTGGGTTTGGTGTGAGAGTGTCAATGTAGTGTGAGATGAGGGGGAGAGGAAAGGAGGAGAGGAGAGGGGGTAGAAGATGAGAAATGGGGGGAAGAGAGGGAGAGAAGAGGAGAGGGGCAGAATTGGAGAAGAATATGAGGTGGGGCAGAATAAGAGTAAAGAGGGGGGAGAAGAGGAGAAGAGGGGGAGAAGAGGAGAGGAGGAGAGGGGGAGGAGAAGATAGGTGGAGAAGAGGAGAGGGGGAGAGGTGGAGAGGAGGAGAAGAGGAGAGGGGGAGAGGAGGAGAAGAGGAGAGGGGGAGAGGAGGAGAAGAGGAGAGGGGGAGAGGAGGAGAGGAGGAGAGGAGGAGAGGAGAGGGGGAGAGGAGAAGAGGAGAGGGGGAGGAGAAGAGGAGAGGGGGAGGAGAAGATAGGTGGAGAAGAGGAGAGGGGGAGAGGATGAGAAGAGAGGGGGAGAGGAGGAGAAGAGGAGAGGAGGAGAGGAGAGAGGAGAATATGAGGTGGGACAGAATAAGAGTAAAGAGGGGGAGAAGAGAAGAAGAGGGGGGGAGAAGAGGTGAGGAGAGGGGGAGGAGAGAGGAGGAGTGAGAAGAGGAGAGGAGTGAGAAGAGGAGAGGAGTGAGAAGAGGAGAAGTGGGAGAAGTGCGAGAGGGGGTAGGAGAGTAGTGGCGGAGAAGAGGACGGGGGAGATGAGGAGAAGTGAGAAGAGGAGAAGAGAGGGGGAAGAGAGGGGGGAGTAGAGGAAACGAGAGGGGAGAAGAGAGTGGAAGAGGAGAGAAAAGGGAAGAAGAGGAGAGGAGAGGGAAGAGGAGAGACAAGGGAGAAGAGGAGAGGAGATGAGGGGTAAAGAGGAGAGGGGAGAGGAGAGGATAGTGGAGAGGAGGGGAGAGGAGAAGGGGAGAGGAGAGCGGGAGAAGATGAGGGGGAATAGAGGAGGAGAAGAGGAGAGGGGGAGGAGAAGAGAGGGGGAGAAGAGGGGAGGGGGAGAAGAGGAGAAGAAAGAGGGATAAGAGTAGGAAGGAGAGGAGAAGGGAAGAGGGGGAGAAGAGGGGGAATAAAGGGGGAGGAGAGGAGAGGGGAGGAGAGGAGAGGGGAGGGGCAGAAAGGGAAAAAGAGGGGGAGACGAGAAGAGGAGAAGAGGATGAGAGAGGGGGGGAGAAGATGAGACAGTGGAGAAGAGTAGAGTGGATATTAAGAAACAAGTATAATTGGGGAGAAGATGGAAGAGAAGAGGAGTCGGGGGGAAGAGGAGAGGAGAATGGGAGAAGGGGAGTGGGAGGGAAGAGCAGAGGAGAAGCGGAGAAGGGGAGTGGGGGAAAGAGGAGATGAGAATGGGAGAAGAAAGGGGGAGAAGAGGAGAGGAGAGGAGGAGGGGAGGATAGGAGAGGGGAGAGGAGTGGAGAGGAGAGAGAGAGGGGAGTAGCTGGGAAAGGAGAGGGGGAGGAGAGGAGGATGAGAGAAGGGAAGAGGAAGAGAAGAGAGGAGGTACTGTTTGTCTCCCACCGCTCCACTCAGAGGACTCTACTGTTATCAAGTGGGCGTTTCCACTATATTTAGTTTACCAGTCATTTCAGTGAAGGGAACAAGTGCACACTTTAGGAGAAAGGAGAGATAATTGGGACAATGCTTCTTTCTCGTCTCCAGTCCTGCGTCTGTAACACCATATTTCCACCTAGTGGCCATAAGAGGAACTGTCCTGTCAGTGTGTTTTTACTGCTGGCTCAAAACAACACATGACCTGCAAACAGGATATAATTCATGTGTGAGTACTAAAAGCACCTGAATGTAGTATATTATAGTATATTTATTATATATGTGGGTCTGATAAGTAAACACTCTTAATGTTTGCGGTTTTATCCCTCAGAAGAACATTGGTCACTATGTAACCAAACACATGTGAAACATCATGATAAGACTGTCTTCCCATCACATCATGAATGGTCATGTTGATGTTCATTTAACCTCGGTCTCTCTTTCTCCTCTGTCTCTCTCTTTCTCCTCAGATCTCCAGGCTCAAAGTGTCAGTCCACCAGGTAGGTAGAGTATAAATCTACAGTGATTATAGCAGTTCAATATTAGTCAACTTTATTATCCCACATGGAGAAATTCATGTGTCCATACAAACCATTCTAAAACCCAATAACAAGTAGTGTTTTATGGAACTACTAATACTTGTCAACCACAAAGCATTACTGCTGTTAGAATAACACAATCATTGTCATCATCTGTCCTCACCACTGTGTTTTCCTCTCTGCTGTTTACAGCTGAACTCTCAGTCAGACTGGTGAATGGGACCACTTCCTGTTCTGGGACAGTGGAAGCCTTCCATGAAGGAGAGTGGTCAGGTCTATGTTTTAGGTGGTTTTGGAGCATGATGAGACAGGCTACGGTTGTGTGTAGACAGCAGGGCTGTGGGAATCCTGTAGCTGCATCTAGAGGACCTCTGATTGAAGATGGAAGAATAGGAGTCAGACTATATAGTATTTGCAGGGGAAATGAGTCTTCTATTAAACAGTGTGACAAAAGTAGAGGAGAACCTGGTGTCTGTGATGGTGGATATTATCATCATGTGACCTGTTCAGGTAAGAGACTGGTCATATTGAGAGATTTATTTATACATTATACAATATTACCATGTATCATGTTTTATGTGTTTTTATTTCTTTAAATAGAGGGAGAGATGTCAGATGTATTTAAACATTATATTTGTGTTTGTCATATTGGTTTATGGGAGATGTTCATGGGCAGATCATTGTAGTTCAGATGGTACTGAAGTGAAGCTGCCTGATGGATGTCCAGCTGTTTATTTTCTGAACTTATTCCTGTCTCCTGCCTGCATTATTCCCAACCCGATCCTGAGTGACTAAGAACCCATTTCTACCTCTTACAGTATCAAACATAGCAAACTACAATCTTTTATCCAACATATTTGTGTTTAGTCCTTGACAGTGTCATCAACAAAACTGATTGAATGTTCAACCAACTCTTTTTCTCCAGAGTCTGTGCGGCTTGTGGATGGAGCTGGTCTCTGCTCTGGGAGAGTGGAGGTGAAGTCCAATCAGTCCTGGGCCTCAGTGTGTGAAGCTGACTTTGACCGGCAGGATGCAGAGGTAGTCTGTAGCGAGTTTGGCTGTGGGGCTCCTGCAGCTCTACAGGGGGGGCTCTATGGAGGTGGTGGGGGTCAGACCTGGGATAAAGAGTTCCAGTGTAAAGGCAATGAGTCCCTTCTCCTGGACTGTGACACCTCAGACAGAGAGAACAACACCTGCCTACCTGGTAATGCTGTTGGACTCACCTGCTCAGGTAAGAAACAGTTTGTCACTCAGTCAACATTGTTTCTCATCTGGAGTGAAGAATATGAGAGAAAATATAGGTGTGTTTTAGTGAGAAATAGTAAGATTACTGTCTCTCTCTTTTATTTTCTCAGAGCCTGATGATGTGAGGCTGGTGGGAGGAGGCAGTCGCTGTGCTGGTGGAGTGGAGTGGTACGACCAGGGAGAGTGGAGGACTGTGGGAGCTGAGGACAGGGACCAGAAGCATGTAGCTGCAGTAGTGTGTAGACAGCTGGGTTGTGGCTCCAATGTTTCAGAACTACCTGGAAACACCACTAGAGGGATTAGAGTTTACTGTCCTGAGTCTGAGTCTTCACTGAGGGATTGTTGGAGAATGGATTATCTCTGTCCTGGACTCACAGTGATCTGCTCAGGTAATAAATAACAAGATACACTATATGGCCAAAAGTATGTGGACTTTAGTGGATTCGGCTATTTCAGCCACACCTTTTGCTGACAGGTGTATAAAATTAAGCACACAGCCATGAAATCTCCATAGACAAACATTGCCAGTAGATTGGACTTACTGAAGATCTCAGTGACTTAACGTGGCAAGTCTAGGAGCAACAACGGCTCAGCCGTGAAGTGGTAGACAACACAAGCTCACAGAACGGACCGCCGGGTGTTGAACCACGTAGAGCCTACAAATAATCCTCTGTTGTAAAACTCACTGCTGAGTTCCACATACTTTTGTCCATGTATTATATCTCCTTCCTGGACTCACAGTGATCTGCTCAGGAAATATCAACATATTATAATTATATTCAACTGATTTCCTTCATTCATACAACTTCCTCTGCACCTCTCATGATGACTGTTTAACTTGTCAGTCTGCTTTACTAAATAGATCCCTCAGTCAAGTAGGAATCAAATACAACTTAAATATCCCAGAATGCTTTTGTATGTGAGTGTTATCTCAGTGAACGTCTCTACTCACTACCACTGTCACATGTCATGTTATTGTCATATCTAAATGAGGAAAGTAGTTGAGGAGCTACGTTTTATTTTTCTCTCCTCTAGTTCCAGATGTCCTGCTTCAGCCTGATATCAACATATGTTGTCTCAGTGACTGTAGGCCCACTACTCATGTTGCCCTGTGAGGGAGGGTGGCTAGCAGTGTTACATGCTGATGTTATTGTCATATCTATAGGAAACTAGTTGAAGAGGTTTTTCTTGTTCTCTTTTATTGTTACAGATCTCCTGGTCCAGCCTGATATCTTCCTTACTGACCCAATGGGAGGGGTCTTCAGGGGCCACCAGGGGCCCGAGATGTTCAGGGGCTACAGCTTCACCATCACCTGCTCCACTCAGCCACAGTACCCAGGAGGCTCCTTCCTCCTCACGTTCACCAGCTCCAACAGAACCCAGATCCAGCCAGCTGTCAATCACTCTGCTGCCTTCCTCTTCCCTGCTGCAGATGACTCCCACCGAGGGAACTACAGCTGTGTTTATGACAATTATGTTTTCTCTCATAACTTCTCCTCTGAGAGTGAGCTCCTCTCCCTCACCATCACAGGTAACTGAACATGAACCAGACTTATAACTTTGTCAATGACAGATTTCCCACAGATCTATGTGATGATGATCAGTCCCCTCATCAAAGGTGTTTCTGTTTGCAGCCTCTCCTCTGCCAGCCTTCATCATCAGACACGTTGTAGTGCTGCTGATCCTACTGACAGCCATCACCACCTCCTACCTGTACTACAAGGTAAAGACCTTTACTCAGACGTTACAAGTCATTTAAACTAGAGGGTGAGGGGGAGAGGGAAGGAGAGAATGGAGATACTAGAGAGTAAATGTCTGACTGTTGGTGCTGTGTCTCCCTAGCCCACCAGGAGGCAGAAGAGAGTGAACAGGGTGAGCAGCATGGATCTTTATGTCAATGCCATGGAGATGGTCTCTCTGAGCTCCAGAGCTGAAGCTGGACCGGGAGAGGAGAGAGCAGCCCAGGGGACGGAGTAGGAGTAGAATTAATCTGACCATACATGCTGATCTTAGGTCAGTTTTGTGTTTTAAATCGATGGTCAGCAGTGGACTGGTGTTTAAAATGTGGTGACAAACCTGAAGTGGTTCTAATTTTAATAACAAGTTCAGAATTAGTTTCTCTTTCTAGAACCTTGGAAGAAATCTAAAAGGAGTGACTGCAACCACCATTATTCATTTAGTTTGGTTATTACCACCAGAGAAACATGGGGTTTTGGGTAACATGGGGTTCTGGGTAACATGGGGTTTGGGGTAACATGGGGTTTGGGTAACATGGGGTTTTGGGTAACATGGGGTTTGGGTAACATGGGGTTCTGGGTAACATGGGGTTTTGGGTAACATGGGGTTTGGGTAACATGGTGTTCTGGGTAACATGGGGTTTGGGTAACATGGGGTTTTGGGTAACATGGGGTTCTGGGTAACATGGGGTTCTGGGTAACATGGGGTTCTGGGTAACATGGGGTTCTGGGTAACATGGGGTTCTGGGTAACATGGGGTTCTGGGTAACATGGGGTTTCGGTTCATTTCAGAAACTAGCTCAATTAGGTCTGTTTTGCATTCCACCCGTGGAGGAAGGTGGGAGGAGCCTCAGAAACCTGGATCATTGTAATGGCTGAAACGGAGTAGGTGGAACGGAGTCAAACACTTGATCTGTTTGATACTGTTCCATTCATTCCCTTCCAGCCAATACAATGAGCCAGTCCTCCTATAGCTCCTCCCACCAGCCTCCACCGCATTCTATACATTCATTCCCTTCCAGCCAATACAATGAGCCAGTCCTCCTATAGCTCCTCCCACCAGCCTCCACCGCATTCTATACATTCATTCCCTTCCAGCCAATACAATGAGCCAGTCCTCCTATAGCTCCTCCCACCAGCCTCCACCGCATTCTATACATTCATTCCCTTCCAGCCAATACAATGAGCCAGTCCTCCTATAGCTCCTCCCACCAGCCTCCACCGCATTCTATACATTCATTCCCTTCCAGCCAATACAATGAGCCAGTCCTCCTATAGCTCCTCCCACCAGCCTCCACCGCATTCTATACATTCATTCCCTTCCAGCCAATACAATGAGCCAGTCCTCCTATAGCTCCTCCCACCAGCCTCCACCGCATTCTATACATTCATTCCCTTCCAGACAATACAATGAGCCAGTCCTCCTATAGCTCCTCCCACCAGCCTCCACCGCATTCTATACATTCATTCCCTTCCAGCCAATACAATGAGCCAGTCCTCCTATAGCTCCTCCCACCAGCCTCCACCGCATTCTATACATTCATTCCCTTCCAGCCAATACAATGAGCCAGTCCTCCTATAGCTCCTCCCACCAGCCTCCACCGCATTCTATACATTCATTCCCTTCCAGCCAATACAATGAGCCAGTCCTCCTATAGCTCCTCCCACCAGCCTCCACCGCATTCTATACATTCATTCCCTTCCAGCCAATACAATGAGCCAGTCCTCCTATAGCTCCTCCCACCAGCCTCCACCGCATTCTATACATTCATTCCCTTCCAGCCAATACAATGAGCCAGTCCTCCTATAGCTCCTCCCACCAGCCTCCACCGCATTCTATACATTCATTCCCTTCCAGCCAATACAATGAGCCAGTCCTCCTATAGCTCCTCCCACCAGCCTCCACCGCATTCTATACATTCATTCCCTTCCAGCCAATACAATGAGCCAGTCCTCCTATAGTTCCTCCCACCAGCCTCCACCGCATTCTATACATTCATTCCCTTCCAGCCAATACAATGAGCCAGTCCTCCTATAGCTCCTCCCACCAGCCTCCACCGCATTCTATACATTCATTCCCTTCCAGCCAATACAATGAGCCAGTCCTCCTATAGCTCCTCCCACCAGCCTCCACCGCATTCTATACATTCATTCCCTTCCAGCCAATACAATGAGCCAGTCCTGCTATAGCTCCTCCCACCAGCCTCCACCGCATTCTATACATTCATTCCCTTCCAGCCAATACAATGAGCCAGTCCTCCTATAGCTCCTCCCACCAGCCTCCACTGCATTCTATACATTCATCCCCTTCCAGCCAATACAATGAGCCAGTCCTCCTATAGCTCCTCCCACCAGCCTCCACAGCATTCTATACATTCATTCCCTTCCAGCCAATACAATGAGCCAGTCCTCCTATAGCTCCTCCCACCAGCCTCCACCGCATTCTATACATTCATTCCCTTCCAGCCAATACAATGAGCCAGTCCTCCTATAGCTCCGCCCACCAGCCTCCACCGCATTCTATACATTCATTCCCTTCCAGCCAATACAATGAGCCAGTCCTCCTATAGCTCCGCCCACCAGCCTCCACCGCATTCTATACATTCATTCCCTTCCAGCCAATACAATGAGCCAGTCCTCCTATAGCTCCTCCCACCAGCCTCCACCGCATTCTATACATTCATTCCCTTCCAGCCAATACAATGAGCCAGTCCTCCTATAGCTCCGCCCACCAGCCTCCACCGCATTCTATACATTCATTCCCTTCCAGCCAATACAATGAGCCAGTCCTCCTATAGCTCCTCCCACCAGCCTCCACCGCATTCTATACATTCATTCCCTTCCAGCCAATACAATGAGCCAGTCCTCCTATAGCTCCGCCCACCAGCCTCCACCGCATTCTATACATTCATTCCCTTCCAGCCAATACAATGAGCCAGTCCTCCTATAGCTCCGCCCACCAGCCTCCACTGCATTCTATACATTATATATATTATATTATTTAGTATAGCCTACTGTTAGATTCTTTATGTTGAAGAGTCTCCATTATTAGTCCATGTATTATTATATTATTTAGTATAGCCTACTGTTAGATTCTTTATGTTGAAGAGTCTCCATTATTAGTCCATGTATTATTATATTATTTAGTATAGCCTACTGTTAGATTCTTTATGCTGAAGAGTCTCCATTATTAGTCCATGTATTATTTAGTATAGCCTACTGTTAGATTCTTTATGTTGAAGAGTCTCCATTATTAGTCCATGTATTATTATATTATTTAGTATAGCCTACTGTTAGATTCTTTATGTTGAAGTGTCTCCATTATTAGTCCATGTATTATTATATTATTTAGTATAGCCTACTGTTAGATTCTTTATGCTGAAGTCTCCATTATTAGTCCATGTATTATTATATTATTTAGTATAGCCTACTGTTAGTTTCTTTATGTTGAAGTGTCTCCATTATTAGTCCATGTATTATTATATTATTTAGTATAGCCTACTGTTAGATTCTTTATGCTGAAGTGTCTCCATTATTAGTCCATGTATTATTTAGTATAGCCTACTGTTAGATTCTTTATGTTGAAGAGTCTCCATTATTAGTCCATGTATTATTTAGTATAGCCTACTGTTAGATTCTTTATGTTGAAGAGTCTCCATTATTAGTCCATGTATTATTATATTATTTAGTATAGCCTACTGTTAGATTCTTTATGTTGAAGAGTCTCCATTATTAGTCCATGTATTATTATATTATTTAGTATAGCCTACTGTTAGATTCTTTATGCTGAAGAGTCTCCATTATTAGTCCATGTATTATTATATTATTTAGTATAGCCTACTGTTAGATTCTTTATGTTGAAGTGTCTCCATTATTAGTCCATGTATTATTATATTATTTAGTATAGCCTACTGTTAGATTCTTTATGTTGAAGTGTCTCCATTATTAGTCCATGTATTATTATATTATTTAGTATAGCCTACTGTTAGATTCTTTATGCTGAAGTGTCTCCATTATTAGTCCATGTATTATTATATTATTTAGTATAGCCTACTGTTAGATTCTTTATGTTGAAGTGTCTCCATTATTAGTCCATGTATTATTTAGTATAGCCTACTGTTAGATTATTTATGTTGAAGTGTCTCCATTATTAGTCCATGTATTATTATATTATTTAGTATAGCCTACTGTTAGATTCTTTATGTTGAAGAGTCTCCATTATTAGTCCATGTATTATTTAGTATAGCCTACTGTTAGATTATTTATGCTGAAGTGTCTCCATTATTAGTCCATGTATTATTTAGTATAACCTACTGTTAGATTCTTTATGTTGAAGTGTCTCCATTATTAGTCCATGTATTATTATATTATTTAGTATAGCCTACTGTTAGATTCTTTATGTTGAAGAGTCTCCATTATTAGTCCATGTATTATTATATTATTTAGTATAGCCTACTGTTAGATTCTTTATGCTGAAGAGTCTCCATTATTAGTCCATGTATTATTATATTATTTAGTATAGCCTACTGTTAGATTCTTTATGCTGAAGAGTCTCCATTATTAGTCCATGTATTATTATATTATTTAGTATAGCCTACTGTTAGATTCTTTATGTTGAAGAGTCTCCATTATTAGTCCATGTATTATTGTATTATTTAGTATAGCCTACTGTTAGATTATTTATGTTGAAGAGTCTCCATTATTAGTCCATGTATTATTATATTATTTAGTATAGCCTACTGTTAGATTCTTTATGTTGAAGTGTCTCCATTATTAGTCCATGTATTATTATATTATTTAGTATAGCCTACTGTTAGATTATTTATGCTGAAGAGTCTCCATTATTAGTCCATGTATTATTATATTATTTAGTATAGCCTACTGTTAGATTCTTTATGCTGAAGAGTCTCCATTATTAGTCCATGTATTATTTAGTATAGCCTACTGTTAGATTCTTTATGTTGAAGAGTCTCCATTATTAGTCCATGTATTATTATATTATTTAGTATAGCCTACTGTTAGATTCTTTATGCTGAAGAGTCTCCATTATTAGTCCATGTATTATTATATTATTTAGTATAGCCTACTGTTAGATTCTTTATGCTGAAGAGTCTCCATTATTAGTCCATGTATTATTATATTATTTAGTATAGCCTACTGTTAGATTCTTTATGCTGAAGTGTCTCCATTATTAGTCCATGTATTATTATATTATTTAGTATAGCCTACTGTTAGATTCTTTATGCTGAAGAGTCTCCATTATTACTCCATGTATTATTATATTATTTAGTATAGCCTACTGTTAGATTCTTTATGCTGAAGAGTCTCCATTATTAGTCCATGTATTATTATATTATTTAGTATAGCCTACTGTTAGATTCTTTATGCTGAAGTGTCTCCATTATTAGTCCATGTATTATTATATTATTTAGTATAGCCTACTGTTAGATTCTTTATGCTGAAGAGTCTCCATTATTAGTCCATGTATTATTATATTATTTAGTATAGCCTACTGTTAGATTCTTTATGCTGAAGAGTCTCCATTATTAGTCCATGTATTATTTAGTATAGCCTACTGTTAGATTCTTTATGTTGAAGAGTCTCCATTATTAGTCCATGTATTATTATATTATTTAGTATAGCCTACTGTTAGATTCTTTATGTTGAAGTGTCTCCATTATTAGTCCATGTATTATTTAGTATAGCCTACTGTTAGATTATTTATGTTGAAGTGTCTCCATTATTAGTCCATGTATTATAATCATCTGTTCATTCTTTGTAGTTTGAAACATCTTTAATAAAAGGGGACATATTTTTCACAAGTCAATGTGGTTTATTGTTGTAGTTTGTTTACTTTTAGATGTATAAATCTCTCCTGATGTTGATATTGATTTATGATGCAGATTATTGTTATGATGTTGTGCCTTCAGAAAATATTCACTCCTTTACTTATAAAATGGGATAAAAAAAGAAAAATTTAATTTTTTTGTCAATGATCTACACAAAATACTCAACCCTCTGAGTCAATACGTGTTTGGATCACATTTGTCAGCAATTACAGCTGTGCCTTCTGGGTAAATCTAGAAGAGCTTTCCACACCTGAATTGTGCAACATTTGCCCATTATTAACAAAATTTTACCAAAATTCTTCAAACCCTCTAATTAGTTATTGATCATTACTAGACAACCATTTTCAAGTGTTGCCATAGATTTTCGAGCAGATTTAAGTCAAAACTGTAACTCGGCCACTCAGGAACATTCACTGTTTTCTTGGTAAGCACCTTGTGTAGATTTGTCCTTGTGTTGTAGGTTATTGTCCTGCTGAAAGATGAATTCGTAACCCAGTGTTGGTGGAAAGCAGACTGAACCATGATTCCCTCTAGGATTTTGCCTGTGCTTTGCTCCATCCCGTGAATATTTTTATCCTGAAAAACTCCCCAGTCCTTAACAATTACAGGCATACCCATAACATGATGCAGCCACCACCACCAGGGGGGGGGGAGAGTGCACCTCATATTCAGGAAGGTGTACTGAATGTTCCCTACAGTGTATTTTTCACAATTCATTATAGTTGGTTTGGTTTATTTTCTAGTTTAGTTTCTCTCATGATGTTATAGATCAGAAATGTTACATTCATTATGATGTAGATTGTTAGGATGTTGTTAGTAGTATATAGATGATGATGTCATTGATTATAAATGTTATGATATTGATTATGATGTAGATTATTGTTATGATGATGTTAGTAGTATATAGATAATGATGTTATTGATTATAAATGTTATGATATTGATTATGATGTTAGTAGTATATAGATAATGATGTTATTGATTATAAATGTTATGATACTGATTATGATGTTAGTAGTATATAGATAATGATGTTATTGATTATAAATGTTATGATATGATTATGATGTTAGTAGTATATAGATAATGATGTCATTGATTATAAATGTTATGATATTGATTATGATGTTAGTAGTATATAGATAATGTTATTCTCTTATGATCTGTGGGTTACAGAGGAAGTACATCGTACAGGTCTGATATACAATAGATTGTGTGTGTGTATGCTGTGTGCATATGAAATAATCAAATCATACAACCAACCAACCACTCAATAAGTTAAGTAAATAAATATTGTATTTAGAGTGTCAAAAAGTCTCCCCTGTAAAAAAATACCAAGTGTATTACATAAATAGTCTCATCTGTCTGTTGCTCCTTTGACTCGCCCAATCCTCCATTCCGAAACGCCTCTAGTACCTCTGTGCAGATCTGATTGGAGGACGGGGAGCGAGAAAGGCATTATAGGTAAATTATGTAATCAATGCTTTAGTTATCGTTTCTGCATTTCTGTTCTGCTGTTTTTACATTGAAAAAGTCAGAAAATGGAATAACAAATGATGTCATCAAAAGAAGGATTAACGACAGAAAAACTCTGCCTTGTTAAATAGGATATGAAAACGTCTGGTTGTTGGCCAGCAACGTAAATTAACAACCCAACCCACTAGACGACAGCAACGTGAATTAACAACCCAACCCACTAGACAACAGCAACATAACAACCCAACCCACTAGACAACAGCAACATAAATTAAAACCCAACGCACTAGACGACAGCAACATAAATTAACAACCCAACCCACTAGACGACAGCAACATAACAACCCAACGCACTAGACGACAGCAACATAACAACCCAACCCACTAGACGACAGCAACATAACAACCCAACCCACTAGACGACAGCAACGTAAAATAACAACCCAACCCAATAGACGACAGCAACGTAAATTAACAACCCAACCCACTAGACAACAGCAACATAACAGCCCAACCCACTAGACGACAGCAACATAAATTAAAACCCAACGCACTAGACGACAGCAACATAAATTAACAACCCAACCCACTAGACGACAGCAACGTAACAACCCAACCCACTAGACGACAGCAACATAACAACCAAACCCACTAGACGACAGCAACATAACAACCCAACCCACTAGATGACAGCAACATAACAACCCAACCCACTAGACAACAGCAACATAACAACCCAACCCACTAGACAACAGCAACATAACAACCCAACCCACTAGACAACAGCAACATAACAACCCAACCCACTAGAAAACAGCAACATAAATTAAAACCCAACGCACTAGACGACAGCAACATAAATTAACAACCCAACCCACTAGACGACAGCAACATAACAACCCAACCCACTAGACAACAGCAACATAACAACCCAACCCACTAGACAACAGCAACATAACAACCCAACCCACTAGACGACAGCAACGTAAATTAACAACCCAACCCACTAGACGACAGCAACATAACAACCCAACACACTAGACAACAGCAACATAACAACCCAACCCACTAGACGACAGCAACATAACAACCCAACCCACTAGACGACAGCAACGTAAATTAACAACCCAACCCACTAGACGACAGCAACATAACAACCCAACACACTAGACGACAGCAACGTAAATTAACAACCCAACCCACTAGACAACAGCAACATAACAACCCAACCCACTAGACGACAGCAACGTAAATTAACAACCCAACCCACTAGACGACAGCAATATAAATTAACAACCCAACCCACTAGACGACAGCAACATAACAACCCAACCCACTAGACAACAGCAACATAACAACCCAACCCACTAGACGACAGCAATATAAATTAACAAGCCAACCCACTAGACAACAGCAACATAACAACCCAACACACTAGAAGACAGCAACATAACAACCCAACCCACTAGACAACAGCAACATAACAACCCAACCCACTAGACAACAGCAACATAACAACCCAACCCACTAGACGACAGCAACGTAAATTAACAACCCAACCCACTAGACAACAGCAACATAACAACCCAACACACTAGACGACAGCAACGTAAATTAACAACCCAACACACTAGACGACAGCAACATAACAACCCAACACACTAGACGACAGCAACGTAAATTAACAACCCAACCCACTAGACAACAGCAACATAACAACCCAACACACTAGATGACAGCAACGTAAATTAACAACCCAACCCACTAGACGATAGCAATATAAATTAACAACCCAACCCACTAGACGACAGCAACATAACAACCCAACCCACTAGACAACAGCAACATAACAACCCAACCCACTAGACGACAGCAACGTAAATTAACAACCCAACCCACTAGACGACAGCAATATAAATTAACAACCCAACCCACTAGACGACAGCAACATAACAACCCAATACACTAGAAGACAGCAACATAACAACCCAACCCACTAGACAACAGCAACATAACAACCCAACCCACTAGACGACAGCAACATAACAACCCAACCCACTAGACGACAGCAACGTAAATTAACAACCCAACCCACTAGACGACAGCAACATAACAACCCAACCCACTAGACAACAGCAACATAACAACCCAACACACTAGATGACAGCAACTTAAATTAACAACCCAACCCACTAGACGACAGAAATATAAATTAACAACCCAACCCACTAGACGACAGCAACATAACAACCCAACCCACTAGACAACAGCAACATAACAACCCAACACACTAGACAACAGCAACATAACAACCCAACCCACTAGACGACAGCAACGTAAATTAACAACCCAACCCACTAGACGACAGCAACATAACAACCCAACCCACTAGACGACAGCAACGTAAATTAACAACCCAACCCACTAGACGACAGCAACATAACAACCCAACCCACTAGACAACAGCAACATAACAACCCAACCCACTAGACGACAGCAACGTAAATTAACAACACAACCCACTAGACGACAGCAATATAAATTAACAACCCAACCCACTAGACGACAGCAATATAAATTAACAACCCAACCCACTAGACGACAGCAACGTAAATTAACAACCCAACCCACTAGACGATAGCAACATAACAACCCAACCCACTAGACAACAGCAACATAACAACCCAACACACTAGATGACAGCAACTTAAATTAACAACCCAACCCACTAGACGACAGAAATATAAATTAACAACCCAACCCACTAGACGACAGCAACATAACAACCCAACCCACTAGACGACAGCAATATAAATTAACAACCCAACCCACTAGACGACAGCAATATAAATTAACAACCCAACCCACTAGAAGACAGCAACGTAAATTAACAACCCAACCCACTAGACGACAGCAACATAACAACCCAACACACTAGACGACAGTAACGTAAATTAACAACCCAACCCACTAGACGACAGCAACATAACAACCCAACACACTAGACGACAGTAACGTAAATTAACAACCCAACCCACTAGACGACAGCAACATAACAACCCAACCCACTAGACGACAGCAACATAACAACCCAACCCACTAGACAACAGCAACATAACAACCCAACCCACTAGACGACAGCAACGTAAATTAACAACACAACCCACTAGACGACAGCAATATAAATTAACAACCCAACCCACTAGACGACAGCAACATAACAACCCAACCCACTAGACGACAGCAACATAACAACCCAACACACTAGACGACAGCAACGTAAATTAACAAACCAACCCACTAGACAACAGCAACATAACAACCCAACACACTAGACGACAGTAACGTAAATTAACAACCCAACCCACTAGACGACAGCAACATAAAAACCCAACCCACTAGACAACAGCAACATAACAACCCAACCCACTAGACGACAGCAATATAAATTAACAACCCAACCCACTAGACGACAGCAAAATAATGTATGTATTTGGACAGATTGCCATTCACAAAACCAAGCCAAACAAAGACCAAAACTTCCCACGTACAGTGATACTCCTGTTGCTGAGTGACGGATCTAGTGAGGTGGCCAGCTCCACGCTTTGGTTTCTCTAGAAGAGTCCAGAAACACCATCATTTTGGCTGCTGCAGGAGAAGAGAGGGGGAAGAAGAGAGAGAGGAAGAAGAGAGGGAAGAAGAGAGAGGAAGAAGAGAGGGGGAAGAAGAGAGAGAGGAAGGGGGAAGAGTGAGGCCTGGGGCGAGTTCAGCAGGAGAAGAAGAGAAAGAGGAAGGAGGAAGAGTGAGGCCTGGGGCGAGTTCAGCAGGACAAAACGTTTTGGAACATTCAGATAGAAATATGTTACGTAGAACAAACATGCAGAACAACGAATCTTGTTTTTATCTGCAACATTTGGCAACAGAGTGTCCCCCCCCTACCTGCCACTCTGTGTGGTACAGAGTCAGAGTGTCTCTCCTACCTGCTACTCTGTGTGGTACAGAGTCAGAGTGTCTCTCCTACCTGCTACTCTGTGTGGTACAGAGTCAGTGTCTCTCCTACCTGCTACTCTGTGTGGTACAGGGTCAGTGTCTCTCCTACCTGCTACTCTGTGTGGTACAGAGTCAGAGTGTCTCTCCCTCTACCTGCTACTCTGTGTGGTACAGAGTCAGAGTGTCCCCCCCTCTACCTGCTACTCTGTGTGGTACAGAGTCAGAGTGTCCCCCCCTCTACCTGCTACTCTGTGTGGTACAGAGTCAGTGTCTCTCCCTCTACCTGCTACTCTGTGTGGTACAGAGTCAGAGTGTCCCCCCCTCTACCTGCTACTCTGTGTGGTACAGAGTCAGAGTGTCCCCCCTTCTACCTGCTACTCTGTGTGGTACAGAGTCAGAGTGTCCCCCCCTCTACCTGCTACTCTGTGTGGTACAGAGTCAGTGTCCCCCCCTCTACCTGCTACTCTGTGTGGTACAGAGTCAGAGTGTCCCCCCCTCTACCTGCTACTCTGTGTGGTACAGAGTCAGAGTGTCTCTCCCTCTACCTGCTACTCTGTGTGGTACAGAGTCAGAGTGTGTCCCCCTCTACCTGCTACTCTGTGTGGTACAGAGTCAGAGTGTCCCCCCCTCTACCTGCTAATCTGTGTGGTACAGAGTCAGAGTGTCCCCCCCTCTACCTGCTACTCTGTGTGGTACGGAATTTGAGGGATTATTATCATCGGCACGCAGACTTCTCTAAGGTTTCTGAAGGCAGGCAGGGGGATAGTGAGACCATTAGTCAGTACTTAGAGAGACTGAAGGATGTGTTTAACACCAACAGTGGGTTAATAGAGCCCCCTGTAGCACAGGGGTGTAACACAGCATACCATCAGCAGCTGAAAATAGCTTTCCTCAGCGGAATGCGCCCTGACATTAGCCATAAAAATAACCTTGGTAGGTTGGGGACTAGCAGAGCTCTCAACTACTCTCCAAGAGCCAATAGTATTCCTGGGGTAAAAAAGGCATTATGCCCACCTTTATACCCACCTTTATGCCCACCTTTATGCCCACCTTTATGCCCACCTTTATGCCCACCTTTATGCCCACCTTTATACCCACCTTTATGCCCACCTTTATAACCACCTTTATGCCCACCTTTATAACCACCTTTATGCCCGCCTTTATGCCACCTTTATACCCACCTTTATGCCCACCTTTATGCCCACCTTTATAACCACCTTTATGCCCGCCTTTATGCCACCTTTATGCCCACCTGTATGCCCACCTGTATGCCCACCTGTATGCCCACCTTTATGCCCACCTTTATGCCACCTTTATGCCCACCTTTATAACCACCTTTATAACCGCCTTTATGCCCGCCTTTATGCCACCTTTATGCCCACCTTTATAACCACCTTTATACCCACCTTTATAACCACCTTTATGCCACCTTTATGCCCACCTTTATAACCACCTTTATAACCACCTTTATGCCACCTTTATGCCCACCTTTATAACCACCTTTATGCCACCTTTATGCCCACCTTTATAACCACCTTTATACCCACCTTTATACCCACCTTTATGCCCGCCTTTATGCCACCTTTATGCCCACCTTTATAACCACCTTTATAAACACCTTTATGCCACCTTTATGCCCACCTTTATACCCACCTTTATAACCACCTTTATGCCACCTTTATGCCCACCTTTATAACCACCTTTATACCCACCTTTATGCCCGCCTTTATGCCCACCTTTATAACCACCTTTATACCCACCTTTATAACCACCTTTATGCCACCTTTATGCCTACCTTTATAACCACCTTTATAACCACCTTCATGCCACCTTTATGCCCACCTTTATAACCACCTTTATACCCACCTTTATACCCACCTTTATGCCCGCCTTTATGCCACCTTTATGCCCACCTTTATAACCACCTTTATAACCACCTTTATGCCCGCCTTTATGCCACCTTTATGCCCACCTTTATAACCACCTTTATGCCCGCCTTTATGCCCACCTTTATGCCCACCTTTATAACCACCTTTATAACCACCTTTATTGCCCGCCTTTATGCCACCTTTATGCCACCTTTATGCCCACCTTTATGCCACCTTTATGCCCACGTTTATACCACCTTTATGCCCACCTTTATAACCACCTTTATAACCACCTTTATAACCACCTTTATGCCCACCTTTATAACCACCTTTATAACCACCTTTATAACCACCTTTATAACCACCTTTATAACCACCTTTATGCCCACCTTTATAACCACCTTTATAACCACCTTTATGCCCACCTTTATAACCACCTTTATAACCACCTTTATGCCACCTTTATGCCCACCTTTATAACCACCTTTGAGCAGTTGAGAGGAGGAGGAGTGACAGTCCCAGTGGACAAAGCGTTTTGTAATTCACCAGTTTTCCCTGTGAAAAAGGCAGCACCTGGTACAGATTGGAGGATGGTAGCAGATTTACAAGGGGTGAATAATAACATTATCCCACGAGCTCCATGTGTGCCAGACCCCCATACGTTATTGAATCAGTTGAAACCCAGAAAAGCGTACTTCACAGTGATAGATTTAGCAAATGCTTTTTTTGAGCATTCCAGTACACACAGACAGTCAGGGGTGGTTCGGATTTACATTTTGGGGAGAAAAATGGGTGTATTCGAGACTACCAATGGGATTTACGGAAAGCCCAACAAACTTTAGCCAAGTCCTAACCCGAAACATAGGCCAGTTTGACCCCCCGAATGAAAGCCAGATTTTGATATATGTGGATGACATATTGGTGGCCAATCCCTCTCAGGGGGGCTGTAAAGCGGACACACTGGCCCTGTTAGTATTCTTGGCAGAAGAGAGCCACAAAGGGGAAGTTACAGCTCTGGCAGGAACAGGTCATTTATTTAGGACGCAAACACGAGAAGGGAGGACACTTAATTCCACCAGGAAGACAGCCATTATGGAAGCACCAAAACCACTCAACAAGAAGCAGATGATGAGTTTTCTGCGAATGATCAACTATTGTTGTGCGTGGATACCCCACTTTGCATTACATACAGGGAGGCTCAGTGAGCTAATCTATGGTAAAGCTATGGCAGCAAAGGATAAGACTGAGTGGACGGAAGAAGCTGAGAAACCGTTTCTAAACATAAAAAAGTTAATGACGTCTAGCACTGTTCTAGGGATCCCAGATATGATTGTCTCTTCACACAGACAGTAGACTGTAGAGAGGGGTACATGATGTCTAGCACTGTTCTAGGGATCCCAGATGTGATCGTCCCTTCACACAGACAGTAGACTGTAGAGAGGGGTACATGATGTCTAGCACTGTTCTAGGGATCCCAGATGTGATCGTCCCTTCACACAGACAGTAGACTGTAGAGAGGGGTACATGATGTCTAGCACTGTTCTAGGGATCCCAGATGTGATCGTCCCTTCACACAGACAGTAGACTGTAGAGAGGGGTACATGACGTCTAGCACTGTTCTAGGGATCCCAGATGTGATCGTCCCTTCACACAGACAGTAGACTGTAGAGAGGGGTACATGATGTCTAGCACTGTTCTAGGGATCCCAGATGTGATTGTCCCTTCACACAGACAGTAGACTGTAGAGAGGGGTACATGATGTCTAGCACTGTTCTAGGGATCCCAGATGTGATCGTCCCTTCACACAGACAGTAGACTGTAGAGAGGGGTACATGACGTCAGTGCTGACTCAGGAACACGGGGGAAAATAAACGTATTGCTTATTATTCCTCCCGTTTAGACGAGGTTGCTCAAGCCATGCCACTACGTTTGCTGACTGTGGTGGCTGCCGCAAATTCCCATAGTGTTGATGACTATTAGGATAACCCCTGATAGGGAGGGATTGTCTCCATTTGAGAAGGTTTTTGGCAGACCCTATAGGATGCCCCAATTAGGACAATTGGAACAAGCAGATATAGAAGTAGAAAGCAGAATGGTTGATCACACGAAAAGGTTGTTCATTAACCAAACCAGTATGTCAAAGGTTTTATGCCCAACAGGAGAACTACAGAAGGAGGTGGCACACCAGATTCAACCGGGAGACTGGGTCTGGATCCAATCACTAAAGAGAAAAAACTGGAAGCAGCCACGGTGGGAGGGGCCATACCAAGTACTCCTGGTGACTGCCTTCGCGGTGAGGATAGCTGATAGAGCAACCTGGGTGCACATCACACATTGTAAGAGGGTAGGACACACTGACACTGGCGAACAGTCATAGGGGTAGGAGCAGAACCGTAATCAACAGGATACGGGGGTTACACTCCTACTGAAGATTCCCTTATACCCGACCTTTCCCTGCTGTGAGCGTTCATAGAAGTGGAAGTATGTCTTGGCCTCTTGCTGATGATGTGTTCTCTGGGAGAGGGTTCACAGGTGGGCTGGCCATCCTGAGCTGTCTGATTGTGGGAGCCATATTCCTGATACAGCATGAACCCCCCGAGGAGGCCAAAAAGGGTAACTGGACTCATATGGTAGACGAGGGAAATTCGATTTTACCAAAGCATTTTAAAAGGTCACTGAAACTGAATAGTAAGTTGGGGAAGGATATCTCAGTTGTGTTCTATGTAGACCAATTGGGGTCCTTCACTCCTTGGCAGTCTAGAACATTGGGTCACTGGGGAAGGTATTTGTGTAAATCACCGTGTAGTTAATGGAATCAAGTCATAGCTCACACTGAGAAGGGTGGCTATGCAAACCCACACACTCAATATGGGAACAGATGGAGTTTAGTAAAGGTGGGAGTTTTGGGCTGTTTTCCGGAGCAGGGGTGGTATTGTATAAAGGTACGAATTACCATTAAAACTGTAAAGATCCAGGATCTTGGATTATGGTATGTTGGTTTTGATCAGTCTTTAACAGATACTATGGTACCATTCCAGGTCACAGAGGTAAAAGCTGGGAAGGATACTATGGGCAGCCGGAGTTTAATCAGTCTCCCTAACACAACTGGTATTCCTAGTCTAATCATCCAGGGCCAAGGACCAGTGCAAATAGTTGAGACAAAAGACTTTAAAGAAGTGATAGAGTTGGAGACTGGGTTTAGAGATTCCAACCTCTGGTTAGAGTGGATTCAATATACGGCCAGATCAGTAGCTAAAGAAGAATGCTATGCCTGTGCCACAGCAAAACCTCAGTTGACAACCATCCCTTTTCCATTAAATGGAATGAATTCACCTAAGGGAATGGCATGTATGGTAAAGCTATTCATGGAAGCAGGAAAGACAGATAATAACAGTTGTACAGATTTGCACTATTTATATCCACATGTTCCTCTGAAATCTAGGCTTACTCCTTTCACAGTGGCAAGATGAGACTATTACTGTTTGGCCCAGTATTGTACTTATGGGAAATATGTAGGGGAAGTCAGTACCTGCAATAGGACAGAGAATGTTACTACTGATGAGAACCTGAGCGATCTGGCAAGCTGGTTGAGATCTGGGGATTTCAGTAAGATAAGGAGGCCCAGGGCTGACATCTGGTGGTTGTGTGGGGGAATGTCGTTATGGCCGAGTTGACCTGTTAATTGGACAGGGATATGTGTACTAGTTCATTTGGGAATGCCTTTCACACTCATTCAACACCATGACATGAAGTTGGCCAAACGGGAGAAAAGAAGTACTCCGTCTAGGTCTTTTGATGATAGAGTTTATATTGACAACATTGGGGTTCCACGGGGGGTGCCAGACGAGTTCAAAGCTAGAAATCAGATCCTGTCAGGATTAGAGTCAAGTATTTTCTGGTGGTCCACTCTCAATAAGAATGTGGACTGGATTAATTATATGTATTATAATCAACAGCGCTTCATCAATTATATCAGAGATGCAATAAAAAGATTGGCAGAGCAGACTAAAGCAATCAGCTTGGCAGAATAGAATCGCGTTAGATATGTTATTGGCAGTGAGGGGGGGGGGGGGGGGGGGGGTTTGTGTGCTATTCGGGTCGATGTGCTGTACGTTCATCCCAAATAACACAGCCCCGGATGGATCAGTGACCAAGGCCCTGGCTGGTTTAACCACCTTAGCTCACGAATTGGCAGAAAACTCTGGGGTGGAAACTTCTCTGACGAGTTGGTTTGACAGTATGTTTGGCAAATGGAAAAATGTCATGATTACGGTGTTGTGGGCGACTTTCACCTGTGTGACTGTGTTCGTTTTGTGCAGATGTGGTTTGATTCCGTGTGTGAAAGTTCTCATTTCCAGGACTCTGGAGAGATTGATGACTCGACAGATGGTGAGATACGGAACAATTCAAAGCTCTGACCAATGGGATGAAGAATACAGACTTCCCAGCATAGGAGAAGGCTCTGTGTCTTTTAATTGGGAGGAGGAGCCTATGTTTGATGGGACCATGTTTTATGTTTAGGTTTCCTTGTTTTGATGTTAAGACTGTTTCTTTAATGAAGATTATAACGAAAATCCTGATAAGAAGAGTTATGATTCTGATGTCGGTCCAGAGCAGTCAATGTTAGTACCTATATTGATATTTGTTAGGTTGATTTTGAATAAAAATAGATGTGTAATCCTTACTATTTATTCAGTGTGGAGGGTTATCTAATAAAAATAGATGTGTAATCCTTACTATTTATTCAAAGTGTGGAGGGTTATCTAATAAAAATAGATGTGTAATCCTTACTATTTAATCAAAGTGTGGAGGGTTATCTAATAAAAACAGATGTGTAATCCTTACTATTTAATCAAAGTGTGGAGGGTTATCTAATAAAAATAGATGTGTAATCCTTACTATTTAATCAAAGTGTGGAGGGTTATCTAATAAAAATAGATGTGTGCTAGTGAGTATAATATTTAGTCAAAAGTGTGGATTGTTATGGGATTTTTATCAATAATGACTAAATGAGGTATACTGCACTATAACTGGCAAGAATTCTACCCTGTCTTTCTTGTAGTATTAAATCATGTTTGTCCATTAGAAAAGGGTTACATGGCATGGACCTAGGAAGAAAGGAATGGACGTGGAGATAAGAGAGGACGTGGAGGGCTCCTCCAGGGTTACATGGCATGGACCTAGGAAGAAAGGAATGTACGTGGAGATAAGAGAGGACAGGGAGGGCTCCTCCAGGGTTACATGGCATGGACCTAGGAAGAAAGGAATGTACGTGGAGATAAGAGAGGACGTGGAGGGCTCCTCCAGGGTTACATGGCATGGACCTAGGAAGAAAGGAATGTACGTGGAGATAAGAGAGGACGTGGAGGGCTCCTCCAGGGTTATGGTGTCTGGGGGAGCCTGGAATGGTCAGTTTAGGGGTTATAAACTGTGGTTAGACTCATGTGAAAATCCATGTTTGTGTCTATGTCTGTGCGTAGTTTAGGATGATATAAGAAGGACTGTAATTGTGAAAACTTGAGAGCTCTCGCAAATAAATTGGGACCTGATCAATTGTGAGCTGGGAATTCTGTCTGTTTTATTTAAGACCAGAACTTTACAATCTCTGGGTATCAGACCGATAAATATAATTGGAATTTATGAAAACTGATTAAATAATTACTTGACATTTACCTGCAGCCATTCCCCAGTACACTCTCTCTCCCCCTCCCTTTCTGTTTGTGTGATTGTGTGGTTGGAGACAGATGTGTTGGAGTCAGAGCAGATCCCTACCAGCTGCAACCCGTTCCATAATCAAGACCTCTACAAATACCCAATCCTGCCACCACTCTGCCAGATCGTAATCTCTGCTCAGTCAGTCATTAGCCTAGCCTTTAGTTACGACTCAAGAGCCTGTTTCCCTGCCGTATACCGTTTAATCCTCTCATTACAGTTACCGCTCTGTCTCTGTCTCCTGTCTACCGTTCCACAGCTCACCACCACACCACCTTGCGTTGGATTTCCCTCCCTACCACTACATTGGATTCCCCTCCAGACCTGCTTACCCTGTTCAACTCAGCCAACTCCAACCGGGTTTTCCTGCTACTCATCCAAGTTTCCCCGGTTCAGCACTCCGTATCTCTTTGTTTACAGTAAACATTTGGTTCATTATCCCTGCTTCCTCATCTGCTCTTTGATTCCGCCCCATCACTCCTCGTGACACGGGGTTCCGTGCCCCGTAACCCAACTCTCTCCCCGACCCCCACCAGTCTAGTACATAACTCAATTCCCTGTCTCTCACCACCACCAGTCTTGTCAATAACTCAAATCTCTCCCTGACCCCCACCAGTCTAGTACATAACTCAACTCTCTCCCTGACCACCACCAGTCTAGTACATAACTCAACTCTCTCCCTGACCACCACCAGTCTAGTACATAACTCAACTCTCTCCCTGACCCCCACCAGTCTAGTACACAACTCAAATCTCTCCTCGACCCCCACCAGTCTAGTACACAACTCAAATCTCTCCTCGACCCTCACCAGTCTAGTACATAACTGAACTCTTTACCTGACCCCCACTATTCTAGTATATTTATCAAATCTCTCCCTGGCCCCCACCAGTCTAGTACACAACTCAAATCTCTCGCAGAAACCCAACGGTCTAGTACATAACTCAACTCTCTCCCTGACCCTCACCAGTCTAGTACATAACTTAACTCTCTCTCCAACACAATTTCATTCCTACTTTTTGATTACATATTTATCCCAAGGGAAAGGATTGGAAACACCTAAACATACATTAACACAGAAACATCACAATTCATCTCATATGACCTAGTAGTCCTGTAGAGCTGTTTAACATCCACACAATATACACTACATTACATCCTCCATATAATTCATCTCATATGACCTAGTAGAACTGTAGAGCTCTTTAACATCCACACAATATACACTACATTACATCCTCCATATAATTCATCTCATATGACCCAGTAGAACTGTAGAGCTGTTTAACATCCACACAATATAGCTGGGTCTCCTTGTACTGTCCCTATGTGTCCACTGCCCTGCAGAGCACCAACCCAACACATCCCACTCAGCTTTAGGGTCTGAGTGAAACATTCATTATTGGTTACAGGTGTGTTAGGTCAAGGCCAGAGTGACAACCCACAGGACAGCAGACCCCCAGGGCAGGACTGAACAACCCAGCAGCTATTGAAAACAGGAAGTGGGCATCTTTTCAATACAGACTCCTTTTGTTGTAGTGTTTTCAATATAAGACATCCAGACCTTATTCAAGTTGTCCAGTAAACCCTTATAAGAGGTGAACTGAAGCAGTAGAAAGTTAGAGGTGATATTATAGCACACACTATATGTGTAACTTTGCTGCTCTGCCAGCAGTTTCCTGTGGAGTTTTTCTAATGTCAGTGTTTCCTGTTTGTAGGTGTGTTTAACTGATCTTATCTGCTTAAGTTTGTCACATCATAGAAGTAAGAAAGTAATGAGATAGAAGTCATATAGCCTAGCAGTATTTCTCACTCTTCAGTCCACACTTTATGACAGCAGACTGTGGAGCCCCAGTTAGAGACAGATATGATACCTGCAGTGGTACTGATGACCCTGTTGTGGAGCACAGGTAGGATGCTGTTATATTGATATACACTTGTGACAGTTACTGAGATATGATTTAATATTGTAAGATATATTATAATTTGCAGGGTTAGTAAAATAACATGCAACTGGAAGCAGACAGTAAAAATGTGTCTCAAAGCAGGACAATGATGTGATCACCTGTAAATGTACTTTACTGTAGTCTAACTGTCCATCTGGGGACAGGCACTAATGTCAGTTAAGTTGTGATGGTGTCATGCATCTGACTGTTGTATATTCAGTGTGTCAATGATTGATTGTATATGTCTCTATGTAAATGAATGAGAGTATATATTATGTATTATATATTATATTGGTGTTATGTTAGAGTAGGAGAAGGGAGGGGTGTAGATGATAGAGGTCTATGAGCTGAGTCAAGATCGACGGGTCCAATACTATATGTCGCGAAGAGAGAGAGAGAATGAGAGAGAGAGAGAGAGAGAGAGAGAGAGAGAGAGAGTGTGTGCAAGAGAAATGAGCAGAGCGAGAGGGAGGAGAGAGGAGGGGTGGGGAAAGCAGAGGATGGGAGGGTACAGAGGAGGGACAGGGAGACAGGAGGGTAGGGGAGGGAGGAGGGTAACGGAGAGAAAAGGAGAGGGGAGAGAGAGATTTGTGGAGGAAAGAGAAGGAGAGAGAAGCGGAGGGTAAAGAGAAGGGGAGGGGAGAGAGAGAAATGTGGCGGAGAGAGAAAGAGAGAGAAGGGGAGGGGAGAGAGAGAAATGTAGAGGAGAGAGAAAGACAGAGAAGGGGAGGGAGAAGGGGAGGGGAGAGAGAAGGGGAGGGGAGAGAGAGAAATGTGGAGGAGAGAGAAAGAGAGAGAAGGGGAGGGAAGAGATGGGGGAGGGGAGAGAAATAGTAGGAAGAGCTCCACTAGGGCCCTCTCAGCCAGCTGGCTCCACTAGGGCCCTCTCAGTCAGCTGGTTCCACTAAGGCCCTCTCAGCCAGCCGGCTCCACTAGGGCCCTCTCAGCCAGCCTGCTCCACTAGGGCCCTCTCAGTCAGCTGGTTCCACTATGGCCCTCTCAGCCACCTGGCTCTACTAGGGCCCTCTCAGCCACCTGGCTCCACTCGGGCCCTCTCAGTCACCTGGCTCCACTAGGGCCCTCTCAGTCAGCTGGTTCCACTAGGGCCCTCTCAGCCACCTGGCTCCACTAGGGCCCTCTCAGCCACCTGGTTCCACTAGGGCCCTCTCAGCCAGCCTGCTCCACTAGGGCCCTCTCAGCCAAGCTAGCTCCACTAGGGACCTCTCAGCTAAGCTAGCTCCACTTGGGCCCTCTAAGCCAAGCTAGCTCCACTAGGGCCCTCTCAGCCAGCCGGCTCCACTAGGGCCCTCTCAGCCAGCCTGCTCCACTAGGGCCCTCTCAGCCAGCTGGCTCCACTAGGGCCCTCTCAGCCACCCGGCTCCACTAGTGCCCTCTCATTCAGTTGGCTCCACTAGTGCCCTCTCAGCCAGCCGGCTCCTCTAGGGCCCTCTCAGCCAGCCGGCTTCTCTAGGGCCTTCTCAGCCAGCCTGCTCCACTAGGGCCCTCTCAGTCAGCTGGTTCCACTAAGGCCCTCTCAGCCACCTGGCTCCACTAGGGCCCTCTCAGCCACCTGGCTCCACTCGGGCCCTCTCAGCCACCTGGCTCCACTAGGACCCTCTCAGCCACCTGGCTCCACTAGGGCCCTCTCAGCCACCTGGCTCCACTAGGGCCCTCTCAGTCACCTGGCTCCACTAGGGCCCTCTCAGCCAGCCGGCTCCACTAGGGCCCTCTCAGCCACCTGGCTCCACTAGGGCCCTCTCAGCCAGCCGGCTCCACTAGGGACGTCTCAGCCACCTGGCTCCACTAGGGCCCTCTCAGCCAGTTGGTGTGTGTAGGAGAGTGTGAGTTGTGTGTGCAAAAAGTAGAAGTAAAATTGTCAAGGGGTATGAACTAAAGTGATAAATCTAGTCCACTGGTTCCCCTGTTCTCATCACAACAGGTCACACATTCTGCTGACATGATTACACAATGTGGTAATGTGGTAACAGATACAGGGGCTTGTCAATATTACATATTATTTTTCAAATTATTTTGTGGTCCTTGTATGCTGAGAGAAAATGATGTCTCCTATATATGTTTCTAACAACATAGTATGTTATGACAGACAGACAGACAGACAGACAGACAGACAGACAGACAAGACAGGCAGACAGACAAGACAGGCAGACAGAGATAACTACTAGTCACCCCTCCACTCTCTCCCTGAGTCCAGGCCCCAGACAGACTGACTGACAGACAGACAGACAGACAGACAGACAGACAGACAGACAGACAGACAGACAGACAGACAGACAGACAGACAGACAGACAGACAGACAGACAGACAGACAGAACTACTAGTCACCCCTCCACTCTCTCCCTGAGTCCAGGCCCCAGACAGACAGACAGACAGACAGACAGACAGACAGACAGAGAGAACTACTAGTCACCCCTCCACTCTCTCCCTGAGTCCAGGCCCCAGACAGACAGAACAGCAACACCATCAGAACTATAGCAGTCTTCATTCTGAAATGACTCTGGTCTTCTTCAGAAGTAGTGCAGTAGTCTACAGGGTTCAGAACTCACCTTTTTAAACACTTCTTATCACTCATATCATGAGGTTTCACATGTGTTTGGTTACATCTTGCCCAATGTGTCACACCTGATCCCCCCCTCCCCTCCCTGGAGCCCGAAGGCCCCAGGCTCACCAGCATTACTCTCCATCCTGCACCATCATTACACACACCTGCTACCCCCCCTCCCACCCCCTGGAGCCCGAAGGCCCCAGGCTCACCAGCATTACTCTCCATCCTGCACCATCATTACACACACCTGCTCCCCCCGTCACGCGCATCAACGATTATTGGACCTGGACTCAGTCACCTCTGTCATTACCTTCCCTACATCTGTCTGGTTCCTGATCTGTTCTCTGCTTCAGCATTAATTGTGGTTTGTGGTTTTGTACCCGTGTGCTGACGCTGTTCTTGTCTTTGTCTGTTCCTGATTAAATGTTGATTCCACGTACCTGCTTCTCATCTCTGGCGTATGTCCTGACACATTGTTCTTCTGAGTGATAAAACAGCAAACATTAAGAGTGTTTACTTATCAGACCCACATATATAATAAATATACTATAATCATATGCTTTTAGTACTCACACATGAATCATATCCTGTTTGCAGGTCATGTGTTGTTTTGAGCCAGCAGTAAAAACACACTGACAGGACAGTTCCTCTTATGGCCACTAGGTGGTAATCTGGTGTCTCAGACGCAGGACTGGAGACCAGATGGAATCATTGTCCCAATTATCTCTCCTTTCTCCTAAAGTGTGCACTTGTTCCCTTCCCTTCACTGAAATGACTGGTACACTAAATATAGTGGAAACAACCACTTGATAACAAAAGGTAGAGTCCTCTGAGTGGAACGGTGGGAGACAAACAGTACCTCCTCTCCCCTTCTCCCATTCTCCTCTTATCTCTCTCCTCTTTTCTACCCCTCTCCTCTTTTCAAGCCCCTCTCCTCTTTCCTCTCCCCTTCTCCACCATCTCCTCTCTTCTCCTCTTTTCTCTCTCCTCTCCTTTTCTCTCCCCACTCCTCTTTCCTCTCCCCTTCTCCACCATCTCCTCTCCTCCTCTTTCCTCTCCTCTCCTCTCTTCTCCTCTTTTCTCTCTCCACTCCTCTCCTCTCCTCTCCTCTCCTTTTCTCTCCACTCCACTCCACTCCACTCCACTCCACTCCTCTTTCCTCTCCTTTTCTCTCAACTCCACTCCTCTCCTCTCCTCTCCTCTCCTCTTTCCTCTCCTCTCCTTTTCTCTCCACTCCACTCCTCTCCTTTTCTCTCCACTCCACTCCTCTCCTCTCCTCTCCTTTTCTCTCCACTCCTCTCCTCTCCTCTCCTCTCCTCTTTCCTCTCCACTCCTCTTTCCTCTCCACTCCTCTCCTCTCCTCTTTCCTCTCCTTTTCTCTCCACTCCTCTCCTCTCCTCTCCTCTTTCCTCTCCACTCCACTCCTCTCCTCTTTCCTCTCCACTCCTCTTTCCTTTTCTCTCCTCTCCTCTCCTCTTCTCTTCTCTCCTCTCCTCTCCTCTCCTCTTCATATTTTTACCACTGACTTCTCACCAGTGATGTCATCATAACCAGTAACCTGTTCCTCTCTTGGCCCAGCCTGACCCTGACATATAGCATCAGGCCTGTTGAGTTGACTTGGGTAACAGACCTCTAGCTTCTACACCACATCCCCCCTTCTCCTGCTCTAACATGAGACCTCATCAGTACTCATTTTGGGTGCTGGTACTGTTTATATTTAGGTGCTGGAACATTAAGCCAATATTCTATAAGAGGTGAACTCAAGCAGTAGAAAGTTAGAGGTGATATTATAGGACACTATGTGAAACGTTGCTGCTCTGTCAGCAGTTTCCTGTGGAGTTTTTTTAACATATCAGTTTGCTGTAGTGTGTTCAACCACTGATCCAAGATAAGTTGCTAAGAAGTTAATCTCACATCATAGAAGTAAGAAAGTAATGAGAGAGAAGTCATATAGCCTAGCAGTATTTTTCACTCTTCAGTCCACTCTTTATGACAGCAGACTGTGGAGCCCCAGTTAGAAGCAGACATGATACCTGCAGTGGTACTGATGACCCTGTTGTGGAGCACAGGTAGGATGCTGTTACAGTGATATACACTTGTGACAGTTACTGAGATATGATTTGATATTGTAAGATATATTATAATTTGCAGGGTTAGTAAAATAACATGCAACTGGAAGCAGACAGTAAAAATGTGTCTCAAAGCAGGACAATGATGTGATCACCTGTAAATGTCCTTTACTGTAGTCTAACTGTCCATCTGGGGACAGGCACTAATGTCAGTTAAGTTGTGATGGTGTCATGCATCTGACTGTTGTATATTCAGTGTGTCAATGATTGATTGTATCTGTCTCAATGTAAATGAGAGTATATATTATGTATTATATATTATATTGGTGTTATGTTAGAGTAGGAGAAGGGAGGGGTGGAGATGATAGAGGTCTATGAGCTGAGTCAAAATCAACAGGTCCAACACTATACGTCATGAAGAGAGAGAGAACAAGAGAGAGAGAGAGAGAGAGAGAGAGAACAAGAGAGAGAACAAGAGAGAGAGAGAGAGAGAGAGAGAGCGTGTGCGCAAAAGAAATGAGCAGAGCGATAGGGAGGAGAGAGGAGGGGTGGGGAGAGCAGAGGATGGGAGGGGACAGAGGAGGGACGGTGAGAAAGGAGGGGAGGGGAGGGAGGAGGGTAACGGAGAGAAGGGGAGGGGAGAGAGAGAAATGTGGAGGAGAGAGAAGGAGAGAGAAGCGGAGGGTAGAGAGAAGGGGAGGGGAGAGAGAGAAATGTGGAGGAGAGAGAAAGAGAGAGAAGGGGAGGGAGAGAGAGAAATGTTGAGGAGAGAGAAAGAGAGAGAAGGGGAGGGAGAGAGAGAGAAATGTGGAGGAGAGAGAAAGAGAGAGAAGGGAAGAGATGGGGGAGGGGAGAGAAATAGTAAAGGAAGAGCTCCACTAGGGCCCTCTCAGCCAGCCTGCTCCACTAGGGCCCTCTCTGCCAGCCTGCTCCACTAGGGCCCTCTCAGCCAGCCTGCTCCACTAGGGCCCTCACAGCCAGCCTGCTCCAGTAGGGCCCTCTCAGTCAGCCTGCTCCACTAGGGCCCTCTCAGCCAGCCTGCTCCACTAGGGCCCTCTCAGCCAGTCTGCTCCACTAGGGCCCTCTCAGCCAGCCTGCTCTACTAGGGCCCTCTCAGCCAGCCTGCTCCAATAAGGCCCTCTCAGCCAGCTTGCTCCACTAGGGCCCTCTCAGCCTGCCTGCTCCACTAGGACACTCTCAGCCAGTCTGCTCCACTAGGGCCCTCTCAGCCAGCCTGCACTACTAGGGCCCTCTCAGCCAGCCTGCTCCACTAGGGCCCTCTCAGCCACCTGGGTCCACTAGGGCCCTCTCAACCAGCCGGCTCCACTAGGGCCCCCTCAGGCAGCTGGCTCCATTAGGGCCCTCTCAGCCATTCTGCTCCACTAGGGCCGTCTCAGCCAGCCTGCTCAACCAGGGCCCTCACAGCCAGCCTGCTCCACTAGGGCCCTCTCAGCCAGCCTGCTCCACTAGGGCCTTCTCAGCCAGCCTGCTCCACTAGGGCCCTCTCAGCCAGCCTGCTCCACTAGGGCCCTCTCAGCCAGCCTGCTCCACTAGGGCCCTCTCAGCAAGCCTGTTCCACTAGGGCCCTCTCAGCCTGCCTGCTCCACTAGGGCCCTCTCAGCCAGCCTGCTCCACTAGGGCCCTCTCAGCCAGCCTGCTCCACTAGGGCCCTCTCAGCTAGCTGGCTCCACTAGGGCCCTCTCAGACAGTTGGCTCCTCTAGGGCCCTCTCAGTCACCTGGCTCCACTAGGGCCCTCTCAGCCAGCCTGCTCCACTAGGGCCCTCTCAGCCAGCCTGCTCCACTAGGGCCCTCTCAGCCACCTGGCTCCACTAGGGCCCTCTCAGCCAGCATGCTCCACTAGGGCCCTCTCAACCAGCCCGCTCCACTAGGGCACTCTCAGCCAGCTGGCTACACTAGGGCCCTCTCAGCTAGCTGGCTCCACTAGGGCCCATTCAGCCAGCCTGCTCCACTAGGGCCCTCTCATTCAGCCTGCTCCACTAGGGCCCTCTCAGCCAGCTGGCTACACTAGGGCCCTCTCAGCTAGCTGGCTCCACTAGGGCCCACTCAGCCAGCCTGCTCCACTAGGGCCCTCACAGCCAGCCGGCTCCACTAGGGCCCTCTCAGCTAGCTGGCTCCACTAGGGCACACTAGGGCCCTCTCAGACAGTTGGCTCCTCTAGGGCTCTCTCAGCCACCTGGCTCCACTAGGGCCCTCTCAACCAGCCGGCTCCACTAGGGCCCTCTCAGCCACCTGGCTCCACCAGGGCCCTCTCAGCCACCTGGTTCCACTAGGGCCCTCTCAGTCACCTGTTTCCACTAGGGCCCTCTCAGCCACCTGGCTCCACTAGGGCCCTCTCAGCCACCTGGCTCCACTAGGGCCCTCTCAGCCACCTGGCTCCACTTGGGCCCTCTCAGCCAAGCTGGCTCCACCTGGGCCCTCTCAGCCACCTGGCTCCACTAGGGCCCTCTCAGCCACCTGGCTCCACTAGGGCCCTCTCAGCCAAGCTGGCTCCACTAGAGCACTCACTGTCAGCTGGCTCCACTAAGGTCCTCTCAGCCAGCTGGTGTCTATAGGAGAGCTCCACTAGGGCCCTCTCAGCCAGCTGGTGTGTGTAGGAGCGCGTGAGCTGTGTGGACAAAAAGTAGAAGTACAAATGTCAAGGGATATGAACTAAAGTGATAAATCTAGTCCTAGGTTTTATTTACTGTGGTGTTTGTTCTCCACTGGTTACCCTGTTCTCATCACAACAGGTCACACATTCTGCTGACATGATGACACACTGTGGTATTTCACCTAACAGATACGGGAGCTTGTCAATATTATATTTGTTTTCAAATTATTTTGGGGTCTTTGTAGTCTGACAGAATATGTCTCCTATATCGTTGTACATTTGGCAGGAGGTTAGGAAGTGCTGCTCAGTTTCCACCTCAGTTTGTGGGCAGTGGGAACACAGTGGGCTCAATAGCAAGCACACAAACACACACACATACAGTACAAACACACACACACACACACACACACACACACACACACACACACACACACACACACACACACACACACACACACAAAGAACAGAGCAGAAGAAGTAAATGATCAATGCAGAAGTGTGTGTGTGTGTGTGTGTGTGTGTGTGTGTGTGTGTGTGTGTGTGTGGTCTATGTAGTTTATGGATGTGTGTGGGTCTGGTGTGAGAGTGTCAATGTAGTGTGTGAAGAGGGGGAGAGGAAAGGAGGAGAGGAGAGGAGAGGAGGAGAGGAGAGGGGGAGAATTGGAGAAGAATATGAGGTGGGGCAGAATAAGAGTAAAGAGGGGAGAAGAGAAGAAGAGGGGGAGAAGAGGAGAGGGGGAGAGGAGGAGAAGAGGGAGAGAAGAGGAGAGGGGGAGAGGAGGAGAGGAGAGGGGGAGAGGAGGAAACGAGAAGAGGGGGGTGGAGAAGAGGTGAGATGAGAGGAGGAGAATAGGAGACGAGAGGGGGAGAAGAGGAGATGGGCAGAATAGGAGAAGAGCAGAGAAGAAGAGGTGAGGGGTAGAAGAGGAGAGGAGACGGGGAGAAGAGGACAGGAGTGAGAAGAGTAGAGGAATGAGAAGAGGAGAGGTGGGAGAAGTGCGAGAGGGGGAGGAGAGGGGGAGGAGAGTAGCGGCGGAGAAGAGGAGAGAAAAGAGAGAAGAGGAGAGGAGATGAGGGGAGAGGAGAAGGGGAGAGGAGAGGAGAGCGGGAGAAGATGAGGGGGAATAGAGGAGGAGAAGAGTAGGGAGGAGAGGAGAAGGGAAGAGGGGGAGAAGAGGGGGAATAAAGGGGGAGGAGAGGAGAGGGAGGAGAAGAGGATAAGAGAGAGGGGGAGATGAGAAGAAGGGGGGAGGAGAGGAGGGGAGTGGAGAGGGTGAGAAGAGGAGAGGGGGAGAAGGCAAGAGGGGGAGAAGATGGGAGAAGAGGAGAAGAGACGAGGAGAAGATGAGAAGGGGGAGGAGAGGGGGGAGAAGAGGAGGATGAGAGAAGGGGAGAGGAAGAGAAAAGAGAGGAGGTACTGTTTGTCTCCCACCGTTCCACTCAGAGGACTCTACTGTTATCAAGTGGGTTTTTCCACTATATTTAGTTACCAGTCATTTCAGTGAAGGGAACATGTGCACACTTTAGGAGAAATGAGAGATAATTGGGACAATGCTTCTTTCTAGTCTACAGTCCTGCGTCTGTGACACCAGATTATCACCTAGTGGCCATAAGAGGAACTGTCCTGTCAGTGTGTTTTTACTGCTGGCTCAAAACAACACATGACCTGCAAACAGGATATGATTCATGTGTGAGTACTAAAAGTATATGAATAGTATATTTAATATATATGTGGGTCTGATAAGTAAACACTCTTAATGTTTGCTGTTTTATCCCTCAGAAGAACATTGGTCACTATGTAACCAAACACATGTGAAACCTCATGATAAGACTGTCTTCCCCATCACATCATGAAAGTTCATGTTGATGTTCATTTAACCTCGGTCTCTCTTTCTCCTCTGTCTCTCTCTTTCTCCTCAGATCTCCAGGCTCAAAGTGTCAGTCCACCAGGTAGGTAGAGTATAAATCTACAGTGATTATAGCAGTTCAATATTAGTCAACTTTATTATCCCACATGGAGAAATTCATGTGTCCATACAAACCATTCTAAAACCCAATAACAAGTAGTGTTTTATGGAACTACTAATACTTGTCAACCACAAAGCATTACTGCTGTTAGAATAACAGAATCACTGTCATCATCTGTCCTCCCCACTGTGTTTTCCTCTCTGCTGTTTACAGCTGAACTCTCAGTCAGACTGGTGGATGGGACCACTTCCTGTTCTGGGACAGTGGAAGTCTTCTACAGAGGAGAGTGGTTGGGTCTATGTTTTAGTTGGTGGTGGAGAATAATGAGAGAGGCTAAGGTTGTGTGTAGAGAGCTGGATTGTGGGAATCCTGTAGCTGAATCTAGAGGACGTCTGGTTGAAGATGGAAGAAGAGGAGTCACACTATATAGTAGATGCAGGGGAAATGAGTCTTCTATTAGACAGTGTGACAACAGTAGAGCACCTGGTGTCTGTGATGGTAAATATTATCATCATGTGACCTGTTCAGGTAAGAGACGGGTCATATTGAGAGATTTATTTATACATTATACAATATTACCATGTATCATGTTTTATGTGTTTTTATTTCATTTAAATAGAGAGAGAGATGTCAGATGTATTTAAACATTATATTTGTGTTTGTCATATTGGTTTATGGGAGATGTTCATGGGCAGATCATTGTAGTTCAGATGGTACTGAAGTGAAGCTGCCTGATGGATGTCCAGCTGTTTATTTTCTATAAAGTGAAGTGAACTTATTCCTGTCTCCTGCCTGCATTATTCCCAACCCGATCCTGAGTGACTAAGAACCCATTTCTACCTCTTACAGTATCAAACATAGCAAACTACAATCTTTTATCCAACATATTTGTGTTTAGTCCTTGACAGTGTCATCAACAAAACGGATTGAATGTTCAACCAACTCTTTTTCTCCAGAGTCTGTGCGGCTTGTTGATGGAGCTGGTCTCTGCTCTGGGAGAGTGGAGGTGAAGTCCAATCAGTCCTGGGCCTCAGTGTGTGAAGCTGACTTTGACCGGCAGGATGCAGAGATAGTCTGTGGGGAGCTTGGCTGTGGGGCTCCTGCAGCTCTACAGGGGGGGCTCTATGGAGGAGGTGAGGGTCAGACCTGGGATAAAGAGTTCCAGTGTAAAGGCAATGAGTCCCTTCTCCTGGACTGTGACACCTCAGACAGAAAACACAACACCTGCCCACTTGGTAATGCTGTTGGACTCACCTGCTCAGGTAAGAAACAGTTTGTCACTCAATCAACATTGTTTCTCACCTGGAGTGAAGAATATGAGAGACAATATAGGTGTGTTTTAGTGAGAAATAGTAAGATTACTGTCTCACTCTTTTCTTTTCTCAGAGCCTGATGATGTGAGGCTGGTGGGAGGAGGCAGTCGCTGTGCTGGTGGAGTGGAGTGGTACGACCAGGGAGAGTGGAGGACTGTGGGAACTGACGACAGGAACCAGAGGGATGTAGCTGCAGTAGTGTGTAGACAGCTGGGTTGTGGCTCCACTGTTTCAGAACTACCTGGAAACACCACTGGAGGGATTAGAGTTTCCTGTCCTGGGTCTGAGTCTTCACTGAGGGAGTGTAGAAGAATGTATGAACTCCATCCTGGGCTCACAGTGATCTGCTCAGGTAATAACAAGATACACTATATGGCCAAAAGTATGTGGACATTTGTGGATTCGGCTATTTCAGCCACAGCATTTGCTGACAGGTGTTTGAAATTGAGCACACAGCCATGCAATCTCCATAGACAAACATTGCCAGTAGATTGGACTTACTGAAGATCTCAGTGACTTAACGTGGCAAGTCTAGGAGCAACAACGGCTCAGCCGTGAAGTGGTAGACAACACAAGCTCACAGAACGGACCACCGAGTGTTGAACCACGTAGAGCCTAAAAATAATCCTCTGTTGTAAAACTCACTGCTGAGTTCCACATACTTTTGTCCATGTATTATATCGCCTTCCTGGACTCACAGTGATCTGCTCAGGAAATATCAAGATATTATCATTATATTCAACTGATTTCCTTCATTCATACAACTTCCTCTGCACCTCTCATGATGACTGTTTAACTTGTCAGTCTGCTTTACTAAATAGATCACTCAGTCAAGTAGGAATCAAATACAACTTAAATATCCCAGAATGCTTTTGTATTTGAGTGTTATCTCAGTGAACGTCTCTACTCACTACCACTGTCACATGTCATGTTATTGTCATATCTAAATGAGGAAAGTAGTTGAGGAGCTACGTTTTATTTTTCTCTCCTCTTGTTCCAGATGTCCTGCTTCAGCCTGATATCAACATATGTTGTCTCAGTGACTGTAGGCCCACTACTCATGTTGCCCTGTGAGGGAGGGTGGCTAGCACTGTTACATGCTGATGTTATTGTCATATCTATAGGAAACTAGTTGAAGAGGTTTTTCTTGTTCTCTTTTATTGTTACAGATCTCCTGGTCCAGCCTGATATCTTCCTGACTGACCCAATGGGAGGGGTCTTCAGGGGCCACCAGGGGCCCGAGATGTTCAGGGGCTACAACTTCACCATCACCTGCTCCACTCAGCCACAGTACCCAGGAGGCTCCTTCCTCCTCACATTCACCGGCTCCAACAGAACCCAGACCCAGCCAGCTGTCAATCACTCTGCTGCCTTCCTCTTCCCTGCTGCAGATGACTCCCACCAAGGGAACTACAGCTGTGTTTATGACAATTATGTTTTCTCTCATAACTTCACCTCTGAGAGTGAGCTCCTCTCCCTCACCATCACAGGTAACTGAACACGAACCAGACTTATAACTTTGTCATTGACAGATTTCCCACAGATCTATGTGATGATGATCAGTCCCCTCATCAAAGGTGTTTCTGTTTGCAGCCTCTCCTCTGCCAGCCTTCATCATCAGACACGTTGTAGTGCTGCTGATCCTACTGACAGCCATCACCACCTCCTACCTGTACTACAAGGTAAAGACATTTACTCAGAAGTTACAAGTCATTTAAACTAGAGGGAGAGGGTGAGGGGGAGAGAATTGCAGATACCAGAGAGTA
This sequence comes from Oncorhynchus clarkii lewisi, assembly GCF_045791955.1. Taxonomy (NCBI): domain Eukaryota; kingdom Metazoa; phylum Chordata; class Actinopteri; order Salmoniformes; family Salmonidae; genus Oncorhynchus; species Oncorhynchus clarkii. The sequence goes on along the minus strand of NC_092156.1, from coordinate 73,228,837 downwards.
AATGTCTGACTGTTGGTGCTGTGTCTCCCTAGCCCACCAGGAGGCAGAAGAGAGTGAACAGGGTGAGCAGCATGGATCTTTATGTCAATGCCATGGAGATGGTCTCTCTGAGCTCCAGAGCTGAAGCTGGACCGGGAGAGGAGAGAGCAGCCCAGGGGACGGAGTAGGAGTAGAATGAAGCTGACCCTACACGCTGATCTTAAGTCAGTTTTGTGTTTTAAATCGATGGTCAGCAGTGGACTGGTGTTTAAAATGTGGTGACAAACTTGAGGTGGTTCTAATTTTAATAACAAGTTCAGAATTAGTTTCTCTTTCTAGAACCTTGGAAAAAATCTAAAAGGAGTGACTGCAACCACCATTATTCATTTAGTTTGGTTTTTACCACCAGAGAAACATGGGGTTCTGGGTAACATGGGGTTCTGGGTAACATGGGGTTCTGGGTAACATGGGGTTCTGGGTAACATGGGGTTCTGGGTAACATGGGGTTCTGGGTAACATGGGGTTCTGGGTAACATGGGGTTCTGGGTAACATGGGGTACTGGGTAACATGGGGTTTTGGGTAACATGGGGTTTTGGGTAACATGGGGTTTTGGGTAACATGGGGTTTTGGTAACATGGGGTTTTGGTAACATGGGGTTTTGGGTAACATGGGGTTTTGGGTAACATGGGGTTCTGGGTAACATGGGGTTCTGGGTAACATGGGGTTTTGGTAACATGGGGTTCTGGGTAACATGGGGTTCTGGGTAACATGGGGTTTTGGGTAACATGGGGTTTTGGGTAACATGGGGTTTTGGTAACATGGGGTTTTGGGTAACATGGGGTTTGGGTAACATGGGGTTTGGGTAACATGGGGTTCTGGTAACATGGGATTCTGGGTAACATGGGGTGTTGGTAACATGGGGTTCTGGGTAACATGGGGTTCTGGGTAACATGGGGTTCTGGGTAATATGGGGTTCTGGGTAACATGGGGTTCTGGGTAACATGGGGTTCTGGGTAACATGGGGTTCTGGGTAACGTGGGGTTCTGGGTAACGTGGGGTTCTGGGTAACGTGGGGTTCTGGGTAACGTGGGGTTTTGGGTAACGTGGGGTTTTGGGTAACGTGGGGTTCTGGGTAACATGGGGTTCTGGGTAACGTGGGGTTCTGGGTAACATGGGGTTCTGGGTAACATGGGGTTCTGGGTAACGTGGGGTTTTGGGTAACATGGGGTTTTGGGTAACATGGGGTTCTGGGTAACATGGGGTTCTGGGTAACGTGGGGTTTTGGGTAACATGGGGTTCTGGGTAACATGGGGTTTTGGGTAACATGGGGTTCTGGGTAACATGGGGTTCTGGGTAACATGGTGTTTGGGTAACATGGTGTTTGGGTAACATGGTGTTTGGGTAACATGGTGTTTGGGTAACATGGTGTTTGGGTAACATGGGGTTCTGGGTAACATGGGGTTCTGGGTAACATGGGGTTTGGGTAACATGGGGTTCTGGGTAACATGGGGTTTCGGTTCATTTAAGAAACTAGCTCAATTAGGTCTGTTTTGCATTCCATCAGTGGAGGCTGGTGGGAGGAGCCTCAGAAACCTGGCTCATTGTAATGGCTGAAACGGAGTAGCTGGAACGGAGTCAAACACTTGATCTGTTTGATACTGTTCCATTCATTCCCTTCCAGCCAATACAATGAGCCAGTCCTCCTATAGCTCCTCTCACCAGCCTCCACCGTATTCTATACATTCATTACGTTCCAGCCAATACAATGAGCCAGTCCTCCTGTAGCTCCTCCCACCAGCCTCCACCGCATTCTATACATTCATTCCCTTCCAGCCAATACAATGAGCCAGTCCTCCTATAGCTCCTCCCACCAGCCTCCACTGCATTCTATACATTCTATATATTAT